>NC_090387.1:7960548-8325342 GCF_036365525.1 Heterodontus francisci | reverse complement strand
TCTCTCCCTCTTTCTCCCCCCCCCCCCCCCCCCCCCCCCCCAGTCACCACTACCGCTGGTCCCCCCGCGCTGCTCTCCCCATCCCGCTCCACTCTCTCACTCCGGCCATTGTATTCTGCCACGTGTTTGTTAGGTTTCATCTCTGTGATTCTTTGAGCAGCGCCATCTTTAGTCCTGGCAGCTGCTACAGTCGCAAGCTGTGACGTTTTCGTGGCACATGCTGTATTTGCGCATGTGCCAAAACAGCGCCACCTACTGATCGCGTTGTCAACAATTGCGGTCTAGAATATAAGAGCAGGGGGGTTATGATGGAGCTGTATAAAACACTAGTTAGGCCACAGCTGGAGTACTGTGTACAGTTCTGTGCACCTCACTATAGGAAGGATGTGATTGCACTGGAGAGGGTGCAGAGGAGATTCACCAGGATGTTGCCTGGGCTGGAGAATTTCAGCTATGAGGAGAGACTGGATAGGCTAGGGTTGTTTTCCTTAGAGCAGCGAAAGATGAGGGGGGTCCTGATTGAGGTATACAAAATTATGAGGGGCAGTGATAGGATAGATAGGAAGAAAATTTTTCCCTTAGCAGAGGCGTCAATAACCAGGGGGCATAGATTTAAGATAAGGGGCAGGAGGTTTAGACGGGATTTGAAGAAAAAAATTTTCAGCCAGAGGGTGGTTGGAATCTGCAACACACTGCCTTAAGGGGTGGTAGAGGCAGGAATCCTCACAACATTTAAGAAGTATCTAGATGAGCACTTGAAATGTCATAGCATACAAAGCTACGGGCCAAGTGCTGGAAAACGGGATTAGAATAGATAGGTGCTTGAACACAAGGATAAAAATTTGAAAGTTTTATGTTCACCTGGGAAAGCAGACAAAGACCTTGGTTTAACGCTTCATCTGAAAAACAGCACCCCCGACAGCAGCATTCCCCCTCAGTACTGAACTGAGAGTGTCAGTCGAGATTATGCATTCCAGTCTCTGGAGTGGGACTGGAACCCACAACCTTCTGGCTTAGAGGGGAGGGTGCAACCAACTGAATAGAGGAAGGGGAGAACAAGATATACCTCTCCATAGTGGAATATTCCACCATCTCGTACCCTAAATGCCACTCGCTAACCCAGCTGGACCATTGCAGGAAGGTTTGAGTAACAATCTGGCCTTGAACTGAAGCCTTGTTGGGCTGTTGCTGATGAAACCATTCATTTAATGGGATTGTCAGTTCATTGGGTTTTTAATAGTTGGTCTCTCCCAGTAAAATTATGCACTGTGCTACTATTTTTTCTCCTGTTTAATTGAACTGGGTGTGGACCCCTTTTTGTGGTTAAACCACAGTGAAAATCCATTGGTTTTTATTGGGTTTCTATTTATGGTACAATATTTTGGTCAATTTAGGCTCTCAGAGATAGTACTTTGCAGCTTCTGGTCTCTTATTACAAAGCTTTAACTTTAACATTCTCTAGTCATCAAAATTTGTCCCTTGTTAAAAATAAACCGGGTTCTGACTCAAGAGCGACAGTTGTAAAGGCAGAAACTCATCCTATTGCATCTGACTAGGCATCAGGGTGTTTCACTTTTACCTTTAAGTCAGAAGGTTGTGAATCAAGGCACCCTCTAGAGACTTGAGTACATAGTCTAGATCAACGCTTCAGTGCCGTACTGAGAGAGTGCTGCATTGTCAGAGGTGCTGTCTTTATAATGAGATATTCGATAGAGGCCCCATCCACATGCACCGGTGGACGTAAACAATCCCATGAAAATGTTTGTTGTCTTGGTCTCCTAGCAAACATTCCTCATTCAACCAATACCAACTTAAAACAAATTCACTGGTTGTAAAGCACTTCTGAAAGTCTAGATGATGTAAAAGGAATTATATAAAGGTTTGTTAGTTATTTACTTAATTTGGTCTTCCATTCTTTTCTTACTTTGCCTTCATCTCTGAGCCACAGCAATATTGTGTTGGTCAACAGACAGGAAGCAACGAGTGGGCATAAATAGGGCATTTTCAGGTTGGCAGGCAGTGAATAGTGGGGTGCCGCAAGGATCAGTGCTGGGGCCTCAGCTATTTACAACCTATATTAATGACATAGATGTAGAGACAGAGAGTAATGTATCCAAGTTTGCTGATGATGCAAAGGTAGGTGGAAAGGTAAGCTGTGGGGAGGACACAGAGAGGCTGCAAAGAGATATAGACAGATTAAGTGAGTGGGCAACAAGATGGCAAATGGAGTATAATGTATGGAAGTGTGAAGTTATGCACTTTATTCGTAAGAATAGAAAAACAACATTTTTTTAAAAGGTGTGCAACTGGTAAGTGTTGATGTTCAAAGAGACTCGGGTGTACTTGTACAAGGAACGCAGAAAGTTAACATGCAGATACAACAAGTAATTAGGAAGGCAAATGGTATGTTGGCCTTTATGGCAAGGTGATTGGAGTACAGGAATAAGGAAGTACTTCTACATTTGTACAGGGTTTTGGTGAGACCACATCTGGAAAACTGTGTGCAGTTTTGGTCTCCACATTTAAGAAAGGATCTCTTATCTTCGGCAGTCCCACAGGAACGAGGATGACTTTCTTCCACTCCAGGGCTGTGGGTCCTTAGGTAACTGAATAGTCCAATTCTGGATCCACACACTCTGCTACAGCTGGGGCAGGTGGTGTTTGGTGTTTAGTGAGTGAATCAGATGCTCAAATTTCTGAACACTCCTTCTACTTGGTCGCTGCCTGGGCATGTCGACTGATTCCCACAAATCAGAAGCGATATCACATTTTTTCAGGGAGGTTTTAAGGACATCCTTATAGCATTTCCTCTGCCATCCAGGTAGCTCTTGCCGTGTCAGGCATGCGGACGATGTGGCCCATCCAGCCTAACTGACTAGCCATGGAGAGATACAGCACTGAAACAGGCCCTTCGGCCCACCGGGTCTGTGCCGACCAACAACCGCCCATTTATACTAATCCTACATTAATCCCATATTCCCTACCACATCCCCACCATTCTCCTACATACACTAGAGGCAACTTACAATGACCATTATACCTATCAACCTGCAAGTCTTTGGCTGTAGGAGGAAACCAGAGCACCCGGCGGAAACCCACACGGTCATAGGGAGAACTTGCAAACTCCGCACAGGCAGTACCCAGAATCCAAACCCGGGACACTGGAGCTGTGAGGCTGCCTGGGGAAGTGCACTATATATCTTCCTCCAGTCTAAATAACAACAGTTCATCACAACACTCTGTTTCCTCTCACTAAGCCCATTTCCTATCTTTTTGGCTTCTGTCCTTTTTATTCCATGGGCTGCAGTTTTTTTATTTATTTATTTAGAGATACAGCACTGAAACAGGCCCTTTGGCCCACCAAGTCTGTGCCGACCAACAACCACCCATTTATACTAAGCCTACATTAATCCCATATTCCCTACCACATCCCCACCATTCTCCTACATACACTAGGGGCAATTTACAATGACCATTATACCTATCAACCTGCAAGTCTTTGGCTGTGGGAGGAAACCAGAAACCCATGCGGTCACAGGGAGAACTTGCAAACTCCGCACAGGCAGTACCCAGAATTGAACCCAGGTCGCTGGAGCTGCGAGGCTACGGTGCTAACCACTGTGCTGCCCCATGACCACTGTCTCAATACTAGGGATGTTGGCCTGAGAGAGGACACTGATATTGAAGCGCCTGTCCTGCCACTGAATTTGCAGGAGGCACCGCTGGTGATATTTCTCCAGGGCTTTGAGATGTCTGCTGTACGGTGTCCATGTTTCCGACGCATACAGGAGAGCAGGTAACACTGCAGCCCTGTACACCATGAGCTTGGTGCCAGGTTTGAGGTCTTTGTCGTCAAACGCTCTTTTCCTCAGACGACCGAAGGCTGTGCTGTAACACTGGAGGCGATGCTGAGTTTCATCATCGATGTCTGTCCTTGCTGAGAGGAGGCTCCCAAGGTATGGGAAGTGATCCACTTTGTCCAGTGGTTCGCCGTGGATCTTGATAGTTGGGGGGCAGTGTCTTCCGGATGTTTAGCTTAAGGCCCATTCTTTCATATATCTCCGTGAATGCTTCAACAAGGGTTTAAAGTTCGGCCTCTGAGTGTGCACATATGCAAGCGTCAACAGTATACTGCAGCTCGACGACAGAGGTTGGAGTGGCCTTGGTTCTGGACTGGAGGCGATGTAGGTTAAATAGTTTCCTGATATACTTGCACTGGAGACAGTGCAACAAAGGTTCACTAGATTGGTCCCTGTGATGAGAGGCCTATATTCTCTGGAGTTTAGAAGAATGAAAGGCGATCTCATTGAAACATGTAAGATTCGAAAGGGGCTGAATAGGGCGGACACTGAGAGATTATTTCCGCTGGTCGGGGAATCTAAAACACAGGGACACAATCTCAGGATAAGGGCGATCGTTTAGGACTGAGATGAGGAGAAATTACTTCACTGAAAGGGTTGTGAATCTCTGGAATTCTCTACTCCAGAGGGTTGTGGATGCTCCATCGTTGAATACATTTAAGGCTGCGATAGATAGATTTTTGGTCTCTCAGGGAACCAAAGGGGATGGGACGAGCAGATGGGAAAGTGGAATTGAATGCTAAGATCAGCCATGATTGTATTGAATGGTGGAGCAGGCTCAATGGGCCGAATGGTCCACTTCTGCTCCTATTTCTTGTGTTCTTGTAACAATTATCTCTCAACCAACACCTAAAAACAGATTACCTGGCTGTGATGTCCTCGGGACTTCAGTGAGATTTAGCCCAGTTTAAATAGGATATAAAGCTAAGACAGAGAGAGACAAAAACTGCAGCAGCCGAACATAAAGGCTTCTCTTTTTACTCTTAGTTTCACTTTCTCTTTGCTAGCATGAGTTCTACAGTAGCCTCTAGAGTACACAATGCACAATGCAATTGCAATTTCAAAACACTACAACACGACACTGGTCATTATCACATTGCTGTTTGTGGAATCTTACTGTGCACAAATTGACTGTAATATTCTCTACATTACAACAGTGACTGCACTTCAAAAATGCTTCATTGGCTATAAAGCTCTTTGGGGCATCCTGAGGATGTGAAAGGTGCTATATAAATGTAAGTTTTTTCTTTTCCCTACATGTCTCTGGGTTTCTTCACATGGTCCATCTGTTTATGAAATATTATCAGACTGGATCTCAGTGCTGTCCTTTATTTGTCTTTTTGTCCAGTAAGAGAAAGGGAATCCTATTCGGGAATTGGTTGGCTGAACATTAATATAGCAAATGGCACGTTCGATTGAAAGTATCAAACATCCAGTTTTGGAAAGAACGATTGGGCCCATAAGCTTTTTCTTCTTCCTTTTATTGTATCTGCCATTTAGGACTGAGATGAGGAGAAATTTCTTCACTCAGAGGATTGTGAATCTTTGGAATTCTCTACGCCAGAGAGAAGTGGTTGCTCTGTTGTTGAGTCTATTCAAGACTAAGATCACTAGATTTTTGGACTTTTAACAAGGGCATTAAGAAATATGGGGATAAAGTGGAAAGATGGATTTGATGTTGAAGAGCAGCCATGATCTTATTAAACGGTGGAGCAGGCTGGAGGGGCCTTATGGCTTATTCCTGCTCCTGTTTCTTATGTTCTTCTGTGTCCCATCTCCAGAGTGGAGAGTTGTGTATGTAGCCCATTACTCCATGTGGCAGTATTTTGGAGCAGATCTGGGAATGGCTCCCAAGTGTCAAACTGTTCAATACTGTGACCTCCAGCAAAAAAGTGTAGTTGACAATATTAATCTAAAGCAGGATCACAGGAACAGGAGGAGATCATTCATCCCCTTGAGCATGTTCTACCACTCTATTAGATCATGGTTATTAGACCAACATCAGTTATCTGCTTTTGCTCCATTTATGCGACCCAAGAAAAAGATTTCAATTTCAATTCATCCACAGCCTTTTGAGAGAGAGAGCTGCAGATTTCCTTTTGCGTGAAAATGTGCGTCCTAATTTCACGCTTAATTGGCCTGGCTCTAATTTTAAGATTGTGCCCCCTTTTTGTGTATTCCTCTATCAGGGGAGATAATTTCTCTGTTCTTACCCTATTGGATACTTCTATCACTCTAAACACCTTGATTCAATCATCTCTCAACACTTTAAAATGTCTCTAAGTTGAAACATATCAATCTATTGAGCCCACTCAAGTGGAATCACATAAAATTTACAGTATGGAATCATTCGGCCCAACTGGTCTATGCCAGTGTTGATGTTCCATAGGAGCTTCTTCCCACCTCTTTGCATCTAACCTTAGCAACATATCCTTCTATCCTTTCCCCCCTCATGAGCTTATCTAGCTTCCGCTTAAGTGCATCTAAACTGCTCCGTGGGATAGCGAATTCCACATTCTCATCACTCTTTGGATAAACTTCTTTGTGACTATAATTCAGGATACTTTTTGAGCAATTAAGCCTTGTGATAGCTCTCCCATTCTCCATATCGTCAAGGACAGTATACCATGCAGGATGAAGGCCCAGTTTCCAGATGTTAGCTATGTTGTGTTTATGCTGGGTTTAATTTCGATATCCGATTTAATTCTGAGCAATGCCGATATCACACTGTGTTGAATAACCAACTGGTTTATTGAAAGCACATTAATATTAACTGTAAAAGCCTTACAGATTTCAGCACATGTCTAACAGCAGCCAGTGATTAGTGAGACAGATTTAAAATGTCTCCCGGAAGATTTCAGAAAACTCCCACAGTTCCACTCTTGCTCAGCAGCTCCACCTGGAGGCCCAAACAATCAAAACGGATCAGTCAAACACAACAAGCTGCAAATAAGCTGGGCTAACTGTGAAAGGCCTAAGTGCACGTCATTGGAGTGATTATCTCAACTCACCAGGTAATGAGTCATAATAGACCAGCTCATGAATCTCCTTTAAATATGCTCCTTGCAGAACTTGAACTTTGCATAGTGTCCTTGCCAATATATATCCCTCAACCAACATCACTAAAAGCACATGTTTGTGGGATCTTGCAATGTGCAGACATATCTTACATTACAAGTTCCTCTCCAAATCACACACCATCCTGACTTTGAACAATATCACCGTTCCTTCACTGTCGTTGAGTCAAAATCCTGGAAATCCCTCCCTCACAGCACTGCGTGTGCACCGACACCACATAGACTGCAGTGGTTCAAAATGGTGGCTCACAACCACCTTCTCAAAGGCAACTTGTGATGAGCAATAAATACTGGTTTTGCCAATAGTGCTCACATCCCATGAACGAATATGAAGATATGACGACACTTCATTGACTCTCGATTACTTTGGGATGTCATGAGGTAGTGAAAGATGCAATAGAAATGCAATTCTTTGGGCTGGATTTTGTGGAGGAGGTGGGGCTCCTGGTGCCAGGCTGAAAAGGAACCCCAACTTAGCCTTTTTGCAATCCACCACCGCCACCCCCCCACATGCCCACCGCTCCCAGATCCTTCTATGTTCCAGAGGCGAGGTTTCCACCTCCAAGAGCTGCTGGCCAATCAGCAGCGCCACTGAGAGAAATGGCTACTGCTGGTACTACAGAGGCCTTGGACCCAGGCCCAATGCTGAACCCCTGGACCTCAGGTAAGTGAGGTGGGGTCGCCGGGGCCAGGCCGGAAGGTGCTGGTGAGGGAGGGTGGGGGAATGGTCGTAAAATACAGGGGGAGGTGGGTCCTGGCAGGTGCATTGTTTTCTGGCCTGGGTCCTGCATGGGCCACAGATTGCCCACGGAGGAGGGACCCCCACCCCCAAGGTCGCAGGAAGGGCACCTCATTCTACAAGGCATCCTCCCTGTGTGGCAGAGGACCCAACCTGCCGCTGGTTAGATCCCAGTGGCGGGGGGAAGAGGCTGTTATATGGCCATTAATAGGCCACTTAAGGGCCTCAATTAGCCTGTGATTTTGACGGCCATTGTCGGCCTATCCTGCCCCCAGAAAAATCGCTTGGCGACGGGGCAGTAGTGGGCCCTCCGCCCCACCCCCTCCCCACACCCCCGCCATCTGTCACGATTCAATTGCACCCCCCGACCTCAGGGGTCTATAAAATCCAGCCTGTTCTTTCGTTAATCTATTGACTTTCTATGAAATTTATCCACTGAAATTTTACCAACAACAACAAAATGCATTTATATAGCACATTGTAAAACATACTGCTTTATACTTAAGCTAACAATAGTTATCAACAGAAGGGATTTCAATTCTTCTGCTTTTCCTTATCACAAACCTATCTCTTCAACCACTCAAATAATTTACAAGGTAGCACAAAAGGAGGCACAGGCCAGTGCGACACTTTCTGATCCTGACACATTCCTTTGTTCAGCTTGATTTTTTTTTAAATTTGTCTCCTTGTGTTCCTTTCCCTTTAGTCTTCTGTTGTATTTCCTTAAACATTTGGGGTCTGTCAATTCATTAAAGTAAGCCTTGAAGTGACAGCTTGGCATCTGCAGAGTTGAACAGTGCTTAAATACCAGAGAAAAGATTTCAGTGAAAAGATCTGGCAAAGAAAGAAAGAGAAAAGGACTTGCATATGTATGGGGCCTTATCACATATTCAGCATGTCCCAAAGCTTTTTACAACCAGTCGATTACCTTTGAAGTGCAGTCACTATTATTTGCACAAACACAGCAGCTAATTTGAACACAACTAGCTCCCACAACACAGCAAGTGATTGAATGACTATACAAGCTGTTGTTAATTTGGGGGAACATATGTTGCCCAGGATACCAGGAAGAATTTACCCGCTCTTCTTCAAATAGAGGCCATGGGATCTTGTACGACCATCTGAGAGGGCAAACAAATGCTTTGTTTTAACATCACGTTTCAAACAACAGTGTGAACTCAAAATAAAAGCAAAATACTGCGGATGCTGGAAATCTGAAATAAAAACAAGAAATGCTGGAACCACTCAGCAGGTCTGGCAGCATCTGTGGAAAGAGAAGCAGAGTTAACGTTTCGGGTCAGTGACCCTTCTTCGGAACAGTGTGAACTCGATGGGCTGGCATGGACTCGATGGAACAAATGGCCTCCTTCTGTGCCGTAATGACTCGATGACTATGACTTCCAACAATGGCACGCTCTCTCAGTTCTGCATTGAAGTGTCAGCCTGGATTATGTGCTTAAATGGGACTTTAAATACCTGACTCAGAATGATACCAACGAAGGCAAGCTGACATTTGGGATTACTGCTTATCTTTGAGGCGTGTTGTGTGCCAATTATATGTAATGTGGTGCTGAAGCTCATGAAGCATGTGATTAAATATAATACGAAAGCAAACTACTGCGGATGCTGGAAAATGAATTGCCGGGAAGAACTCAGCAGGTCAGGCAGCATCTGTGAAGAGAGAAACAGTGTTCATGCTTCAGGTCAATGATCTTTCATCAGAACTGGAAAAAGTTAGAGATGTCACAGGTTTTCTTAGTTCATGAACATAATATGAATTTAATGTTGCAAGCAAGGATCTGTGTTCAAAGGAGATACAAGCACTGACCCCACTCTCATGAAACATGGTTTTTCTGTAAAGGGGACAGGATTGTGAATTGTGAATTTACCTGTCTTTTTGGTCTAGATTTCACCGCACAGAAGCAGTTCCACGCTTTCCATCTTTGGGAAGCTATTCCATAATTAAAACATCTGGTTTTATTAATCAGGTAATCGTCAAGTGAGGTTCATCTCTTCCTTCCTCAAAGTACAATGGCATTGAATGAAAAAACATTTTGATATTCATTCTCGTGTTCTGAGCGTCACTGGCAAGGCCAACATTTATTACCCATCCCTAAAGTCCCTTTTCGAACAGCTGCTGTCTGTGTGGTGCTCCCACAGTGCTGTTAGGTAGAGAATGCCAAGATTTTGACCCAGTGACAATGAAGGGGTGAATTAATGTTTTATTCAAGATAATTAATGTTTATTATTTCTCTTTCCCACTTCAATCAATCAACTGGTAAACCAGATGGGATATTTTGATCCATTATCTAAAATTGCCTTTAAACTCACAACCTTTGCCAGCATTCCATGTACATTTTTCTTCTTTTTTACATTTCTATGATGCCTTATGTCCACCCCTCCCCCAATCCCGATCACTTTGCCATAGTTCGAAAGAAAAAGTCAAAAATGCGAGACATTTAAACTTCCATTATTCCCAACTATCTGTTGGATCTTTGCTGAATTGGTTGACCAGTTCCAAGGCAATGGTTCCTCACACTTGTTGTTATTGTCCCCAGGGTATGGAATGAGGAACCTGCCAGGATTCCTGCTCCTGTCAGCCATGCAAGGATTTACACAAGGATAACGACATTGGGTGATGGCAAGACTGAGATTGGCTGTGATGCTCCTGAGAATGAACAGTCTGCCAGTTCTATCTGCCCTATCTTTCACATGATGAATGACCACTTGACCAGAGACTGCTGCCCATTATAGAGCTGCATGAAACATAAGGACCAGAGGGGAGGCCTTTCAGCCCTTTGGCCATTCAGTTAGTCCATGGTTGATTTGCATTTCAACTCCATTTACCTGCCTTTGTTCATATCCTTTAATACCCTTACCCAACAAACCCTATCAATCACAGCACTGAAAATTTCATTGACCCCTCCTGCCTCCCCCACCATCCACAGCCTTTTGAGGGAGACAGTTACAGATTTCCATTGTGTGAAAAAGCAATTCCCGATTCCCCTCCTCAAAAGTCTTCTTCTAAATTTAAGATTACGCCTCATTGTTTTGGATTCCCCCAGCAGATGAAATAGCTTCTCTGTGTTTACACTATTGAAACCCCTTATCATCTTAAACACCTCAATTAGATCACCCTTCTACCTACTAAACTCAAGGGGATACAAGAGATGTTTATGCCGCCAGCCCTCATATTTTAACCCTTTAAGCCCCTAGTTGCATTTTGGTGGATCTGCACTGCACCCTCAACAAAGCCAGTATGTCTTTGCTGAGCTGTGGTGCCCAGAACTGAATGCAGTATCCAGATGAGGTCTGATCAAGGCTGTGTACAACTAAAACATCACTTCCTTCGTGAGAGGAGTGCAGACAATTGATTGGGAAAATTAAAGCAAAAGGAAATAAAACAGAAGATCTTGTGTGTTGAATATGTTGAATCTAGCCAGTGCAATGCCTGATGTCCTTTCTACCTTACATATCCAATGTCTGGAGGACTAGTGCGATAATCACTTTTGTGCACAAGTCTCCTGAGTTCATACTTGTATTGGGCATTGCTCATGATTTGTGGGACGACATACAAAACCAACAGAATCTTGTAAACCCAACAGTAACTTGCATTTATATGGCACAGATATTAGGACAAATGATCAAAAGCTTGGTCAAAGAGGTTGGTTTTAAGGAGCATCTTAAGGGAGGAGAGAGGTAGAAAGATGGGAATTCTAGTACTTAGGACCTAGGCAGATGAAGCCAGGGCCATTGATGGTGGAGCAATTAAAATTGGAAATATGCAGGAAGCCAGTATTGGAGGTGTGCAAAGATGTTAGCGGGTTGTGGGCTGGAGGAAGTAACAGAGATAGGAAAGGGTGAGGTCATGGAGAGAGCTTGTGGACAAGTGGACTCCAGTGCCCTTGAACCTCAGGATATCACTTCTTTTACTTTGACTGCTCTATGGCTACAGGTTTGGAGATAACACAACCCCTTTAAGACAGAGGCACATCTGTGAGGAGGAAGATATTGGGGAAGCTCCAGGATTTGCAACAGAGAGGGAAGAGTGGACATAGAAAAGGAGCCTGAAACAAAGTAAGACTTGCATTTTTGTAGCGCCTTGCATGACCACAGGATGTTGCAAAGCAGTTTACAGCAATGAAGTACTTTTGAAGAGTGGTCGCTGATGTAATGTAGGAAATAGCACCATGGGATCTTTTGCATCCACCTGAGAGAACAAATGAGGCCTTGACTGAACATCTCATCTGAAAGACAGCACCTCTGACAGTGTCACACTCCCTCAGTACTGCACTGGGGGGTGTCAGCTTTTTTTGATTTTTTTTTTTGCATGCTCAGTTCCTGGAGTTGGACTTGAACCTACAGCTTTCTGAGTCCGAGATCATACTGCTACCAATTGAGCCACAGCTGGAGGAAGCATGCCTCATTTCAACAACTCCCAATGGCTGCATCTATGCCTTCAGGCACTACCTGAGGCAAAACCTGTTTCCCTTTAACTAGAGCATTAAATCCGGAGACTCACATTTTAACCCCGGAAAGTGTTGCATTTCTATAGCGCCTCTCACAACATCAGGCCATTTCAAATGGCTTGACGACCGATGAACCATTCGTCGTGTATTCGTTAATAGCATGTAGGAAATGCAATGACAGTCAGTTCTCAATTATGGTCCAGAGAGAGTCCAGGTCTGACCATGGAGTGTCCCTCCATCATCTGTTGATCAACTTTTCAATGCTAACAGCCGAAAAGCCACACATTTTTATTTCTCTCATGTTTTTTGAAGAACCCTTCCATTAATTAAGATGGAATGAGAGCCGCCGACATCTTGCGAGGACCCGCGTGGTGAAAGGTACTTAACTCAATGTTCTGATGAGCGCTGACTGTGGAATTGAAGGGCTCCACATCTCATTACCTCGTCTACTTTTCCCATTACGGCCCGGGTTTTTGTGATTAACTTAGCTGCCACTGCACTGCAAACATATCTGAAAGACAGTTGACATTTGCTGCAATGAACTTGTTCAAATATATTAGCTTCATACACTTTCATTTAGTGGATTGCACCCCAACCATCAATTGGACAAAGAAAGCAAGATTTTCTTGGTGCTTTCTTTAACAGGTTGCTAAATTATTTATAATTGTCAGTTGTGGCTCAGTGGGTAATATTCTCGCCTCTGCATCAGAAGAACATGTGAACAAATTCCACTCCAGAGACTGCAGCAGGTAATCTGGGCTGGCACTCCAGTGCTGCCCTGTTACAAGTGCTGTCTTTCAGGAGACGAGGAGTTGATCCCAGGAGTAGGAGCAAGAATGGAAGGGGGTCATAATATTGTTGTCGAGCCAGGAGCACTCGAATCATGACCACCAGAAAAAACTCTACTCCCCAAAATGCTTTTGGACCTATATTGAAACAGCGACCACCTGTCCCCCACCCAACCCCCACCCCCGCACCCCGTCCCCACTAAGCTTGACCACTCAACAACAAACCAGTGAGCAGAGCACTGTCGGTGCATGGTCTCCCCCTTTATGTCTGAAAATTGGAAGCAGGGTCTGTTTAGACTTTAGTTTTAGAGATACAGCACTGAAACAGGCCCTTCGGCCCACCGAGTCTGTGCCGACCATCAACCACCCATTTATACTAATCCTACACTAATTCCATATTCCTACCACATCCCCACGTGTCCCTATATTTCCCTACCACCTACCTATACTAGTGGCAATTTATAGTGGCCAATTTACCTACCAACCTGCAAGTCTTTGGCATGTGGGAGGAAACCAGAGCACCCGGAGGAAACCCACGCAGACACAGGGAGAACTTGCAAACTCCACACAGGCAGTACCCAGAATTGAACCCGGGTCGCTGGAGCTGTGAGGCTGCGGTGCTAACCACTGCGCCGCTGTGTCCTCCAACTTGTAGCTTTAACCAGCCTCTTGCAAGAAATAAGAAGAAGGAATGGAAGAACTTGTATTTCTATAGAGTCTTTCATGATTTCAGGACATGCCAAGGCACCTTACAACCAATAAAAGTAGCATTTTTGATCTGATTTCACTGTTGTAATGCAGCCAATTTGTATACAGCAAGATTCCATAAATAACAATGTGATAATGGCTAGATAATCTGTTTTTAGTGATAAACGTTGGCCAGGACACCAAGGAGAACTCTTCTCTGAAATAGCTGATATCCACCAGCAAGGGCAGATGAGTCTCTGGTCTAGTGTGTCATCAAAAGACAGCACCTCTGACAGTGCAGCACCCCCTCAGTACTGAGACAGCCTAGATTTGGTGCTCAAGTTCCCGAAATGCGCAATGTGATCATGAGTGAGATTAATGGTTGAGGGATAAATATTGACCAGGACACCGAGGAGAATGCCTCTGCTCTTCTTTGAAATAGTGCTGTGGGATTGCTTATGTCCACCTGAGAGGGAAGACAGGGCCTTTGTTTAACATCTCATCTCAAGGACGATGCTGTCAATAGTGCAGTGCTCTCTCAGTACTGCCCTGGAAATGTCTGCTTAGGGCGTACAGTTTGCTGAATTAGATGTTCCGGCCTGAACAGGCAGGCTTTGGCATCAATGAGGGAGCACAGGTGAGGCAATCAACCGTTCTCCAAGAGAGAAACAGATGGCCAATATTTTGAAAATCATCCCCAGTACCCCAGTATCTCCCAACAAGCCTCCCCAAAGCGCTTTATACCCAATTAAGTAAGTTTTTTAAGTGTATTTACTGTTGTAATGTAGGAAATAGGGCTACCAATTGGCGCACAGAATGATCCCAGACCAGTGATTTGATAATTGACCGGTTAATCTCCTTTGGTAATCCCCAGTTATTTCAAATCACAAGCCCTGAACCGACTGATAAAGGCCGGCTCAAGCCACAAAAAAAAAACCCGACCCAAACCCGATGGAACCACATTGGACTCAAGCCCGACCCGGCCCAAGTCCCTCCATTTTCCCCCCGCGCTCAACCCAGCCCAGCCCGAACCGACCACTGTAATGTTCCCTTTACTTGCCTTGCGACTCCCAATCTTCAGAAAGATGCAGCGTGAGCGTGATAACGTCATAGAGACGCTCACTCGCTCACTGCGCAGACTCAGCATTTCCTTCTTTGACGTCCCGGACTCCCAGCTCAGGTAGGTTTTTTACTTTTAACACTTAACTGCAATTCTTGCTGTGTGTGTCCGGCCCGATCTGGACCCGGCCCGACCCGACCCGAGCCCGAAGGCCGGACCTGGAAGAGCGGCCCAACCCGACCCTGACACATGTCTCAGGTCCCATCGGGTTCGGGTCGGGTAGCAGGCCTTGACCGACCAAGCTCAAATTAACATCAGACTTTGATTCAATTTCTTTCTGAGGCACACTGACCCCAAGACTGATGCGTGTATTCCTCGTGTGAGCTGTCAGTGGATGAGCATCGAGAGAAACAGATCCAGCTGTCAGAGTAGAACCAGGGGCCGAGCCTGACACATAATCATTCTTACAGACAGCTCCTTGGACATGTCTGAGAAGCATTTTCGTTTTATTCTATTTGTTTTAACACGCAATTTTGCCTTTTATGAGGTGAGGGATGTCGATGTCACTGTTGGGAATGGAACAGTTGCCCCATTGTAGCAATAGGGACTGCTTGATCAGGAACACCACATTAGATACAGAGTCAAATTGCTCTACATTATCACGTCAAACACTCCCAAGACAGGTACAGCACGGGGTTAGATACACAGTTATGCTCCCTAACACAGTCCCATCAAACACACCCAGAACAGGCACAGCACGGGTTACTCACAGAGTAAATCTCCCTCTACACCGTCCCCATCAAACACTCCCAGGGCAGGCACAGCACAGGTTAGATACAGAGTAAAACTCCTATTTCTTATGTTGTTATGTTCTTAAGTCAGGAGAGTACTGGAATACTCTCCAGTTGGATAGATGAGTACAGCTCCAACAACATTCAAGAAGCTCAACACCATCCTGGACGAAGCAGCCTACTTGTATGGCACCCATCCACCTTAAACAGTGTTCCAGCACAAGCACCCATCCGCCTTAAACAGTCACTCCCTCTACCACTAGTGCACAGTGGCACCAGTGTGTACCATCTTACAAGATGCACTGCAGCAACTCATCAAGGCTGCTTCGAAAGCACCTTCCAAACCCACGACCTCTACCAACCTGAAGGACAAGGGCAGCAGATGCATGGGAACACCACCACCTGCAAGTTCCCCGGCAAACCACACCGTAGCCTGCCGTGGAAGTATATCACCATTCCTCCATTGTCACTAGGTCAAAATCTTGGAACTCCCCAGCTAAGAGCACATATGAAAGTGCCTACACCACACAATCTGCGGTAGTCCAAAAAGGCAGCTCTCCACCACCTTCTGAAGGACAATTAGGGATGGGCAATAAATGCTGGCCTTGCCAACGATGCCCACATCCCATGAATGAATAAAAGTAATCATGGATTCCAGCACCAGCAGGAATAAAAACAGATCTGACAGAGAGACAAGCCACTAAAATGAAACCATGGACCACACTTGTGATCTAAAGCATTATAAAGAGGCTGTGATCAGATCAGAGACTGTAAGAGCAAGGAAATGAGTGAAGAGAAAGAAAGTTCACTTTGTTAATTTTCCTTTTGAAATTACAGAAAGATTAACATTCAGTGTGTGTTGCCTTAGGATGGGAGCAATTAATATCAGTGACACATTGAGGGAGATAGTGTCAATTAACAATATAAAACCCATGATTTATCATTCACTTCTGAACACACTCATTTCTGCTTCTCAATTTCTGTTGGAGCCACAAGTCTATAGCTTTGGCCTGACATCCACACTGGGAAAATGTATCATAAAGGAAAACACTTAAACAGCATACAGTGAAACGAAAGGTAGAAAATCCAAACCAAACTGAAAGGCAGGCAGTGACTCCTCAATATTAGATTAGATTAGGTTAGATAGGAAGAAATATTTTCCCTTAGCGGAGGGGTCAATAACCAGGGGCATAGATTTAAGATAAGGGGCAGGAGATTTAGAGGGGATTTGAGGAAAAAACTTTTCACCCAGAGGGTGGTTGGAATCTGGAACACACTGCCTGAATGAGGTGGTAGAGGCAGGAACCCTCACAACATTTAAGAAGCATTTAGATAAGCACTTGAAACACCATAGCATACAAGGCGACAGGTCAAGTGCTGGAAAATGGGATTAGAATAGTTAGGTGCTTGATGGCCGGCACAGACACGATGGGCCAAAGGGCCTGTTTCTGTGCTGTATAACTCTATGACTCTATTTGTTCATCTTTTCCTTTTATTTCCTCTTCTCTCCTAAAGGTTACATTTTGGTAGGAAGAATGATAAGAAGCAATATAAACTGAATGGTACAATTTTAAAGGAGATGCCAGAACAGAGAGTCCTGGGGGTGTAGTAACACAAATCTTTGCAAGTGGCTAGACAAGCTGTTAAAAAGCGTACGAGATCCTTGGTTTTATAAATAGAGCCCAAAAGCAAGGCAGTTATGCTTTCATTGATTCATACATGGGATGTGGTATCACTGGCGAGGCTGGCATTTATTGCCCATCCCTAATTGCTCTTGAGAAGGTGGTGGTGAGCTGCCTTCTTGAACCGCTGCTGTCCATGTGGGGTAGGTACACCCACAGTGCTGTTAGGAAGGGAGTTCCAGGATTTTGACCCAGCGACAGTGAAGGAACGGCGATATAGTTCCAAGTCAGGATGGTGTGTGACTTGGAGGGGAACTTGCAGGTGGTGGTGTTCACATGCATCTGCTGCCCATATGATAGAGGTCACTGGAAGGTGCTGTTGAAGGAGCCTTGGTGAGTCGCTGCAGTGCATCTTGTAGATGGTACACACTGCAGTCACTGTGCGTTGGTGTTGGTGGGAGTGAATGTTTAAGGTAGATTCGTGGTAATAACACTGAGCTAATAATCCAGAGGGCCAGGTTAATTGCTTAGGGGCATGTGTTCAGCAGCTGGTGGAATTTAAATTCAATTCATTAACAAAAATCTGGAATTGAAAGCTACTCTCAGTAATGGTGCTGTGAAACTATCATAACTTGTCATAAAAACCCATCTGTTCACTAATGCCCTTTAGGGAAGGAAATCTGTTGTCCTTACCTGGTCTGGCCTCCATGTGACTCCAGACCCACAGCAATGTGGTTCTCTCTGAAAGGTCCCAGCAAGCCACTCAGTTGTCAAGGGCAATAGGGATGGACAATAAATGCTGGTTTTGCCCACATCCCATGAGAGGATAAAAAGATGGGGTTACAATCAAGTGGGCTGGTTTGTTTTGTATGGTGTTGAGCTTCATGAGTATTGTTGGAGCCACACCCATCCAGGCAAGTGGAGAGTATTCCATCACAACCCTGACTTGTGCCTTGTAGATGGTGGACAGGCTTTGGGGAGTCAGGAGGTGAGTTACTCGTCGCAGAACTCCCAACCTCTGAAATGTTCTTGCTTGTAGCCACATTATTGATATGCCTGGTCCAGTTAAGCTGAATTAATGCTTCGGCCTCAGATGGAGCACTCTGCCCAATTCGGGGTACCATACTTTACAGTGGATGTCGAGGCCTTGGAGAGGAGATTTACTATAATGGCACCAGGGATGAGGGCCTTAGTACCATGGAGAGACCAGAGAAGCTGGGATTGTTCTTCTTAGAGCAGATAGGGCTAAGGGGAGATTTTGCTGGGCTATTTAACTGTTTTCGGCCTTACCCCCCCCACCCCTCCCGCCCCCCCCCAATACCCTCCCCCACCTCCCCATAAGTTTTGGGCTGAAGAATTTATGTGCCTGACATGGGATTGTTTGCTGCTGGCACTGGATACCAGAATTAAGGTGGAATTTAATTCCCCAGCATCAACATCTATCAACGTGTACAGCACAAGATTCACAGAAAAAAACAAAAGTATTGCAGGTTACTTTGTAAAGAGCAATATTGTTCTTGGGTGAGCTTGTCTATTTGGCCATGATTTTTATTGTGGAGAAATTCCAGAAGAGTTCTGGTTGGGAAAACCTGGAAGTCCGTGTGGAGTTTTAAACATGTGTGCTATTTTCTTAAGAGGGTTCCCCTGTCCAGAAGCCAGGCTTGGCTACCTGTTGGCTGTAGGACAGTGCAGCAGAGGCCACAGCCCAGGGATGAGTTGGGAGTTTGCTGCTGGGATAGAGATCACAAGGGGAGGGGGTGTGCAGTGTGGTTTGGAGGGTCTGGGGAGATCGTGGGGGTCAGAGATGGGGAGTTTGGGAGGGCAGGTTCAATGATTGCATGGGGGTCAGTAATTGCAGGGGTGTGGGAGATTGCGGGATTTGGGTCGGTGATCATGGTGGGGAGTCGGTTATCACAGGTGGGGTCCAATCATGGTGGAGGAGGGCCTCATTATGCGGAGTAATAAACAGGTTAGTGTGAGCGGGGGGCAGAAAGAAGCTGCAAGCAGTGCTGGCAAAGTACATACATCTTCCATCCAGCAATCCTTGTGTCCCTTTAGCTGCTGAATTTTCTGAGGTCCAGGAAACCTGGTCAGCCTAGATTAAACTTGGATGAGGCTTAAAATCTAAGGCACACAGCCGTATTAAAATATTTTAAAAAGCCACCCGCCTCCTGTGAACAGATCGGTCCCCTACGCACCGTTAAAACCAGAAATGGAGAGATTCAGGGCAAGTTAGGCTTATGTCTGAGACATCTAAATGTTTAACATCCCACACATCTTGGAGGGTTAAAACCTCCCCTTTTTTGAGTTTAAAATGGTAATTGCAAGCGATTTAATAATTTTGCAGATGCTGGCACATTCCCCACTCAGGTACTGATACCTGTGAAAATCTACTATTACGACCATGTGAGAAAGAGGTCTAGGGTTCCCTTTCAGCCTTCACCTGGTCTTACTGGACAGGGTTTATTTTTAAACATACTGTGTTTTTAGCTCTCCCTTGGTGAATCCTTGTTCACCACCTTCCAATCATAAGGCAAAGAAACCAGCACAAACAGGCTTTCTTATGTTTAAAGAAGAAAAGTTGCAATTTATTAAACATAAGCTCTAATTTGGTTAACACCTACGGATACACAACGTGCCCACGCTAATATGTATACATGATGCACACGTGCAAATAGAGTCAGAAAAGAGCAGAAGGAAAATAAAGTCGAAAAGTTGGAGGCAATATCTGAAGAGTTGTTGTTATGGTTCTTCGAGCTCACTGTAGAGTCCTTGATTGTAGGTAGATCTTGCTTTCGTTGGGGCCCAATATTCTTTTTAAACCTTGTTCGCTGTAGGAGACTTTTCTCTTTTGGGATTCATGTGTCTTCAGTGGATTCAGAGGCTTGTGAGAAAGAGATGGGAGCAGATAGGAGAGAGAGATCTTCTCAGTCCAGGAGCAAACAGACACATGGAGTTCAAACTGATTGTAAAATTCAGAAAACCCCAGGTTGCCAAGCAAGCTGGTCTGACCACGTCTTGGATTGTATCACTTTAGCAGTCTCTGGAATGCTCCTCTTGCACACAATATCTGCTGATCAAGGTCCATTGTGGGTTGAATGAGTCAGGGGTGGCTGCTTTGTCCTTCCAAATACTGTCTGTTAATATGCAAATGTCTTTTCCAGCCATGGCTGATCTGTTTAACAAGTCCTTTCTTCACTCCAGTAACAGTATAAAATCAATGTTCATGACAAAATTAATGTGCCTCATTCTTGGCAGGTGGGGGCCTAGCATGACACTACATTACACTGACAATGCCGAGTTTATCCTTTTATCCTCTTACCTTCCGGGAGCGGATCGGATCTGTGGGGAGAATGCCGACAGCGGAGCCTATAAATCGAACCCCAGGATCGAGGCCCAGTCTCTTATCTTCCGGGAGAGCAGTCCAGGCATGCCAGAGTTTGAAAAAAAAAGTCAACAGTGACATCACAGAAAAGCTGCAAGGTGATTGGTTGGTGAGTAACTGCTGCTAGGGAATAGCTCTAAATAGCTGGCTTAGTAACTTAAGGTAAGAAAGGTCTACCGTTCATTTTCATATATAGTAAGTAGTGTTTTTTAAGGAGTTCTGTAGTAACAAGGACCAGAGAAGAAGGGCCCTAGAGGAATTGATATTATTTGATATTAAGCATTTTCCAAAAGGTTTAATTTAAAGAGTTAAGTCATGGCAGGAGAGCTCAAAGACATGGTGTGCTCCTCGTGCTCCATGTCGGAAGCCGGGAACAATACCAGTGCCCGGGACCACCATGTGTGCAGGAAGTGTCTCCAGCTGCAGCTTCTGGAAGCCCAGATTTTGGAGCTGGAGCGGCGGCTGGGGACACTGTGGAGCATCTGCGAGGCGGAGAGTATCGTGGATAGCACATATAGAGAGGTGGTCACACCACAGGCTCAGATTCCACAAGCAGGAAGGGAATGGGTGACCACCAGGCAGAGCAAGAGGACTAGGCAGGCAGTGCAGGAATCTCCTGTGGCTATTCCCCTGCAAAACAGATATACTGATCTGGATACTGTTGGGGGAATGGCCTCTCAGGGGAAAGCAGCAACAGCCCAATTCATTGCACCATGGTTGGCTCTGTTGCACAGGGGAGGAGTAAAAAGTGTGGGAATGTAATAGTTATAGGGGATTCAATTGTAAGGGAATAGATAGATGTTTCTGTGGCTGCAAAAGAGACTCCAGGATGGTATGTTGCCTCCCTGGTGCTAGGGTCAAGGATGTCTCAGAGCTGTTACAGGACATTCTGAAGGGGGAGGGTGAACAGCCAGTGGTCGTGGTACACATTGGTACAAACGACATAGGTCAAAAAAGGGATGAGGTCCTAAAAGCAGAATATAGGGAGCTAGGAAGGAAGTTGAAAAATGGGACCTCAAAGGTAGTAATCTCAGGATTACTATCAGTGCCACGTGCAAGTCAGAGTAGAAATAGCAGAATATATCGGATGAATACATGGCTGAAGAGATGGTGTGAGGGGGAGGGTTTTAGATTCCTGGGACATTGGGACCGGTTCTGGGGGAAGTGGGACCAGTACAAACTGGACAGGTTACACCTGGGTAGGACCGGGACTGATGTCCTCGGGGGAGTATTTGCTAGAGTGGTTGGGGAGGGTTTAAACTAAAATGGCAGGGGGATGGGAACTTTGCAAGGAGTCAGAGGGTGGAGGATCAAAGACAAGAACAAAAGACAGTAAGGGGAATAAAAAAAGTGACAGGCAGAGAAATCAAGGGCCAGAATCAATACACACTACTGAGCCAGCGGCGCTTGAGATGGCTTGGCCATGTGAGCCGCATGGAAGATGGCAGGATCCCCAAAGACACATTGTACAGTGAGCTCGCCACTGGTATCAGACCCACCGGCCTTCCATGTCTCCGCTTTAAAGACGTCTGCAAACGCGACATGAAGTCCTGTGACATTGATCACAAGTCGTAGGAGTCAGTTGCCAGCGTTCGACAGAGCTGGCGGGCAGCCATAAAGGCAGGGCTAAAGTGTGGCGAGTCGAAGAGACTTAGCAGTTGGCAAGAAAAAAGACAAAAGTGCAAGGGGAGAGCCAACTGTGTAAAAGCCTCGACAAACAAATTTTTCTGCAGCACCTGTGGAAGAGCCTGTCACTCTAGAATTGGCCTTTATAGCCACTCCAGGCGCTGCTCCACACACCACTGGCCACCTCCAGGCGCTTACCTATTGTCTCTCGAGATAAGGAGGCCAAAGAAGAAATCTGCATATAGATTGGGAAAATCAAATTAGTCACAATACCGCAGAGGAGGAACTCATGGAATGTATACGGGATGGTTTTCTGGACCAATACATTGAGGAACCAACTAGAGAACAGGCCATCCTAGACTGGGTATTGTGTAATGAGAGAGGAATAATTGACAATCCAGTTGTGCGAGACCCCTCGGGGATGAGCGACAATAATATGATAGAATACTTCATCAAGATGGAGAGTGGGATAGTTGATTGTGAGACGAGGGTCCTGAATCTTAATAAAGGAAACTACGAAGGCATGAGACGTGAGTTGGCTATGATGGATTGGGAAATGTTACTTAAAGGGATGGATAGGCAATGGCAAACATTCAAAGAGTGCATGAATGAACTGCAACAATTGTTTATTCCTGTCTGGCACAAAAGTAAAACGGGAAAGGTAGCCAAACCATGGCTTGCAAGGGAAATTAGAGATCGCATTAGATCCAAGGAAGAGGCGTATAAATTTGCCAGGAAAAGCAACCGACCTGAGGATTGGGAGCAGTTTAGAATTCAGCAAAGGAGGACCAAGGGACTGATTAAGAAGGGGAAAATAGAGTACGAGAGTAAGCTTGCGGGGAACATAAAAACTGACTGTAAAAACTTCTCTCGGTATGTGAGGAGAAAAAGATTGGTGAAGACAAATGTAGA
Source organism: Heterodontus francisci (assembly GCF_036365525.1). NCBI lineage: Eukaryota > Metazoa > Chordata > Chondrichthyes > Heterodontiformes > Heterodontidae > Heterodontus > Heterodontus francisci. The sequence continues at coordinate 8,302,326 of NC_090387.1, read as the reverse complement.
TCCCTTACAGTCAGAAACAGGGGAATTTATTATGGGGAACAAAGAAATGGCTGACCAACTAAATGCATACTTTGGTTCTGTCTTCACAAAGGAGGACACAAATAGCATAGCAGAAATGTTGGGGAACACAGGATTTATTGAGAGGGATGAACTGAAGGAAATCAGTATTGGTAGAGAAATGGTGTTGGGGAAATTGATGGGATTGGAGGCTGATAAATCCCCAAGGCCTGATGGTATGTATCCCAGAGTACTTAAGGAAGTGGCCCTAGAAATAGTGGATGCATTGGTGGTCATCTTCCAAGATTCTATGGACTCTGGAACAGTTCCTACAGATTGGAGGGTAGCTAATGTAACCTCACTATTTAAAAAGGGAGGCAGAGAAAAAACAGGGAATTATAGACCAGTCGGCCTGATGTCGGTAGTGGGAAAAATTCTAGAGTCCATGATCAAATATTTTATAGCAGAGCATTTAGAGAACAGTGGTAGAATCGAACAGAGTCAGCATGGATTACAAAAGGGAAATCATGCTTGACAAATCTACTCGAATTCTTCGAGGATATAACGAGTAGAGTTGATGAGGGGGAGCCAGTGGATGTGGTTTATTTGGAATGTTAGAAGGCTTTCGACAGAGTCCCACATAAGAGATTAGCGTGTAAAATTAAAGTGCATGGGATTGGGGGTAGTGTATTGTGATGGATAGAAAATTGTTTGGCAGACAGGAAACGAAGAGTAGGAATAAATGGGTCTTTTTCCGAATGGCAAGCAGTGACTGGTGGGGTACCGCAGGGATCGGTGCTAGGACCCCAGCTATTCACAATATACATTAATGATTAAGATGAGGGAACTAAATGTAATATCTCCAAATTTTCAGATGACATAAAACTGGGTGGGAGGGTGAGTTGTGAGGATGATGCAGAGAGGCTTCAGGGTGATTTGGACAAGTTGACTGAGTTGGCAAATGCATGGCAGATGCAGTATAATGTGGATAAATGTGAGGTTATCCACTTTGGTTGCAAAAACAGGAAGGCAGATTATTATCTGAACGGCTATAAACTGAGAGAGGGGAATATGCAGCGAGACCTGGGTGTTCTCGTACACCAGTCGCTGAAGGTAAGCATGCAGCTGCAACAGGCGGTAAAAAAGGCAAATGGTATGTTGGCCTTCTTAGGGAGAGGATTCGAGTACAGGAGCAGGGATGTCTTGCTGCAATTATACAGGGCCTTGGTGAGGCCATATTTGGAATAGTGTGTGCAGTTTTGGTCTCCTTATCTGAGGAAGGATGTTCTTGCTATAGAGAGAGTGCAGCGAAGGTTTACAAGATTGATTCCTGGCATGGTGGGACTGACGTATGAGGAGAGGTTGAGTCGGTTAGGATTATATTCGCTGGAGTTCAGAAGAGTGAAGGGGAATCTCACAGAAACCTATAAAAATCTAACAGGACTTGACAGGGTAGATGCAGGAAGGATGTTCCCGATGATGGGGGAGTCCAGAACCAGGGGTCATAGTCTAAGGATACGGGGTAAACCTTTCAGGACTGAGATGAGGAGAAATTACTTCACCCAGAGAGTGGTGAGCCTGTGGAAGTTGCTACCACAGAAAGCAGTTGAGGCCAGAACATTGTATGTTTTCAAGAAGGAGTTAGATATAGCTCTTGGGGCGAAAGGGATCAAAGGAAATGGGGAGAAAGCGGGAACAGGTTACTAAGTTGGATGATCAGTCCTGATCATAATGAATGGCCGAGCAGGCTCGAAGGGCTGAATGGCCTACTCCTGCTCCTATTTTCTATGTTTCTATGTTTAGTACAAAGAATGGTTTTAACAAAGGTCATTGTCAGCAATTTGGGATATCCTTTCTATCTGAGGTGATGTTACTCGGAAACAATCTTATCTGAAGACACCTGTTTCAAAAAAGAAGAAATGATCGAATAGGCAGATGAGACAGGAGAGGGAGATCAAATCTATTTTTCTTCTTGAAGGTACTTTTATTTCATTCTGATTTTCATTACTTTCAAATTTTCAATTGACCTCCAAACTTTTTTGCAGGGAAGACTTCCAGATTTCCACTATACTTTGTGTGAAGATATGCTTCCTGGTGTTCTCCCTGCATGGCTCCTTATTCTGGGCCCCCCACCAGAGGGAAATAGTTTCTGTCCATCTACCTTATCAAATCCTTTAATAACAACAGCAACTTATATTTATATAGCACCTTCAACAAAACAAAACGTCCCAAGGCGCTTCACAGTAACGTTATAAAAAAAAAATGACACCGAGCCACATAAGGAGATATTAGGTCAGATGACCAAAAGTTTGGTCAAAGAGGTAGAGTTTAGGGAGCATCTTAAAGGAGGAAAGGAAGGTGGAGGTGGTCACTGTCAGTACTGCACTATGCCCTGGAACCAGGCCCAGCCGGGACAACTGGGAAGTGAAGCAGGGTCACTGGGGCCCGTCAAGCAGGCCCTGGCAATGGTGGGGGGGGGGGCGGGCTGGTGGAGAGTGGTGGGGTGCAGGCGGGGAGTATGGCTGTTGAGTACAGGGGGAGGGGGGTCCTGGGAGCTGGGCTGTTTGCTGCCGGGAGCCCATCATGGACCACAGATTGTCTACAGAGAAGGGCCCCTCACCAAGCCAGCGGGGAGTTTGCCTCATTTTACTGGGCATCCTCCCTGTGTGGCGGAGGGATGCCACCCACCCCCCGAACCCCGACCACTGGCCTTAAGTCAGCGGCAGGGTGAAGAGGTCCATAAGTGACTAATGGCCTCTTAAGGGCCTCAATTGGCCTCTGGGCAGGAAAGCCATCTTTGGCAGATCCCACGCGCCCCCCCCCCCCCCACTAAAAAAGACGATGGGACCACCTTAACCCTCAGTTGAGGGAAAAGGAAGACATATCAGATTTGCCAGTATGGAAGGTTGCATTGTCAGACAGAGGCAGAGAAATTGTGAGAATAAAATAGAGTCCTTACAGGAAGCAGGATGTGGGGAAGTGTAGCGAAGGTATCTGTGGGACTTATTGTGCTTGTAGTGAATACTGGCTGATAGCCATTCCCCAGAAATGGAGACAGAGAGTTGAGGAAGGGAAAGGAAGAGTTGGAGATGTGAAGGAGTGAGAAGGGTGAACATTGTAAGCAAAGTTGATAACATTTTCTAGTTCGGTTCGAGAGCAGGAAATGGCATCGATGCAGTCCTCAAGCTACCAGGAAATTCTGTTTCTCTCTCCACAGACGCTGCCAGACATGATGAGTTTTTCCAGCATTTTTTGTTTTTATTTCAGACTTCCAGCATTTGCAGTATTTTGCTTTTGTTGAATGAGATAATGATGCTGGCTGAGGGAAACATACTGGCCAGGATACTGGGGAGAATTCCCCCGTTCTGCTTCAAAATAATGCCCGTGGAACCTGTTACATCCACCTGAGAGGGCAGAAGGGGCCTCAGTTTAACATCTCATTCAAAAGATGGCACCTTCAACAGTGCAGCACTCCCTCAGTACTGCACTAAGAGTGTCAGCCAGGATTTTGTGCTCAGGTCTCTGGAGTGGGGCTCAAACGTACGACTCTCTGAAGTAAGAGTGCTCCCCACAGAGTCATGGCTGATTCCTTAATTTAAATAAAACAGATGGGGAAAAGAAAGGCTTTCCCCTACATGGTCTGGGTAACCCAGCCATGAATGCACTAATTATGAACAGGCTATGATTGGAGCTGCATTTAGAGTCATTTATGGCATAGAAGGAGGTCATTTGTCCCATTGAATCCATGCTGGCTCTCTCCAGAGCAACCCAGTCAGTCCCAGTCCCCCACTCAACCTCCATATCATACAGCACTGAAACAGACCCTTCGGCCCACCGAGTCTGTGCTGACCATCAACCACCCATTTATACTAATCCTACATTAATCCCATGTCCCCTATCACATCCCCATCTTCCCTCAATTCTCCTACCTATACTAGGGGCAATTTTACAATGGCCAATTTCCCTATCAGCCTGCAAGTCTTTGGCTGTGGGAGGAAACCAGAGCACCTGGCAGAAACCTACACAGTCACAGGGAGAACTTGCAAACTCCACACAGGCAGTACCCAGAACTGAATCCAGGTTACTGGAGCTATGAGGCTGTGGTGCTAACCACTGCGCCACTGTGCCGCAAGTTTATTTCCTTCAAGTGTCTATCCAATTTCCTTTTGAAATCATTCATTGACTCTGCTTCCACCACCTCGTGGGCAGCGAGTTCCAGCTCATTACCAGTCACTGTGTAAAAAATTTCTTCACATTCCCCTGCATTTCTTGCCCAAAACCTTCAATCTGTGCCCCCTAGTCCTTTTACCATCAGTTCATGGGAACAATTTTTCCTTGTCTAACTTATCTAAACCTGTCTTGATCTTGTACACATCTATTAAATCTCCTCTCAATCTCCTTTGTTCTCAGAAGAACACCAGCTTTGCCAACCTAACCTTGTAATTAAAGTCCCATATCCCTGGAACCATTCTGGTAAATCTCTTCTGCACCCTCTCAAGGACCCTCACATCCTTCAATCGGGGCCTAACCAGAGCTTTATAAATGTTCAGCATAACTTCCCTGCTTTTGTACTCAATGCCTCTATTTATAAAGCCTAAGATCCCATGTGCTTTACTATCCACTCTCTCAATATATCCTGCCACCTTCAAAGACCAATGCACATGAGCCCCCCCAGATCTCTCTGTTCCTGCACACTCTTTAGAACTGTGCCCATTAAGTCTATATTGTCTCAGCCTATTCCTTCTGCCAAAATGCATCACCTCACACTTATCAGTATTAAGTTCCATCTGTCACCTCGCTGCTCATTTTGCTAGCTATCTATGCCCTGCTGCAGGTCGTTCATATCATCCTCACTGTTCCACTGCCACTGGAACGCACTGCCTGAACTGGATTGCACTGCCTGAAGAGGTGGTAGAGGCAGGAACCCTCACAACATTTAAGAAGTATTTAGATGAGCACTTGAGCATACAAGGCTACGAGCCAAGTGCTGGAAAATGGGATGAGAGTAGTTAGGTGCTTGATGGCTGGCACAGACACGATGGGCCGAAGGGCCTGTTTCTGCGCTGAATAACTCTACGACTCTATCACTCTATGACTTCCAACTTTGGTATGGTGAGCAAATTTTGAGAGCCCACTCTGTATTCCAAGATCAAAGTCATTTATATGTAACAAAAATAGCAGTGGCCCTATCACTGACTCTTGGGGAACACCACTGTCTACCATCCTCCAGACTGAAAAACAAACATCGACCATGACTCGCTGCTTTCTGTCCTTAAGCTTTTGTCATTAGTTTCACGCTGTCCTGATGCCACAGTCCCTGACAGTTCTAGGCTTTGTATTGACGGGGGCAGCAACATCAGAGTAAGATCATCGTAATCACCAGGACCTGATAGATGGAAAAGTGGTTCATTGTTTTAAGAGAGGTCCCTCCCTGACTGTGGGGAGTCAGTTCCAGAGGAGTCGCAGCCTGAAATCAGCTCTTGTCAAACACAGCGTACAGTGAAAGTACTTCCCTGCAATTCCCACACGTCATCAGGAGACTTTTACACTCGAGACATGAGGTGAGACAGCTGCTGTGACAAGATAACCGTACCTGTCTGTAAACCTGACTGATGGAATCCAGTCTCTCTCTCTCTCACCTTCTCCCTCAACTTAGGTCACTGAAGGAGCTGTCAGTTTATTTTATTTTACTTTATTTTATTTAGAGATACAGCACTGAAACAGGCCCTTCGGCCCACTGAGTCTGTGCCGACCAACAACCACCCATTTATACTAATCCTACATTAATCCCATATTCCCTACCACATCCCCACCATTCTCCTACCACCTACCTACACTAGGGGCAATTTACAATGGCCAATTTACCTATCAACCTGCAAGTCTTTGGCTGTGGGAGGAAACCGGAGCACCCGGCAGAAACTCACGCATTCACAGGGAGAGCTTGCAAACTCCGCACAGGCAGTACCCAGAATCGAACCCGGGTCGCTGGAGCTGTGAGGCTGCGGTGCTAACCACTGCACCACTGTTCCTTGAACCAAATCCTATGAAACAATACGGGACAAGGCAACAGCTAAGAACTATTTTTATACGCCTATCTAGTTAGGATGATGCACATCAAAGAATGACAAAGAATATTACAGTATAGAAAGAGGCCCTTCGGCCCACGGGCCTATGCTGGTGTTTATGCTCCAATGAGTCTTCTCCCACCCTACTTCGTCTCACCCTATCAACATATTCTTCTATTCCTTTCTCCCTCATGTGTTTATCCAGCTTCCCTTTAAATGCATCCATACAATTCACCTCAGCTACTCTGTGGAATAGTGAGTTCCATATTCTCACCGTGCTCTGTGTAAAGAGGTTTTGCTGCAATCCAACATTAGATTACCACACTGTTTTCAAATTGCTCTGCCTGTTAATTACTTCTGTTAATTACAAAGCTTCAGTTTTTCAAAGCAATCTTTGTATCAACCTCATTTTCCACATTATTTCTTTTTTATAGTGTCCCAACTACACCAGTGACACATGGAATTGCTACAGAGGAAAGAGAGCAACAAAGAACAAAGAACAAAGAACAGTACAGCACAGGAACAGGCCATTCAGTCCTCCAAGCCTGTGCCGATCATGATGTCTGTCTAAACTAAAACCTTCTGCACTTCCGGGGACCGTATCCCTCTATTCCCAACCTATTCATGTATTTGTCAAGATGCCTCTTAAACGTCGCTATCGTACCTGCTTCCACCACCTCCCCCGGCAGCAAGTTCCAGGCACTCACCACCCTCTGTGTAAAGAACTTGCCTCGCACATCCCCTCGAAACTTTGGCCCTCGCACCTTGAACCTATGTCCCCTCCGCCAGCTAGGCTGTTGAACGCCATTTACTCAGTGAGCGGAAAGCGTTTGTTTTTTAACAGAGGGAATAGAGGTATTACGGCATCGTGTTAAGCCAGCAAACAGCAGTCTCCTTCCAGCAGCACTTTGATTTGGTACACTTGTCCACAATCTGTCTAAGAGATCGTCATTGACTTTGGGGCAAGTTCAGAAGGGTCTCAAGTTGTTTGCAAGAGACAGAGTGAGGCAGGAAGTGATCCCGTAACATGGAGTGAGCGGCGGAAGGCAGAGCGAATGCAACATTGACGTACATTGGTTCAGTGGAGCAGTTTATTGGAGGACCTGGAGAGGGAAGATCAGGAAAATACGGACTGTAGAAACTGCTGTGCCGATAATTATCTAAAGCTACTGAATAGGTTTTAACCACACGTTCCCCCTTACCCCTTATCGGAACAAGTGGAAAATATATACCGCAGGAATTATCCAGAATGTGGGGGAGACCAAAACTGGGGGCCATCAATATAAGATCGTCACCAATAAATCCAATAGTGAATTCAGGAGAAACATCTTTACCAAGGGCGTGGTGAAAATGTGAAACTTGCTACCACAGGGAGTGGTTGAGACGAATAGCATTGATGCATTTCAGGGGAAGCAGGATAAACACATGAAGGAGAAAGGAATAGAAGGATATTTTGATGGATTTCGAAGTAGGATGGAAGGAGGCTCATTTGGAGCATAAATGCCGCATAGACCAGTTGGGCCGAATGGCCTGTTTCTGTGCTGTAGACTTTATTGGTTGGCTTTTATCCATCCCTTGGAGATGGGCTAGGAAGCAGGGATGAGGGGGAGGGGGGCAGACAAAATGGCTTAGGGTAGCGTCAGGCGGCATTGTCCTGCTCCCATGCCCTTTCATCTGTGGCGGGCACTGTGGTGGATGGGAAGTCCAGTGGGAGGTCAATTGCCACTTAAGTGGCCCATTAGCTGCCACTTAAGGGTCACTTCCCATCTCCGCTAGCATTTCGCCAGTGTTGGAGGGGCTGCATGGAGACACTGCCAGGTGAAACCCACAAAGACCCCTCTCCCTGCTGAAAGACAGCCCCCTCTGCCCAGATACCCTCACTAATCACCACCTCCACCCCCCCCCCCACCACCACAACCTTGCTGGCCCTGGCAAAGCTAATGCCATTCACCTGTCCCCTGGGGCCTCCTGAAGTCCCAGCAGTGGCCACCGCTCCTGGTGCCGCCCTGGTACCGCTCCTGGTGCCGCCCTGGTACCGCTCCTGGTGCCGCTGCTGGGACTGCTGAGCTGTTGCTCCTCTGATTGGCGGACGACACTTGTGAGCACAGTCACGATGGCCTGCTGTTGAATTCGGCCAGGGGTCCGATAAAGGGCAGAGGCAGGGCCGCAACCCACCCGCCTTTCGGCCCGTTGTTGGGGCACCAGTTCCCGAAATAAAACCCAGCCCTTTGTGAATATTCATCTTGTACAGTCCAGTTCTGTAATTTTGAGAAATGGAAGTTGGACAGATAAAGTGCCGTTTTTTCATGTTGCTAGAATTGTTTTTTTAAAAGGCTTGTGTCTTTTTAAAATTTGTTCCAGGGATGTGGGTGCCGCTTACAAGCCCCGCATTGATTTTCCATTCCCTAGCTTCCCTGTGGAGGTGTTGCTGGGTCTTCTTTCTTTGTTGCTGTTTTACAACTGAAGGGTTTTCTGGATCACTTCAGAAGAAGAAAGAACTTTCATTTATATAGCGCTTTTCACAACCTCAGGACTTCCCAAAGTGCTTCACAGCCAATGAAGCATTTTTGGACTGTTGTAAAGTAGGAAATGCAGCAACTAATTTCTGCACAGCAAGCTCCCACAAACATCCATAAGATAATAAATTTGCTTGTTTTTTGAGGAAACCTGGAAGGATTCCCCTGCTCATCTTTGAGACAGAGCCGTGGGATCTTTTCTTTGCAGCTGAGAGAGCAGATGGCGCCTTAGTTTACCGTCTCATTCGTAAAGTCGGCACCTCTGACAGAGCAGCTCTGGGAGATGTCAAGCTAGGTTATGGGCTCAAGTTCCTGGAATGGGACATTAACCCACAACCTTCTTGAATCAGAGGTGAAGTGCTACCGCTGTGTCACGATGAATATGGTGTAGGCACCAAATCAGGAGAGGGTTGAGCTCAGCAACAAAAACAACTTTAGTCAGATACTTAGTCAAACATCCACCCTATCCACCTTTATACGTTGCATCTTCTGGGTGAAAAGGGTTTGGACTGCACTGTCTGATGGGGTGGTGGCTATAGATTCACTAGGAGCTCTCGAAAGAGAATTGGATTAATACTTGAAGGAAAAAAATTGCAGGAATACAGGAAAGAGTGGGGAGTGGGACTAACTCGGTAGCTCTTAAGAGCTGGCGCAGGCTCAATAGGCTGAATGGCTTCCTTCTGTATTCTATGATTCTGTGATACTTTAAGTATTGGCGGTTGGTCAGCACTTGTCAAACTGAGATGTGAGAGAGTTAAAAAAAAAACAGCAAAAGAAAATATCAGTCTCTAATTTTCTAGCGTCTCAGAGTAAACATGCATGGCCCTTCAGCTCTCAGCCTGTTATAATGAGACACTTACAACAAAGGACTTTGTTGCAGGAAGATTTGACCGCACAACCCAATGTTCCACACTGTTAAATGCATTTTATTCTTGTACCTTGTCTGGGTTTTGATAAGTGATTTTAGAAAATAAATGCATCTTCTTTTCATAATGGTGTTTAGTTAATGGTTGTGGCAGGATTGCAGGTTGCGAGACTAGTTACTGAATGATGCTGACAGTCTATTAGCACTATGACAAAGAAAGAAAGAATGAATTTGCATTTATATAGAGCCTTTCATGACCTCAGGATGTCCCAAAGTGCTTTGCTGCCAATGAAGTACTTTTGAAGTGTAGTCACTGTTGTAACGAAGGGAAATTGTGCACAGAGAGGATGTGTGGCTTGGCTATTTCTTCAGATAACTCAGCGACGTAGCAGACAAAAATCATTTGGCCATCGGAATTGGGGGAAGGGGCATATGTAGGAGCATTTGATTTTTAATCTCAACAGTTGGGAGCCAGATTTTTTTCTGTTTCTTTTCAACGATCAGAGTTACTGAGAGGACAATTGTGATTGTACGCTATACTGTTCAAAACCAGTTGATAGGCACTTCAGTTTAATACAGTATAGCATCATTCACATGTCCCGTGGTTTTAATACTTTGGGATCTTCGCCCAACTGTTAGTCTGAGTTGGGAATATTTGTGTTTGTCTGCTTAACACTGTGTACTGGAGGCTTTGTTATATCCCGAAACGCTACCTGCACCGCATTACACTGAAAGCTACTTTCACATTGTCCCTGTGCCAGCCAACACCAACCTTGACCTAAAGTCAGCAAATGTTTCAAAACTGACCGCTAGGAAGACCCATTTATTTTTCACTCTGGGTTTTAATTGTTTCTTCCTGCACGTGGGTGAAATTTATGTCTGGAATCCCCTCCCTAAACCTCTCCACCTCGACCTCTCTGTCCTCCTTTTATACGCTCCTTAAAAGCTATCTCTTTGACCAAGCTTTTGGTCACAGAATCACAGTATCGTTACAATGCAGAAGGAGGCCATTTGGCCCATCGTGTCTGTACTGGCTCTCCGAAAGAGCAATTCCCTCAGTCCCATTCCCCTGCGTTCGCCCCACAACCCTACACATTCTTCCTTTTCATATAACTGTCTAATTCCCTTTTGAAGGCTTCAATTGAACCTGCCTCCACCACGTTCTCAGGCAGTGCAGTCCAGACCTTAACCACTCGCTGCGTGAAAAAGCTTTTCCTCATGTCACATTTGCTTCTTTTACCCATTACTTTAAATCTGTGCCCTCTCGTTCTCGATCCTTTCACGAGTGGGAACAGTTTCTCCCTATCTACTCTGTCCAAACCCTTCATGATTTTGAATACCTCTATCAAATCACCTCTCAGCCTTCTCTTTTCTAAGGAAAACAGTCTTAACTTTATATTTAGAGATACAGCACTGAAACAGGCCCTTCAGCCCACTGAGTCTGTGCCAACCAACAACCATTTATACTAATCCTATATTCCCTACCACACCCCCACCATTCTCCTACCACCTACCTACACTAGGGGCAATTTACAATGGCCAATTTACCTGTCAACCTACAAGTCTTTGGCCATGAGAGGAAACCGGAGCACCTGGCAGAAACCCACACGGTCACAGGGAGAACTTTCAAACTCCACACAGGCAGTACCCAGAATTGAACCCAGGTCGCTAGAGCTCTGAGGCTATGGTGCTAACCACTGCACCACTGTGTCGTGCTAACGTTGCTAATTTATCTTCATAACTGAAGTTTCTCATCCCTGGAACCATTCTCGTGAATCTTTTCTGTACTCTCTCCAATGCTCTCACGTCTTTCCTAAAGTGCAGTGCCCAAAACTGGACGCAATACTCCAGCTGAGGCCAAATTAGTGTCTTATACAAGTTCAACATAACTTCCTTGCTCTTGTACTCTATGCCCCTATTAATAAAGCCCAGGATACTGTATGCTTTATTAACCGCTCTCTCAACCTGTCCTGCCACCTTCAATGACTGATGCACATGTACACCCAGGTCCCTCTGCTCCTGCACCCACTTTAGAATTGTACCCTTTATTTTATATTGTCTCTCCATGTTCTTCCTACCTAAATGAATCACTTCACATTTCTCTGCATTGAACTTCATCTGCCACCTGTCTGCCCATTCCACCAACTTGTCTATGTCCTTTTGAGATTCTACACTATCCTCCTCACAGTTCTCAATGCTTCCAAGTTTCGTATTATCTGCAAACTTTGAAATTGTGCCTGTACACCAAGATCTAGGTCATTAATATGTATCAGGAAAAGCAAAGGTCCCAACACTGACCCCTGGGGAACTCCACTACAGACCTTGCTCCAGCCCGAAAAACATCCATTAGCCACTACTCTTTGTTTCCTGTCACTCAGCCAATTTCGTATCCATGTTGCTACCGTCCCCTTTATTCCATGAGCTACAAGTTTGCTCACAGGTCTGTTGTGTGGCACTGTATCAAATGCCTTTTGAAAGTCCATGTACACCACATCAACAGCATTGCCCTCATCAACCCTCTCTGTTACCTCCTCAAAAAACTCCAGCAAGTTAGTTAAACATGATTTTCCCTTAAGAAATCCATGCTGGCTTTCCTTAATTAACTCGCATTTGTCCATGTAACTAGTAATTTTGTCCCGAATTATTTTTTCTAGAAGTTTTCCCACCACCAATTGATTGGCCTGTAGTTGCTGGGTTTATCTTTGCACCCTTTTTTGAACAAGGGTGTAACGTTTGCAATAACATTTGCACCTGTCCTAGTCTCTTGGTTTATGTGGCTCAGTGTCAAATTTTGTTTGATAATTGCTCCTGTGAAGTTCCTTGGGATGGTTTATTACATTAAACACATCGGAAGCCCAAGGTGACATTCACTCTCTATTTCTTTTAACTGGCTTGATCTTCCAAGTGAAAGGAAACCACTTTATTTCTCTCAGTAACTGAGTTCATTCCTTCCCTCTATGTCCTGGTTTCACTCTCTCTGTTGTTCACCATTTGCTCACTGCCAACTTTCAGAAAGAAAGAGAGAACCAACATGCATTTCAACCCCTCATCCCTATCTCAAGGGGTTCTGCAGCTGATTAGTGGGTATCCAATACAACAAAAGCCAAATACTGCAGATGCTGGAAATCTGCAATAAAAATAGAAAATGCTGGAAATACTCAGCAGGTCAGGCAGCACCTGTGGAGAGAGAAATAGAGTTAATGTTTCAGGTCGATGACCCTTTATCAGACCTGGGAAAAGTTCGAGATGTAATAGGTTTTGAGCAAGTGAAATGGGGAGGGTAGGAAAAGACCAAAAGGGAAGATCTGTGAAAGGTTAGAAGGTAGGAGAGATTAAATGACAAAAGAGCTGGCGGTGCAGAGCCAAAGGGAGTGGTAATGGGACAAGTAAAGAAACAAAAGATGTATCTAGAGGAGGTGTGAATGGCAGAATGATGAAGAGCTGCCGCCTCAAAGCAAAATAAAGAGAAAAAAGGAAACAAGAGGGAAAGAAAGTGAACCAGAAAAGAAAGAGGAAACAAAATGGGGGCAGACGGTTGCAAAGTGCCGAATCGAAAGATGAGGCGCTGTTCATCAAACTTAGGCTGAGCTTCAATGGAACATTGCAGGAGACAGAGGACAGAAAGGTCGAAGCGGGAACAGGGTGGAGAATTAAAATGACAGGTGATTGGAAGCTCGGTGTCATACTTGCAGACTGAACAGAGGTGCTCTGCAAAGTGGTCACCCAGTCTGCAGTATTCAATACAGTCTGGGATCAGCAAGCTCAGCAACGACCAGGAGAGTGTGTTGCTGCATACAGCTCAAACACTGACCAGACAGTCCCTTTACCTTGGTTTGCTGCTTTCTTTATTCCCTTCGTTCTTGGATCCTGGAGTAGTTTGCTGATTCAAACGTAATTCAAATGGCACTGCAGACTTGTCCCTCTTCTGTTATTCATTATTATGAATATATTCATTAGTCTGCAAGGAAATCAGGTAAAAAAAATTTGCAATTTGCACGCCTTGCTCAAGGCTTGGTTCAGTAGGTAGTGCTTTTACTTCTGAATCAGATAATTGTGGGTTCAAGTCCCACTCAAGAGACTTGAGCACAAAATCCAAGACTGGTGATTGTAGTGGAGGACTGAGAGGATACTGTATTGCTGGAGATTCTGTTTTTCAAATAAGATATTAAACTGAGGTGCATTCTGCTCTCTCAGATAGTGTTACAAAAATCCCAAAGCCACTATTTGTTCTTGTGGAGATCCCCTGGTTGCTCTGAGCCCATATGTCTCCCTCAACCAACAACTCTAAATGAGATTGCCTGGTCATTTTCACATTGCTGTTTGTGGGAGCTTGCTGTGTGCAAGTTGGCGACTGCGTTTATCTACAAAACAACAATTTTAAAAAGTGCTTCGTTGGCTGCAAAGAATGATGATGGTGTTTGGTTTTCACTCCATCTACAAGATGGCCGCAGCAACAAGGCTCGGAGGTCCAATTGAATCCGGAGAGTTGGGGGTTGGGGGTTTCAGCCGCAATAATTCACAAATTCCTGTGGTCCCTGAACTGGCAGCTTGAGTTCAATGGGGCGGGTTGGTCCTGTCAGAAATCTTGGGATCAGCTCAAGTACTGGAATAATGGGTAAGATCCCTGACTTCCAAAAGCCAACCTACAAGGCACAAGTCAGGAGAGTGATGGAATATTTTCCAATGGCCTGGAATTCCCAACCTCTGATCTGCTCTTGCAACCACAACATTTATGTGGCTGGTCCAGTTGAGTTTCTGGTCAATAGTGACCAGCCAGGATTGTGATGGTGGAGGAATGGGTGATGGTGGGGGAATGGGTGATGGTAATCCTGTTTTTTTTTATTTATTCATTCATGGGATGTGGGCGTCGCTGGCCAGGCCAGCATTTATTGCCCATCCCTAATTGCCCTTGAGAAGGTGGTGGTGAGCTGCCTCTTGAACCGCTGCAGTCCATTTGGGGTAGATACACCCACAGTGCTGTTAGGAAGGGAGTTCCAGGATTTTGACCCAGCGACAGTGAAGGAACGGCGATATAGTTCCAAGTCAGGATGGTGTGTGACTTGGAGGGGATCTTGCAGGTGGTGATGTTCCCATGTATTTGCTGCCCTGTCCTTCTAGTTGGTTGAGTCGCAGGTTTGGAAGGTGCTGTCTAAGGAGCCTTGGTGCATTGCTGCAGTGCATCTTGTAGATGGTACACAAAGCACCTCATTTTGAGGTATGCCTGGTGCTGCTGCTGGCATGCCTTCCTGCACTCTTCATTGAAGCAGGGTTGGTCTCCTGGCTTGATGGTAATGGTAAAGTGGGGGATATGCTGGGCCACGAGGTTACAGATTGTGTTGAGTACAATTCTGCTGCTGCTGATGTCCCACAGCTCCTCATGGATGCCCAGTTTTGCATTGCTAGATCTGTTCAAAATCTATCCCATTTAGCACGGTGATAGTGCCACAGAACACGACGGACGGTATCCTCAATGTGAAGGCGGGACTTCGTCTCCACAAGGACTGTGCGATGGTCACTCCTACCAATCCAGTCATGGACAGAAGCATCTGCAGCAGGCAGATTGGTGAGGACGAGGTCAAGTATGTTTTTCCCTCATGTTGGTTCCCCCACCACCTGCCGCAGACCCAGTCTAGCAGCTATGTCCTTTAGGACTCGGCCAGTTCGGTCAGTAGTGGTGCTACCAAGCCACTCGGTGATGGACATTGAAGTCCCCCACCCAGAGTACATTTTGTGCCGTTGCCACCCTCAGTGCTTCCTCCAAGTTATGTTCAACATGGTGGAGTACTGAGTCATCAGCTGAGGGAGGGCGGTCAGTGGTAATCAGAAGGTCCCACAGCTCCTCATGGATGCCCAGTTTTGCATTGCTAGATCTGTTCAAAATCTATCCCATTTAGCACGGTGATAGTGCCACAGAACACGACGGACGGTATCCTCAATGTGAAGGCGGGACTTCGTCTCCACAAGGACTGTGCGATGGTCACTCCTACCAATCCAGTCATGGACAGAAGCATCTGCAGCAGGCAGATTGGTGAGGACGAGGTCAAGTATGTTTTTCCCTCATGTTGGTTCCCCCACCACCTGCCGCAGACCCAGTCTAGCAGCTATGTCCTTTAGGACTCGGCCAGTTCGGTCAGTAGTGGTGCTACCAAGACCTTGCCCACGTTTGACCTGATGCCATAAGATCCAGAGTCAATGTTGAGGACTCCCAGGGCAACTCCCTCCCTACTGTATACCACTGTGCCACCACCTCTGGTGGATCTGTCCTGCCGGTGGGACAGAACATACCTGGGGATGGTGATGGCAATGTCTGGGACATTGTCTGTGAAGTATGATTCCATGAGTATGACAGGCTGTTGCTTGACTAGTCTGTGGGACAGCTCTCCCAACTTTGGCACAAGCCCCCAGATGTTAGTAAGGAGAACTTTGCAGGGTCGACAGGGCTGGGTTTGCTGTTGTCGTTTCCGGTGCCTAGGTCGATGCCGGGTGGTCCGTCTGGTTTCATTCTTTTCTATTTTCTTCGTAGCGGTTAGGTACAACTGAGTGGCTTGCTAGGCCATTTCAGAGGGCATGTAAGAGTTAACCACATTGCTGTGGGTCTGGAGTCACAGGTAAGGACAGCAGATTTCCTTCCCTAAAGGACATTAGTGAACCAGATGGGTTTTTACAACAATTGACAATGGTTTCATGGCCATCATTAGACTAGCTTTTAATTAAAAGATTTATTAATTAAATTCAAATTCCACTTTCTACTGTGGTGGGATTCGAACCCATGTCCCCAGAGAAATACCCTGAGTCTCTGGGTAACTAGTCCAGTGATAATACCACTACGCCACCGCCTACCCATGCTGTATGCCAAGAGGAGGTGCGTACACTCTCTCTTTTGTTGACAATTACCAATGTGAGTGCTAAGTTTTGTCAAAATGCTTTATTTCATGGGACAACCTTGTCTTGTGTCAGCTGACAGGAAGAGAGGATTTACTAACAGAAGAGGTTTTAACACTCTGTTAAGTGTATAAATAACTAAACGAATAGACTTCTTATGATTGTCAGTTTTGTGACGTGGGTCCAAATAAACCAGAATCAAAACATAGAAACTTAATTCATAGAATAATAGAATGATACAGCACAGAGGGTGACCATTCGATCTATCATGATTGGGAAAGCTGTCTAATTATCCCACTCTCCTGCTATTTCCCCATTGCCTTGTATTTTTTCCCTTCAAGTATTCAAAGAATAAAAAAGACTTGCATTTATATAGCACCTTTCACAACTGCCAGACATCTCAGATCACTTTACAACCAATGAAGTGCTTTTGAAGTGTAGTCACTGTTGTAATGTAGGAAACACAGTAGCCAATTTTCGCATAGCAAGCTCCCACAAACAACAATGCGATACTGACCAGATAATCTGTTTTTTAGTGATGTTGGCTGTGAAATAAATATTGGCCAGGACACTGGGAACAAATCCCCACTTCTACTTTGAAGTCGCACTACAGGGTCTTTGGCATCTACCTGGGAGGACAGACAGGGCCTTGGTTTAACTTTTAAGCCGAAAGTCAGCATCTCCGATTGTGCAGCACTCCCTCAGTACTGCGTTGGCGCATCAGCCTTGATTTTTGAGTTGAAGTGCTGGAGTGAGTCTTGAACCCACAACTTTCTGACTCAGGCAAAAGCATTACCAACTGAGCCGCAGATTCTCATTTGAAAGCTATGATTGAACCTGCTTGCACTACTCTTTCAGACAGCACATTCCAGATCATAACAACTCACTGCCTATTGCCAATCACCAGATATCTGTGTCCTCTGGTTACTGACTCTCTTGTCACTGGAAACAGTTTTGACTTAATTCACTCTATCAATCCCGTTCATCTAGGACCATTAACCAGCCTTTCACAACACCAATTTTAGCTTGATTCATGACCCACGACCCAGCTAACCATCACGCACTAAACTCGCCCCACTCCATCCTCACTCAAGTCCCATAGCTGGGGCCTTCATACATGAAACCATTTCGACTTGGAAACTTTCCAACATGACTTCATGGTTTCCTGGATCACAGGGACTTTAAAATAAATAAAGTGTCTAATCCAAATAAATGAAAATAAAACAGAAATATCCCAATTTGAGTTCAGAAGATAGTTTGAAATTCCTACTTTAATCCTGTGTAAATGGGTCACAGCAATATGAAATTCTTTCCCTTCATGTCTCCAAAATTCCAAGGATTAGTGAGTGAGAGTTGGGCCAGGGGTGTCTGGGTCAATGGACAGTGAGCTGTGACCAACAATATCCTCAGCCCCCGAGATTCTGATCTTCACTCTTGTTGCCATCCCAAATATAAGGGGCAGTGGAATTATTTAGGTAACAGGCAGAGATGCCTTAATTTAAAGGTCAGACTCAGCTTTTGTTGCCTGAGCTTGCAGACTATTTAAACAAACAGTCGCTGCTCTGAGGTAGCGCAGTGGAGATGGAGGAACAAATTTTTTAAAAATAAAAGAGTAATTGTAAAAATCCTGCAGCACAGAAGGAGGACATTTGTCCCATGCTGCTTGTGCAGGCTGTCTGGTAGAGCTATCCAATTGGTCCCACTCCCCTGCTCTTTCCCACATATCCCTGCAACTTCTCCCCCTTCCAGTATTTATCCAATTCCCTTTTGAAAGTTCCGATTGAATTTGCTTCCACTGTCCTTTCAGGCAGCGCATTCCAGATCACAACAACTCACAAGGAATTGGTCGCTTCAATTTACGTCATGAAAATTAACATCTTTATCCTGACGGCAGGATCGAAAACTGGCATGTTTCCAGCTCCAATGATATTTGACACCTGAGCTGATTTACAGATCAGAAACAGGCCATTCAGCCCAACTGGTCTGTGCTGGAGTTTATGCAGCACATGAGCCTCTTCTCATTCTTCTTCTCTAACATGATCAGCATATCCTCTATGCCTTGTTCCCTCAGGTGTTATTTTCCTTCCCATTAAATGCCTTAATGCTATTCACCTCAACTACCCGATGTGGTAGCAAGTTCCACATTCTCTGGGTAAAGAGGCTTCTCCTGATTCCCGATTAGATTTAATAATGATTACCTTATATTCATGGCCCCTAGTTTTGAAAATATTTTCTCCACATCGACCCTATCAAATCCCTTCATCATTCCTCAGCCTTCTCTTTTCTTGGGAAAAGAGCCCTGGTCAGTGCAATCTTTGCTGATAGTTATAACCTCTCAGTTCTGGTGTCATCCATGTAAATACAAAAGCAAAATATTGCGGATGCTGGAAATCTGAAATAAGAACAGAAAATGCTGGAAATACTCAGCAGGTCTGGCAGCATCTGTGGAGAGAGAAACAGAGTTAACAGTTCTGGTCAGTGACCTTTCATCAGAACTCTAATCAAGGTTCGGTACAAGTTTAACATAACTTCCCTGCTTTTCAATTCTACTTCTCTCAAAATAAACCCCAGTGCTTGGTTTAATCTGGAAGTGCAGACAAGGGAAGGTGTCACAGGTGTTTGCAATTTGCTTCTTTACTGTAGTGTAAAAAGTCTCTTAAAAGACACTGGAATGAGCTTTAATTTCAGCACGATAATGATAAGTGGCAAGTAACATTCGTGCCACATAAGTGCCAGTCAATGACCATCTCCAACAAGAGAGAATCTAGCCATCTCCCCTTGATGGTCAACAGCATTACCATTTTTGAATCCCCACCATCAACATCCTGGTCGGGGGGTGCGGGAGGGGGGCGGTGGAGGCAGGTGCCATTGAATGGATCCTTAACTGGACAAGCCATATAAATACTGAGGCTACAAGGGCAGGACAGAGGCTGGGAATCCTGTGGCGGGTAACTCACCTCCTGACTCACCAAAGCCTTTGCACCATCTACAAGGCACAAGTCAGGAGGGTGATGGAATACTCTCCACTTGCTTGGATGGGTGCAGTTCCAACAACACTCAAGAAGCTCGACAGCACCCAGGACAAAGCAGCCCGCTTGATCAGCACCGTATCCACCATCTTAATCATTCACTCCCTCCACCACCAGTGCACAGTGGCAGCAGTGTGTACCATCTACAAAATGCACTGCAGCAACTCACCAAGGCTCCTTCGACAGCACCTTCCAGACCCACGACCTCTACCACCTTGAAGGAGAAGGGCAGCAGATGCGTGGAACACCACCACCTGCAAGTTCCCCTCCAAGCCACACACCATCCTGACTTGGAACTATATCGCCGTTCCTTCACTGGCGCTGGATCAAAATTCTAGAACTCCCTTCCTAACAGCGCTGTGGGTGTACCTATACCAAATGGACAGATGCAGTTCAAGAAGGCAGCTCACCATCATCTTCTCAAGAGCAATTAAGGATAAGCAATAAATGCTGGCCTGGCCAGC
This sequence comes from Heterodontus francisci, assembly GCF_036365525.1. Taxonomy (NCBI): domain Eukaryota; kingdom Metazoa; phylum Chordata; class Chondrichthyes; order Heterodontiformes; family Heterodontidae; genus Heterodontus; species Heterodontus francisci. The sequence continues at coordinate 8,282,508 of NC_090387.1, read as the reverse complement.
GATGCCCACATCCAGTAAACAAACAAATAAAGTGATCAGCAAGGAAAGCAGAACTAGAATAATACAGATATCTTCTCTCTCAGCCCTGCTGTCTGGAATTCTCCATGTCTTCTTACTTTCTCTCATTCATTTTCAGAATGAGGGCAAGGCTGGTATTTAGTGTTCATCCCTAGTCCCTAGTTGCCCTGAGAAGGTGGTGATGGGATGTTTTCCTTGAAGCACTGAAAGTGGTTTCGATGCAAACGGATTGGTTTGCTCGGCCACTTCAGAGGGCACTTAGAGTCAAACATGGGTGGGACTGGAGTCACATATAGGCCAGGCCAGGTTAAGGGTGGCAGGTTTCCTTCCCTGAGGGATATTAATGAATCTACTTAGTTTTTATGACAACCCAACAGCTTCATGGTCACTTTCACTTTTTTTAATTCCAGATTATAAAAAAATATATAAATTGAATTCAAATTCTCAAACTGCCATGGCAGGATCATGACTTGTCTTTCCTAACTAGTTGAGTAGTCCAGGTCTTTGGAATATTAGCCCAGTGAGATAATCACTACGCTACCATATCCCTTTGATTGCTATGTCACTGGTCACATTTATAGACTTTTCATACATTTTGACAAAGCTTGAATAGCCTCCTATGATTCTCCCACAAATGTTTGATGCCCAGCCCAAAGCATCTTGGGACAGTCTTCTGCCATGATGGCAAGTTATTAATAATTCTCTTGTATCTTTTATTCCAAAGCCTTCCAGCCGGCCTCCCATCTTCCGCCCTCCATAACTTTCAGTTCATCGATAGCTCTCCTGCCTGTATCCTAATTTGAACCAAGTCATAAAATCATAGAATTATTCAGTCCAGTCGGATGTCATCATGCTTACACCAGCTCTTTAAAAGAGTATCCAATTCGTCCCACTCTCCCGATCTTTTCCCATAGCTTTGCATTTTTTTTCTTTTTATGTAGAGACCCAATTCCCTTCTGAAAGTTATTGCTGAATCTGCTTCCAATACCAAGACCCCATTCACCCCTGTGCTCTCAAACCCACATTGGCTCTCGGTCCAGCAGTTTCTCAAATTTAAAATTCTCATTCTTCTTTTCAAATTTCTTCATGATCTCACCCCTCCCTATCTTTCTAACCTCTTCCAGCCCCGCAATTCTCTGAGATATCTGTGCTCCTCTAATTCTGGTCTCTTAAGCATCCCCGATTTTAATCACTCCACCATCTGTGGCCGTACCTTCAGCTGCCTGGGTCCTAAGCTCTGGTGTTCCCTCCCTAAACCTCTCTACCTCTTAACTGCTCCCCTTCAAAGAGCTTTGGCTCAATTAGTACCAATCTTGCTTCTGAACCCAAAAGGTTGTGGGTTCAGGTCCCACTTCATAAGTATGAGCACCCTCTCTAAACTGAAACTCCAGAGGTGCTGTCTTTCAGATGCGATATCAAACTGTGACAAAAGTAAAAGGTCCCATGATGCTATCTTAAGGAAGTGCAGGGGAGTTTTCCCTGGTGCCCTGGCCAATATTTATACTTCAATCAACATCACTAAAAAACAGATTATTTGGATATTTTCACATTGTTGTTTGTGGGAGCTTGGAGTGTGCAAATTGGCTGCTGCATTTCCGATGCTTCAATAAGAAAAAAGTCCTTGATTGGCTGTCAAGCAGTTTGGGGAGTGTTTAGTCATGAAACAAGTTATAGAAATGTAAGTCTTTCTTTCTTATTTAAAGCCTACCTCTTTCACCAAACTTTTGACCACCAGGCCTAAAATCTCCCTTTGTGGCTTGGTGTTAAATTTTGTTTTATAATGGTCCTGTGCAGCGCCTTTGGATTACTACATTAAACAGGCTATATAAATGCAAGTTGCTGTTCTTGTGTTGTCTTTTGAATCTGCTAATTCCGATAACTGAGGCGATAACCCTAACTGCTGTTCATAATACAGGTTAACCAAGCATGACATTGTCTCTCTAAGTGAGTTCGAATCATGTTTCAAGATGATGACTGTGGTGAGCGGCGGTTTCCTGGTTTCTAGGGCAGATTTCCTATTGGTGCATAAAGGCTGCCTTTTCTGCAGAATTCCAGCCAGCTCACTTCACCCAAAGGAAAGCAGGGAGGGTTCATTCAGCATTCCCACTTCAAAAAAGAAACTGAGGAAAACTAAGTATTGCGGGTCCCATTGCTTTGAAAACCACATGTTTACGAGTCCGACAGTCACCAGCGTTTATGTCCATGTTACTGTGAGATGCAATTTTCTTGCTTCCACAGTGCAAAAGGAATTTTCCTTTCCCATGGAATGGAGGAAAGGCAAATTTGGCTGTCTCCCAAGGAACTTGCTCTTTATCCCTGGAGTGCTCTTTCAGTTAGACATACGTTTCCATTTACTTAACATAATGTGAAACACTGTCTAGTCAGTCTCTGCTTTATCACAGCCCATTAGCATGGTAAATGTCCTCAGGGCTTTATTGAAAATGGCTGAGGTGGAGGTTCAATAGAAAAAGAAAGAACTTGCATTTCTATAGCATCTTTCATGACCTCAGGATGCCCCAAAGTGCTTTACAACCAATGAAGTACTTTTTGAAGTACAGTTGTAATGTGGGAAACATGGCAGGCAATTTGTGCACAGTGATAATGAGGAGGTAATTTTTTTTTTTAGTGATGTTGGTCAAGGAGTAAATATTGGAAAAGACACAGCGGGAGAACTTCCCTAATATAATAAAAGCAAAATACTGCAGATGCTGGAAATCTGAAATAATAACAAGAAATGCTGGAAATAGTCAGCAGGTCTGGCAGCATCTGTGGAGAGAGAAGCAGAGTTAACGTTTCAGGTCAGTGACCCTTCATCAGATTGGCAAAGGTTAGAAATATAATGGGTTTCAAGCAAATAAAGCAAGGGTGGGGCAAGAGATAACAAAAGAGATGTTGATAGGACACGGTCACAGAGAATAACTGACCAGAAGGTCATGGAGCAAAGGCAAATGGTATGTTAATGGTGTGGTGGAAGACAAAGCGTTAGTATAGAGAGGGTGTTAATTAACAGAAAAATGAACAGCCCTGGCCCAAAGCACAAACATGAAAAAAAAAACAGTGGCTAGGCAGAGTAGAAACAAAATAAACTAAAATAAAATAAATAAAAAAGAAAAAGAAAAAAAAACGAAAAAGAAAAATAAAAAAGGGGGCCCGTCATGCTCTGAAATTATTGAACTCAATGTTCAGTCCGGCAGGCTGTAGTGTGCCTATTCGGTAAATGAGATGCTGTTCCTTGAGCCTGCGTTGATGTTCGCTGGAACACTGCAGCAATCCCAGGACAGAGATGTGGGCATGAAAGCGGGGGGTGGGTGGGGGGTGGGGGTGTTGAAATGGCCAGCAAGCTCGGGGTCATGCTATAGGAACTTCCCTTTTCTTCAAAATTGTGCTCTTGGGCTCTTTTCCACCCTCCTAAGAGGACAGAGGGAACCTCAGTTTAATTGCTCACCTTTAAGACAGCAGCCAGTTCCCTCAGTACTGGGAGTATCAGTTTAGCTGTTGTGCTTAAATCTCTACAGTGGGATTTCAACCCAATTTTTTTTAAAAATGAAACAAAGGCTGGCATGTTAGCAACTGAGCCACAGCTAACACACACAAATGCTGCTCTTTGAAAGTGAACAAATGAATGTTTAGATAAAAGCAAAATACTGCAGATGCTGGAAATCTGAAATAAAAACAAGAAATGCTGGAAATACTCAGCAGGTCTGGCAGCATCTGTGGAAAGAGAAGCAAAGTTAACGTATTTGTGACCTTTCATCAGAACTGGCAAAGGTTAGAAAAGAATTAGTTTTTAAACAAGTGAAGGGGAGGGGGATGGGGGAGAGAGCAAAGGGGAAGGTGTGTGACGGGGCAGAGGGCAGGAGAGATTAAATAACAAAGCTGTCCTGGGACAAAGGCATAGTGTGTGTTAATGCTTGTGGTGAAAGACAAACCATTAGTCCAGAGAGTGAATAGCAGAATAACGAGCAGCTCTGACTACATGAAAAGCAGGCACATGGTTAAAAAATAAAATGTTAAAAAAGGCCAGTTATGCTCTGAAGTTATTGAACTCAACGTTCAGTCCGCAAGGCTGTAGAGTGCCTAATCGAAAGATCAGGTGCTGCTCCTCAAGCTTGCGTTGATATTCACTGGAACACTGGAGCAGGCCAAAGGCAAAAATGTGGCGATGAGAGCAGGGGGGAGTGTTGAAATGACAAGCAACCGGAGGCTCGGGGTCATGCTTTCGGACTGAGCGGAGGTGTTCCGCAAAGCGGTCACCCAATCTGCGTTTGGTCTCCCCAATGTAGAGGAGACCACATTGTGAGCAGCGAATACAGTATACTACATTGAAAGAAGTACAAGTAAATCGCTGCTTCACCTGAAAGGAGTGTTTGGGGCCTGGGATAGTGAGGAGAGAGGAGGTAAATGGGCAGGTATTACACCTCCTGCCATTGCATGGGAAGGTGCCGTGGGAAGGGGATGAGGTGGTGGGGGTAATGGAGGAGTGGACCAGGGTGTCGCGGAGGGAATGATCCCTTTGGAATACTGACAGGGGAGGGGAGGGGAAGTTACGTTTGGTGGTGACGTCATGTTGGAGGTGGCGGAAATGGCGGAGGATGATCCTCTGGATGTGGAGGCTGGTGGGGTGGAAAGTGAGGACAAGGGGAACCCTGTCTCGGTTCGGGGAAGGGGTGAGGGCAGAAGTGCAGGAAATGGACCGGGCACGGTTGAGGGCCCTGTCAACCACAGTGGGGGGGGGAATCCTCAGTTGAGGAAAAAGGAAGACATATCAGAGGTGCTATTGTGGAAGGTAGCATCATCAGAGCAGATCGGAGATGGAGAAACTGGGAGAATGGAGTGGAGTCCTGACAGGAGGCAGGGTGTGAAGAAGTGTAGTCGAGGTAGCTGTGGGAGTCGGTGGGCTTATAAAGAATATTAGTAGACAGTCTATCCCCAGAGATGGAGACAGAGATCTCGAGGAAGTGAAGGGAAATGTTGGAGATGGACCATGTAAAGGTGAGAGAAGGATGGAAATTGGAAGCAAAGTTGATAATGTTTTCCAGTTCAGGACAGGAGCGGGAAACGGCATCGATACAGTCATCAATGTACCGGAAAAAGAGTTGGGGGAGGGGGCCCGAGTAGTCCTGAAACAAGGAATGTTCAACATATCCCACAAAAATACAGACATAACTGGGACCCATGCGGGTACCCATAGCAACACCTTTTATTTGAAGGAAGTGAGTGGAGTTGAAGGAGAAGTTGTTCAATGTGAGAACAAGTTCAGCCAGGCGGAGGAGAGTGGTGAATGGGGACTGGTTGGGCCTCTGTTCAAAGAAGAAGCAGAGAGCCCTCAAACCATCCTGGTGGGGGTTGGAGGTGTAGAGAGATTGGACGTGGTTAGGGCCAGGAAACTGAAAATTGTCAAAATGATGTAGGGCATCAAAAGATTCACGGACGTAGGTGGGAAGAGACTGGACCAGCAGAGAAAAGATAGAGTCAAGATAGGAAGAAATAAGTTCAGTGAGGCAGGAACAGGCTGAAACAATGGGTCTGCCGGGACAGTCCTGTTTGTGGATTTTGGGAAAGAGTTAGAAGCGGGCTGTCCGGGTTTGCCGCACTATGAGGTTGGAAGCTGTAGAGGGAAGATCTCCAGAGGAGATGAGGTCAGTGACAGTCCTGTAGACAGTAGCTTGATGTTTGATGGTGGGGTCATGGTCCAGGGGGAGGTAGGAAGAAGTGTCTGAGAGTTGGCGCTCAGCCTCTGCAAGGTGGAGGTCGGTACGCCAGACAGCACAGTGGTGCAGTGGTTAGCACCGCAGCCTCACAGCTCCAGTGACCTGGGTTCAGTTCTGGGTACTGCCTGTGTGGAGTTTGCAAGTTCTCTCTGTGACCGCGTGGGTTTCTGCCGGGTTCTCTGGTTTCCTCCCACAGCCAAAGACTTGCAGGTTGATAGGTAAATTGGCCATTGTAAATTGCCCCGAATGTAGGTAGGTGGCAGGAGAATGGTGGGGATGTGGCAGGGTATATGGGATTGATGTAGGATTAGTATAAATGGGTGGTTGTTGGTCAGCACAGACTTGGTGGGCCAAAGGGCCTGTTTCAGTGCTGAATGTTTCTATGACACCACCCTTATCAGCAGGTTTGATCACAATGTCGGGTTAGCCCTGAGAGAACAGAGTTCAGCAAGTTCAGAGGGGGGCAGGTTAGAGTAAGTGAGGGGGCAGAGAAATTGAGACGGCCGATGTCTCGCTGACAGTTCTCAATGAAAAGATCAAGAGCGGGTAAGAGGCCAAAGGGAGGGGTCTAGGAGGAGTGAGAATGCTGGAGGTGGGTGAATGGGTCTGCTGGTCAGGTGGATGACTCCTGGTCAAAGAAGTGAGCCCAGAGGCAAAGGCGATGGAAGAAGAGCTCAATGTCATGCCAAGCACAAAATTCATTGAGGTGGGATGTAAAGGGATAAAACTAAGTCCTTTGCTGTGTACAGATCATTCAACATTAGAGAGGGGGAGGTCAGAGGGTATAGTGAATACACGGCAAAGGGGTCAGATCAGAGGGAAGTGAAAGGGAAGAAGGATCTGGAGGAGCATTAGTCCCCATCAGCTGCTGGAGCTTGCGTTCCTTAACACCTGAAAGGAAGAAAAAAAGTTTATTGTTAAAGCACCGGATAGGACGAAGGATGAAATGAAACTGTGGAGTAGAACAGCTTTGAGATAAGGTGAGACGGTGCTTCTGGAAAGAGAGGTCCAGTGTGTACATGTGGCGGTGCATGGCACTGAGTGGATCTCAGAATTAATGTTTAGAGTTCAGTTTACAATCACATCATTGGTGAATGAATCCACACACTAGCAATGCAGCAGTCACTGCATGCAGTAGAGGCAGTCAGACACTCTGTCTGTACATAATGGGCACCTGTGAATTACGTCCAATCTGACCGGTCCTTTCAGTGACCATATAGGCAGGTTTGATTGCAGGGGTGTTACTGGAAATTTAAAGTTGGTACACACACTATCAATCTATTCCCCACCACTGCCTGCCTCCTAACTTCAATTATCTTGGGTAGCTTATTAAACACATAATATAATTTCTGTATAAATGCAAGCTGTTGCTAACTTAATGATGGCATGTTTCATCTTTTGGAACAGAGCCTGGTTATTTTTTGCTCACTGATTCCAAGTCTGGCCTCTTGAGCATTCCCAATTTCTATCATTCTATCATTGACAGCCGTGCCTTCTGCTGTCTAGGACTTAAGTTCTGGAATTCCTTCCCTAAAATCTCTGCATCTCTCTCTTCCTTTAAGACACTCCTAAAACCTTTGTCTTTGACCAATCTTTTGATCACCTGTCCTTATGTAGCTCGATGTCAAATTTTGTTTGATATCACTCAATTTTACCACATCTTCATCTGCTGCTGAAACCCTCGTCCGAGCCATTGTTACCTGTAGACCTGAAGGTTTGGCAGTGGAGCAGAAGAAACTGTGGATGATCAAGAGGGTAGAATTGAAGTGGCATGGAGAGCATGGTGGATTGTAGGTCTGAAAGAGATTGCTGAGAAATAGAGGAGGAAAGGTCACGGAGGCCATTGAACAGTGGTGCAGTGGCTAGCACTGCAGTCACACAGCTCCAGTGACCTGAGTTTAGGTCTGGGTACTGCCTGTGTGGAGTTTACAAGTTCTCCTTGTGACTGTGTGGGTTTCCTCCCATAAGCCAAAGGTTGATAGGTAAATTGGCCATTGTTTAAAAAAAAAAATTGCCCCTAGTATAGGTAGGTGGTAGGAGAATTGAGGGAAGGTGGGGATGTGAGAGGGAAAATGGGATTAATGTAGGATTAGCATAAATGGGTGGGTGATGGTTGGTGTGGACTTGTTGGGCTGAAGGGCCTGTTTTGGTGCTGTATCTCTCTATGAGTGAGAGTTTTAAAATCAAGCTGTTGCTGGATGAGGAACTAATGTCATTCAACAAGCATAGGGGCGATGGCCGAACACACTATGACACACAGTGATAAACCAGAAACATCAGCACTTTGCTGTAGCCTCACAGCATGCACAGTGCAGACACAGTCCAATATTGGGAGGGCAGACACTGTAATTGTACCACAGTGTATTTCACACGGACCAGTATTGCATTTAATCTTTCTTTCTTTTGGGCCTCCTTATCTCGAGAGACAATGGATACGCGCCTGGAGGTGGTCAGTGGTTTGTGAAGCAGCGCCTGGAGTGGCTATAAAGGCCAATTCTGGAGTAACAGGCTCTTCCACAGGTGCTGCAGAGAAATTTGTTTGTTGGGGCTGTTGCACAGTTGGCTCTCCCCTTGCGCCTCTGTCTTTTTTCCTGCCAACTACTAAGTCTCTTCGACTCGCCACAATTTAGCCCTGTCTTTATGGCTGCCCGCCAGCTCTGGCGAATGCTGGCAACTGACTCCCACGACTTGTGATCAATGTCACACGATTTCATGTCGCGTTTGCAGACGTCTTTATAACGGAGACATGGACGGCCGGTGGGTCTGATACCAGTGGCGAGCTCGCTGTACAATGTGTCTTTGGGGATCCTGCCATCTTCCATGCGGCTCACATGGCCAAGCCATCTCAAGCGCCGCTGACTCAGTAGTGTGTATAAGCTGGGGATGTTGGCCGCTTCAAGGACTTCTGTGTTGGAGATATAGTCCTGCCACCTGATGCCAAGTATTCTCCGAAGGCAGCGAAGATGGAATGAATTGAGACGTCGCTCTTGGCTGGCATACGTTGTCCAGGCCTCGCTGCCGTAGAGCAAGGTACTGAGGACACAGGCCTGATACACTCGGACTTTTGTGTTCCGTGTCAGTGCGCCATTTTCCCACACTCTCTTGGCCAGTCTGAACATAGCAGTGGAAGCCTTACCCATGCGCTTGTTGATTTCTGCATCTAGAGACAGGTTACTGGTGATAGTTGAGCCTAGGTAGGTGAACTCTTGAACCACTTCCAGAGCGTGGTCGCCAATATTGATGGATGGAGCATTTCTGACATCCTGCCCCATGATGTTCGTTTTCTTGAGGCTGATGGTTAGGCCAAATTCATTGCAGGCAGACGCAAACCTGTCGATGAGACTCTGCAGGCATTCTTCAGTGTGAGATGTTAAAGCAGCATCGTCAGCAAAGAGGAGTTCTCTGATGAGGACTTTCCGTACTTTGGACTTCGCTCTTAGACGGGCAAGGTTGAACAACCTGCCCCCTGATCTTGTGTGGAGGAAAATTCCTTCTTCAGAGGATTTGAACGCATGTGAAAGCAGCAGGGAGAAGAAAATCCCAAAAAGTGTGGGTGCGAGAACACAGCCCTGTTTCACACCACTCAGGATAGGAAAGGGCTCTGATGAGGAGCCACCATGTTGAATTGTGCCTTTCATATTGTCATGGAATGAGGTGATGATACTTAGTAGCTTTGGTGGACATCCGATCTTTTCTAGTAGTCTGAAGAGACCACGTCTGCTGACGAGGTCAAAGGCTTTGGTGAGATCAATGAAAGCAATGTAGAGGGGCATCTGCTGTTCACGGCATTTCTCCTGTATCTGACGAAGGGAGAACAGCATGTCAATAGTCGATCTCTCTGCACGAAAGCCACACTGTGCCTCAGGGTAGACGCGCTCGGCCAGCTTCTGGAGCCTGTTCAGAGCGACTCGAGCAAAGACTTTCCCCACTATGCTGAGCAGGGAGATTCCACGGTAGTTGTTGCAGTCACCGCGGTCACCTTTGTTTTTATAGAGGGTGATGATGTTGGCATCGCGCATGTCCTGGGGTACTGCTCCCTCGTCCCAGCACAGGCATAGCAGTTCATGTAGTGCTGAGAGTATAGCAGGCTTGGCACTCTTGATTATTTCAGGGGTAATGCTGTCCTTCCCAGGGGCTTTTCCGCTGGCTAGGGAATCAATGGCATCACTGAGTTCCGATTTGGTTGGCTGTATGTCCAGCTCATCCATGACTGGTAGAGGCTGGGCTGCATTGAGGGCAGTCTCAGTGACAGCATTCTCCCTGGAGTACAGTTCTAGGTAGTGCTCAACCCAGCGGTCCATCTGTTTGCATTGGTCAGTGATTATGTCCCCCGATTTAGATTTGAGGGGGGTGATCTTCTTGATGGTTGGCCCAAGAGCTCTCTTCATGCCATCATACATTCCTCTGATGTTTCCGGTGTCTGAGGCATTTAATCTTACCCCAATGATAAGCATCAGGAATGAAGACATGTATTTGTACTGTGCTTCTTTATGTCTCCCAGTGCTGAGAGATGCTCTGAAGCATCGTATCAACATATTGTAAGTACAGTCACTGGTTTCCCATAGGTAAAAGCTGCAGCCGTTTTGTGCACAGCAAGATCCCACAAACAGCTAAGGAATCGCCCATTATAATTTTTGTCCCAACTGCGGTAGAAGTTGCGTAATTCTTTTTAAAAGTTATTCTAATTGGAAGATGTGGTTCAGGAATAACACATCACTCAACACCCAATTTTGGCTAGTCTGCCAACACATGCACTGTCAGCCGTAGCTCAATAGGGATGGCACTGGGACATGCCAGTCTGGAATTTACGCACACGTTTCTGAAGTGGGACTTGAACCCATGTCCTTATTGAGTAGAGGTGAGAGTTCTACTCACTGAGCCAAGGCAGACAATTTGAAAAGGAAAATTATGAGCAGAAAAAAAAGGTAAGAAAAAAGTTATTTAAAAAAAATCTTTGAACAATTTGAGAAGCGTGCCGGGAATGTTTTGAATCACTTCATTCAGCTCCATGGCACATCAGCCATCTGAGTCACTGGACAAACAGTAGGCAGCGTGTGGCGTACCCATGATAGTGTCCACTGACTTAGTTCATACAGTCATAGAAAATTACAGCACAGCACGAGGCCATTCAGCCTGTCATGTCTGTGCCAGCTCTTTGAAAGAGCAGTCATGCTTAGTCACACATCCCTGGTTTTTGTCATAACCCTGTAAGTTCCTCAATACTCCCTTTTAAAATTATTTATGGAATCAGCTTCCACCATCTTTTCAAGTGGAGTGTTCCAGATTCAGACAGATCTTTGAGTAAAAAGATTTCTCCTCATCTCTCCTGTACATTTTTTGCTCGTGACCTTGAATTCATGGCCTCTGGTAATTGGCCCACTCACCAGAGGGAACATTTTTTTCCCTATTTACTTCATCAAAACCTCTCATCATCTCAAAAACCTCTGTTAGATCACCTCTTAACATCTCTGTGACAAGGGGAACAGTCCTAACTTTTCCAACCTCTCCTCATAACTGAAGTAAATTTTTCACACTTTATCTTCTTACATCAGAAGGGAACTAATTATTGTATTTTAAGATTGAGACTGCCAAGAGAGGAGGACAAAGTGAAGCAAGAAGTCTTCCAAGAGATCACACGGACACAATGGACTGAATGGCCTCCTTCAGTGAAGTTAAGAGTCCATGAATCTAAGAAATATTAATTAAAGGGATTAAAATCGGCCTTCATCAATCGTACAAATCAGGCTCCTAGGGAATCAATGGCCTGCGGTCAATAAAAAAGGAAATCGGTACAGCTTAAAGCAGGCTGCTTATTCGCCACAAGCCCGTTTAAGACTAATCTTCACCCCTCAAGTTAGGGATTCAGACCAGCAGAACAGTAGTGATGCAAGTTAATAAGGCCATAAAAAAAAAGCAAACAAAGCATTGGAATTCATTTCTAAGGGGATAGAACTGAAAAGCAGAAAAGTTATGTTAAAATTGTATGGAACATTGGCTCCACTAACGTGTTGGGCCGGCACAGTGGCGTAGTGGTTAGCACCGCAGCCTCACAGCTCCAGCGACTCGGGTTCAATTCTGGGTACTGCCTGTGTGGAGTTTGCAAGATCTCCCTGTGTCTGCATGGGTTTCCTCCGGGTGCTCCGGTTTCCTCCCACAGCCAAAAAGACTTGCAGGTTGATAGGTAAATTGGCCATTATAAATTGCCCCTAGTATAGGTAGGTGGTAGGGGAATATAGGGACAGGTGAGGATGTGGTAGGAACATGGGATTAGTGTAGGATTAGTTTAAATGGGTGGTTAATGGTCGGCACAGACTCGGTGGGCCGAATGGCCTGTTTCAGTGCTGTATCTCTAAATCTAAAATCTAAATCTAGCGGTTCTCAAAGTGTGATCCGTGGGCCACTGGTGGACCGCGAGGGTCTTCCAGGTGGTCTGTGGGCTGGTCCAGAATGCAAGTCACTGACGCGCAACACTGCAGCCGAGGCCATATGAGTGAACAGGCCAAAACCCTCATCCTCACCACTCGTGTGACATCACACAACCAGACCGACTCCCGTGTGCATGGCACGAGTTGTCATAAGTGCGAGAAAAAACAATGTCGTTTTATAAGCAAGATTTATGTTACTATCGATTTTTGATTAATATAGATGTAAGACAAGTATTCGTTGCTCAGAAGATTATTGTGATGATTTTATAAAACATATTAGAATGTTTCAAATAAACACATTCTCTTGCAGTATTGATGTTTATAATATGAAAATGTATATGCTTTTGTTTCTGGCATGAATTAATAATTGACTTATATTTAATTTAACAATTAATGCACATAAATTTATTTCAATTAGTAGTGAAATATTTATAGTTTTCATAAGTTCCCATTAACTCTGATGAGTTTTTTTTTGCAGTGGCAAGCGAAAGCAGATGGGGCAGGAGCAGTAGTTGGTCTGCGGGGTCTTTTGCCCCATCTAAGTGGTCCGTAGATGCAAAAGTTTGAGAACCACTGGGTTAGACTGCATGGAATACTGTGTACAGTTCTGGTCTCCTTATTATAAAAAGTTGGCACTGGAGAAGACGCTAAAAAAGATTTACAAGGATGATGCCAGAACTGAGGTGTTAATCACTATCATGAAAAGACTGAACAGTCTGAGGCTCTTTTCTCCAGAAAAAAGAAGGCTGAGGGGTGACCTGATAGAGGTCTTTAAGATTATGTATCTATTTGATGGGGTAGATGTAGGCAAGATATTTACACTTATGGGGGAGACCAAAACTAGAGGTCATCAATATAAGATAGTCACGAATAACAATAGGGAATTTAGAAAAAAGTTCTTTACCCAGACAGTGGTTAGAATGTAGAATAAAAACAAGAAATGCTGGAACCACTCAGCAGGTCTGGCAGCATCTGTGGAAAGAGAAGCAGAGTTAACGTTTCGGGTCAGTGCCCCTTCTTCGGTTAGAATGTAGAGCTTGCTACCATAGGGAGTGGATGAGGTGAATAGCATAAATGCATTTAAGGGAAAACTGGATAAACACTTGAAGAAAAGAACAGAATGAGATGCTGATAGGGTATGATGAAGAGGAGTTGGGGGGACTTAATTGTGTGAAGCATAAACAGCAACATGGACCGCTGGGCGAGATGGCCTGCTTCTGCTTTGTATATTCCAGGTAACGCTATGCGAAGAAAGAAAGACTGAGGGATGCAAGGAGTTCCACAGTTTTCGAAATTCCTAAATGATTTGAGTTAGAGCCTGAGCTGGTGGGACAAGGTACGAGAGCAGGAAGATCTTGTAGAATTGTCGGCTTGATGTCATGAACCTACCTGGTTTGAGGGATTTCAACCAATTAGCAACTGTTCCGTAAACAACTTGCAAGTTTTCAAAAATGTAATGTTAAACACGAATTAACCAGGTCAGGTGGGGAGAGACGCAAAGAAAATCTCAGGTAGTTGGTCTGAATCCAACTACGCGGTTTGAACTCATTACACACGTCAACAGACAGCAGGAAAATATCAGCCAGCTCCCCTGGGTCTGGGATGCCTTCTTTCCTGTGCCTGAAACCCAAGCCTAATTAGTGTAAGAAACCACTGAACAAATTGGATGCAGGTGGGGACAAGAGGTGGCAGTAGGTACAGTAATAATCTCAATTTAATTTTCCCTGAAAAAAGTGAAGTAATTACAAAGTTCATACATGCATTATCTTAATCGACAGAACATGACCTTTAATTTAAGAGTGAATTTGGAGCACTTGCTTAATATTTTACCCTTAGGAATTTTTTAAAATAAAGATTAATTTTTGGTGCTCTACCCAATGAAGCCTTTCCAATTAAAAACATCACAAGTTGCTGATGGTTCCAAAGCTTAGACATGAAGAAGGAACTAAAGACAGCCTAAATGGTAATGACTGTAATTTTTGATATATAATAAGCACCATTTATATACTTTCTACCAGAATTACAGAAGCATTCAGCACGGAAGAGGTCATTCAGCCCATCATGCCTGTGCCAGCTTGATGAAAGAGCTACCCCCCCCCACCCCACCCCCAGTGCTGCTTCTTTCCCATGGCACTGCAGATTTTCCTTTTCAACGATGTATCCAATTCCCTTTTGAAGGTTGCAGCTGAATCTACTTCTCCTGCCGTTTCAGCCAATGCATTCCATATCATAATGACTCGCTGCTTAAAAAAAAAATTCTCTTCACCTCCCCTCTGGCTCCTTAACCAATTACCTTAAATCTGCGTCCTCTGATTACCGACCCCCTGACAAAGGAAACAGTTTCTCCTTACTTACTCTATCAAAAGCCCTCATATTTTGAACACCTCTACTAAACCTCCCTTCAACCTGCTCTGCTCTAGGGAGCACAACACCAGCTTCTCTAGTCTGTCCACATAACTGAAGCCCCTCATCCTTGTTATCATTCTATATCACTCAGGATTACTCAGTTTCGAACTACATTGCAGCCTTGACCCAGACATGAACATGAGCTGACGCCAGAGGGAAGGTGAAAGGAGTTGACTACTGATGTCGACAGGCAGTTCCGGTCTTTAGATCTGCCAATTGTGATCCACTTTGAGCACTAGCCACTCAGTTGCTCAGTTTGGCCACTTCACTGGCCCAACCCCCTATTTATAGAATTACACAGAATAGACTGTACAGAAACAGGCCATTCATTGTATTCTGTGTTGGTGTTTACACGCCACATGACTCTCCTCCCATTTCATCTACCTCATCTCAGCCTTTCAACCTTTTCCTTTTCCTCTCATTTACTCGTCTAGATTACATTTGAAAGCATCTATGCTGGTCACCTCAACCACTTCTTGTAGTAGTAAGTTTCACATTCTAATCGGCCTCGAGTAAAGAAATTTCTCCTTATTTCCAGATTTGATTTATTAGTAACTACCTTGTATTTGTGGCCGCTGGTTTGGATTCTCCCAGAAGTGCGAAAATATTTCTCCACATCTACCCTGTCCAATCCATTTAAATAATTCAATTTAAGACTCTTTTCTAAAATAAGACCCAACCTGTTCAATAATTCCAATAGTCATAAGATTTTAGTTCTAATGCCATCCTTGTAAAGCTTTTTTGCACTTTCTCCTGTGCTTCCATGTCATTTTATAATATAGAGACCTGATTTGTGCATATTGCTCTTAAGAACGGTGTTACAGCCAAGTGAGGAGGGAGTCACAAGGCTCCCCTCTTGTCCTCCCTCTTATTTGACCGCAGCAGGGTTTATTCCTTTTTTTAAAGTTTAATGCAAGTTTCAAACCGATTAATTGAAAATCCTCATTTGGCATAGCATGTTTTCTTGACACCTCCGCACCTCACGGAACGTAATGTGACAATAGGAACATTTCATTGCAATGTTGTATAAAAAGAACACACACATTCATTCTCAAACACTCACATCTCAAGTGTACACATTAATCTTAGAATTAGTGCAGCTGGCATGGTCTGTAACAGTTATTCTGAATGATAGGGTTGCAAGAGCAGGCTCCATTGAAATAGCACTGCATTTTGATTTTTGAATTTCTCCACAAAAGTTAAAGGATTATGGTCTGTATAAACCATCATCTCCCGATATCCATTCTGAACATAGATTTCAACAGTCCCAGTGTTTCCTTTTCCACAGTCGAATATCTGTTTTGGTGTCAGTTTTACTTTTTGGAGAAGTACCGTACTGGTTTTTCAATGTCGGATTCATTGTCTTGAATCAGGGCAGTACCTACTCCGAGGTCACGAGCATCAACTGCCACTTTAAAGAGTTTATTAAAGTTGGGAGCTGCCAGAACCGTTTCGTTTGTTAATATGGTTTTTAACCTCTCAAAAGCTGTTTGGCACTTTCTGACCACACTTCCTTGGATCTTTTCTGCAGTAAGTCTGTCAGTGGTACGGCTATAGTGCTGAAGTTTGGAACAAATTGCGATAAGACCCACACACCCACAGAAAATGGATTATTTCCCTTTATGTCATGGGGACGGGAAAATCCAACAGCTCTTGTATTTTTGCTGCCCAGGGCAGCACTCGCCCCAGACCCAAAATATGCCCGAGGTAGTATGCCTGAGCTTTAACAACCTCGCTTTTTGCAAGGTTTACTATTAGGTTAGCTGACTGTAATCTTTGGAAGAGGGCATCTATTTGGGCTAGGTGGTCCCTCCATGTCTCACTGTACACCAGCAAATCATTCAGGTATACTACACAGTCGGGTAGGCCAGCCACTACCTGGCTGATCAGTCTTTGAAAGGTGGTCGGGCCATTCCTTAAACCAAAGGCATTGGAGTAGGCCATCTGGGGTGACAAAAGATGAGATTTCTTTGCCTCAGGATGTTAAAGGAACCTGCCAATATCCTTTTACCAAGCCTATTTTGCTTATGTAGGTGGCATTCCCTACTCTTTCAATACGGTCTTCCAGGTGGGGAATTGGGTAGGAATCTGCTCTGGTTACTGCATTAACTTTCCTGTAATCAATGCAGAGCCTTGTTGAGTCATCAGGCTTGGACACTAGCACAGCTGGGGAACTCCAGATGCTCTGGCTGGGCTCAATCAGGTTGTTTTCTTGAATACATTGGATTTCCTCCCAAACCAGGACCTGTTTCTTAGGGCCTAGGTAATAGAGGTCCTATTTTAAGGGAGGGCTCTCTCCTACATCCATATCATGTCGGGTTTAGGTTGTGCACTCTGGTGTGCCCTTACAGACTTCTTTAAATGCTGTGAGCAGCCTTGCTAAGGCTTCTCTTTGTTCTGCATTTAAATAGGAGAGTGTGGTTCGAAGTTGCCCAATACTTCGGTGTTGGCTAACTGGGCAGTAGGGGAATTTGGGATTCCCCCAGGCCTTCGTCTAACTCATTGTCCCTTTTGTCCTCTTCCTTCCTGACTGTCTGACAGACCTGTGCTTGTCTGTCCTCTTCCCGGCTGCAATACTGTTTTAACATGTTCATGTGGCATAACCTTTACTTTTTCCTTCATTCTAGGGTGTCTATTAAATAATTTACCTGGCTAATACTTTTTACCACTTGATATGGCTCACTGAACAGGCTTTCAGGGGTTCACCCTGAATTGGGAGCAGTACTAATACATGGTCTCCAGGCCAAAATGTTCTGGCCTTGGCATGTTTATCTGCCTGCCTTTTCATAACTGCCTAGGAGGTTTTTAGGTGCTCCTGAGCCACTGCACAGGCCCTCGTGAGCCGCTCCCTGAGCATGGAAATGTAGTCTAACATGGAAGACTCATCCCTGTGTCCCAAAAACCCCTCTTTGATTAGTTTTAGAAGACCTCCCATCGCGTGTCCATAAACTAATTCAAAGGGGCTAAAGCCAGTGGACTCATTGGGTGAGTCCCTGGTGGCAAACAGGAGAAATCCCAGCCCTTTGTCCCTGTCATGGGAGTACTCAAAGCAGTATGCCCTGATCATTGCCTTTAGGGTTCAGTGGTACCACTCCACAGCCCCTTGTGACTGTGGGTAGTAGACTGAGGACTTTAGCTGGGTTATGCCCAGATTACCCATGACTTTTTGAAAGATCCCAGACATGAAGTTACTGCCCTGATCCTACTGGATCTCAGTCGGCAGCTCATATCAGGTAAAGAATTGGCTTAGCCCCTCCACCACTACCTTGGCAGAGGTAGTTCTTCGGGGAATGGCCTCTGGGAATCAGGTAGCCACATCCATAATGGTAAGAAGATACTGGTAGCCTCCTTTTGGTTTTGGCAGGGGTCACACACAATCTACCAGCACTCTGCTGAAAGGTTCCCCAAAAGCCAGAATGGTAATTAGGGGTGCAGATTTTATTGCAGGTTGTGGCTTCCCCACAACCTGGCACTTGTGGCAAATCTTACAGAACTCCACCACATCTATGTGGAGTTTTGGCCGGTCAAAATGCTGTATTATGCGAGCTTGGGTTTTTCATAAATGGATGTTCGTGATCTATTTTTACTATTTCCTTACGGTACCTCGGCGACACCACTATCTGGTGAACCGTTTTCCCCTCTTCGTCCACAGCCCTGTGAAGAGGTCTCCATGTCCTCATCAGCACCTCATTCTTTAAATAGTAGCACTCTGGGACTCCCTCTGCTTCAGCTTCAGTTTGGGCAGCCTGTGCTAATTTTTTAAATAATGGGTCGCTTGCTGAGCCTCAACTAAGGAAGAAATGTTTAACCCATCCTCTGGGTCCTCCAGCTTCCCAAAGAAGGTTTCAGATAACCAGACAGTTGGGTCATCTGTCTGCAATGCCACTTCACCCTACTCTGATAGAGCTTGCTTGGCCATGGACTGAGTTACCAAACAATCTGGGAAAATTCCAGGAACATATGAACATACGAATTAGGAGCAGAAGTAGGCCATTCGGCCCCTCGAGCCTGCTCCACCATTCAATAAGATCATGGCTGATCTGTTTCTGTCTCGAATTCCACACTCCCATCTACCCCGATAATCTTTGATTCCCTTGCCCAACAAGAATTTATGTACCTCTGCCTTAAAAATATTCAATGACCCCACCTCCACCACCTTCTGAAGCAGAGAGTTCCACAATTGCACAACCCTCTGAGAGAAAAAAATTTCTCCTCATCTGTTCCTTAAAAGGTCAAACCCTAATTTTAAAACAGTACCCCCTAGTTCTTACCCACAAGTGCCAGTATGTAGAAAGTCCTACAGGAGAAGGGGCAGTACTAGACCTAATCCTAGGGAATGAAGCTGAACAAGTGGTAGAAGTGTCAGTTGGGGAGCATTTCAGGGATAGTGACCATAACTCTGGAAGATTTAAGGCAGTTATGGAAAAGGACAAAGACGGGCCGGAAATAAAGGTACTGAATTGGGGGAAGGCCGATTTCAATATGATAAAACAGGATCTGGCCAAAGTGGACTGGGAGCAGCTACTTGTAGGAAGGTCTATACTAGACCAGTGGGAGTCATTCAAAGAGGAAATAGTGAGGGTTCAGAGTCAACATGTACCTGTTAAGGTGAAGGGTAGACCATCAAGTCCAGAGAACCCTGGATGTCAAGGGATATATAGTATTGGATCAGGAAAAAAAAGGAGGCTTACAGCAGATTCGGAGCGCTGAAAACAGCGGAGGTCCTAGAGGAGTATAGAAAGTATAGGGGGGTACTTAAAAAAGTAATTAGGAGAGCGAAGAGGCGACATGAAAAAACATTGGCAGGCAAGATAAAGGAAAATCCTAAGGTATTTTATAGGTATATTAAGGGCCAGAGGATAACCAGGGAAAGAGTAGGGCCCATTAGGGACCAAAGTGGTAATCTGTGTGTGGAGCCAGAGGATATAGGTGAGGTTTTAAATGATTACTTTTCATCTGTGTTCACTATGGAGAAGGACGAGGTAGGTGTACAGATCAGGGAGGGGGATTGCGATATACTTGAACATATTACCATTGAAAGAGAGGAAGTATTAGATGTTTTAGCTTAAAAGTGGATAAATCCCCAGGCCCAAATGAGATGTATCCCAGGCTGTTATGTAAGGCAAGGGAGGAGATAGCAGGGGCTCTGACACAAATTTTCAAATCCTCTCTGGCCACAGGAGAGTTACCAGAGGATTGGAGGGCAGTGAATGTGGTACCATTATTCAAGGAGGGTAGCAGGGAGAGAACAGGCTGGTGAGTCTAACATCAGTGGTAGGGAAACTATTGGAAAAAATTCTGAGGGACAGGATTAATCTCCACTTGGAGAGGCAGGGATTAATCAGGGATAGTCAGCATGGCTTTGTCAGGGGGAGATTGTGTCATACCAACTTGAATGAATTTTTCGAGGCGGTGACTAGATGTGTAGATGAGGCTAAAGCAGTTGATGGACTTCAGTAAGGCTTTTGATAAGGTCCCACATGGGAGATTGGTTAAGAAGGTAAGAGCCCATGGGATCCAGGGCAATTTGGCAAATTGGATCCAAAATTGACTTAGTGGCAGGAGGCAGAGGGTGTTGGCCGAGGGTCATTATTGCGAGTGGAAGCCTGTGACCAGTGGTGTATCACATGGATCGGTGCTGGGACCCTTGCTGGTTGTAGTGAACATTAATGATTTAGACGTGAGTATAGGAGGTATGATCAGTAAGTTTGCAGATGACACGAAAATTGGTGGTGTTGTAAATAGTGAGGAGGAAAGCCTCAGATTACAGGACGATATCGGTGGGTTGGTAAGATGGGCGGAGCAGTGGCAAATGGAATTTAATCCTGAGAAGTGTGAGGTGTTGCATTTTGGGAGGACTAACAAGGCAAGGGAATATACAATGGATTGCAAGACCCTAGGAAGTACCGAGGGTCAGAGGGACCTTGGTGTACTTGTCTATAGATCACTGGAGGCAGCAGCACAGGTAGATAAGGTGGTTAGGAAAGCATATGGGATACTTGCCTTTTTTAGCCGTGGCATAGAATATAAGAGCAGGGAGGTTATGATGGAGCTGTATAAAATGCTAGCTAGGCCACAGCCGGAGTTCTGTGTGCAGTTCTGGGCACCACACTATAGGAAGGATGTGATTGCACTGCAGAGGGTGCAGAGGAGATTCACCAGGATATTGCCTGGGCTGGAGCATTTCAGCTATGAAGAGAGACTGAAAAGGCTAGGGTTGTTTTCCTTAGAGCAGAGAAGGCTGAAGGGAGATATGATTGAGGTATACAAAATTATGAGGGGCATTGATAGGTTAGATAGGAAGAGACTTTTTCCCTTCGCGGAGGGGTCAATAACCAGGGGGCATAGATTTAAGGTAAGGGGCAGGAGATTTAGAGGGGATTTGAGGAAACATTTTTTCACCCAGAGGTTGGTTGGAATATGGAACATACTTCCTGAAAGGGTGGTAGAGGCAGGAACCCTCACAACATTTAAGAAGTATTTAGATGAGCACTTGAAATGTATTAGCATACAAGGCTACGGGCCAAGTGCTGGAAAATGGGATTAGAATAGTTAGGTGCTTGATGGCCAGCACAGACACGATGGACCAAAAGGCCTGTTTCTGTACTGTATAACTCTATGTCTCTGTGACTCTATGAAACATCCTTTCCACAACCACCTTGTCAAGACCGTTCAGGATCTTATCAACTTAAATCAAGTCTCCCCTCACTCTTCTAAACTCCAGTGAAAACAAGCCCAGTCTGTCCAGCGTTTCCTCATAAGACAACCCACTCATTTCAGGTATCAATCTAGTAATCCTCCTCTGAACCATCTCGAACGCATTTACATCCTTCCTTAAATAAGGAGACCAAAACTGCACACAATATTTGATGTGGTCTCACCAATGCCCCATGTAACTGAAGCATAATATCCTTACTTTTATTTTCAATTCCTTTCATAATAAAGGATAGCATTCCACTAGCCTTCTTAATACCTGCTGTACCTGCACACTAACTTTTTGTGACTCCTGCATTAAAACACCTAGATCCCTCTGCACCTCGTAATTTTGCAGTCGTTCTCTCTTTAAGTAATACTCTGCTTTTTTATTCTTCCTGCCTAAGTGAACAACTTCACATTCCCACATTATACTGCATCTGCCAGATTTTTGCCCTTGTCCTGCAACTGCTGTCTCCCTGACCTCTTTCAGTCTCTCTAAAATACTGGGGAAGCTACCACCTTTGCCCCTGCCAGATCACTACCTGGGAGCAAGTCGATCCTGTCTACAGGTAAACTAGGTACAGTCCACCTGGTTACCAATCCAGAAACAAGGTCGCACTCTAGGTGCACCTGGTATAAAGGTATGGGCATACACCACCCTCCGATACCATTCACTAACACTCTAGCATTGAGTGCACTCTCTGGGGGAAAGGTCATGCCTTTTCCCAGCAGAAGGTATCGGGATGGCTCCTGTATCCCTAAGTATGACTATGGGCTTGCTTGCCTCACTCGAGGATTATGGGGTCACTTTACCTTGGGACACAAAATCCTGGTAGCTTCCAGGGATTTTGTTAAGTCTTCCCGCACACTCAGCAGTAGGTTTACTGTGTCTTATAGCCGCAGTTAAAGCCACAGCCTGCTCTGTTGTGCTTTCCATCAGGGCCTGCACTGGTCTGTTATGCCCTGATTAATCCCTAAACTTCCAGAAGTCAGCTTGAAGGTGACTTGCCTTGTTACATTGGAAACACACAGGTCTTTGGGCATCACTCCTGCTCTCAGCACCATCCTTTTTGGCCTGAGGAGGGCCCTTGTGTATCCAGCTCCCCCTTCTTGCCGATGGCTGTTTGGGCTCCTATCACCCTGCCATCTCTTATCCTTTTTGTGTTTTTGGGGGTGACTAGGGAAGGGTTTCCCTTGGGGTAAGGGCTTATGGACAAGCATAAATTCATCAGCCAGAATTGCAGCCTGTCTGGCTCTTGGAACCTTTTGTTCTTCTCTGTGGGTTTTAACGAGAGGGGAGTGAGTTTTTAAACTTCTCGAGAAGGATCACTGCTCTGAAGTTTTCTTATGTGTGCTGCATCTTGAGTGCCCATATCCGTTGGTCAAAAGCAAGCTGCTTAATTCTTTCAAACTCGAGGTACGTTTGTTCAGGCTGCTTTCGGAGGGTTCAGAATTTTTGGCAGTGCGCCACCAGCACTCAATCATGTGCAACCAGGATAGCATTTTTAGTCATCTCATAGTCTGATAAACTCTCATCTGGTAACAGTGAATAAACCTCTTGGGTTGTTCCTGTTAGTTTGCTTTGCAATAACAGAGTCTAGCTGTCTGCCGGCCATTTCAGTTGTCTTGCAAGCTTTTCAAAAGTGATGAAAAATGCTTCCACATCCCCCTTATTGAGCTTTGGTGTCAAGTGGGAGAAGTTTAAGAGTCCAGCACTCAGTCCTAAGCTAGGTGTGCCTTCACGGGGTATATTGGGTCTTCCCCTAGTTAGTTCGAGCTGCCTTAACTCCCTTTGGAAAGTTCTTTTTCCCTTTCTTTCCTTTCTTTTTCCCTTTCTTGACACTCTCTATGCTCTTTCTCTCTTTGAAATTCTATTCCTAGTCTCCTCTATTCTGGTTGTATCTGGTCTGTTTCTGACTCTAGGCCTGCCTCCTGTTTTTCAGTTTCATGTGCAAAATGGTTGGCCACAAGTTTTAGGATTTCAGGTTTCCTAGCCTTTGGATGGATAGTAATCCCTAACTGCCCAGCTACTTTCCTCAACTCGTCAATAGATCGGGCATTTAACCTTGTCTCAAGTTACTTCACTCTGGCTTAGGAAGGATTGGCCTCGAATGTGGACATGTTCGTACTCTAACAGTGAAAACCACAAGCAAACCTGTAATGAAGGGTTTTAATTATTTCCTCAGGATCAATTTGGTTCACCACTTCCAATTTCTCGTTTGTCATTGGGTTACGACCACAGACATGAGCCCCCAAA
Organism: Heterodontus francisci; assembly: GCF_036365525.1. Classification (NCBI taxonomy): domain Eukaryota; kingdom Metazoa; phylum Chordata; class Chondrichthyes; order Heterodontiformes; family Heterodontidae; genus Heterodontus; species Heterodontus francisci. The sequence goes on along the minus strand of NC_090387.1, from coordinate 8,258,995 downwards.
TTTCTGTTACGACCAGGCAAGGAGGGGTCACAAGGCTCCCCTCTCTTATCTGACCGCAACAGGGTTTATTCCTTCTTTTTAAGTTTAATGCTAGTTTCCAACTGATGAATTAAAAATCCTCATTTGGCATAGCATGTTTTCTTGACAGCAGCATGACTAGTCTTGTATATTGTTGCTAGCATTTCAGATGCTAGGTTGAGCTTGGTTTACAGAGAACTCAGAGTCGTCGTAAATCAAACAGTAACTCATTTATAAACTTTACACAAACTATATACACTTTCCATAAACCTGTCCAGCTTCTGCTACTCATGATGCTTCTTGCTTCCCCAAAGCCTAATGCACGTGACTCTTACATCATCATCACAGTGGCAGGCGTTACTCTCACTGTCCCAAACATTAACCCTTTCAGACCCTTATACTACAACTAGAGTCCGACAGATTACCTGGCCATTATCTCATTGCTGTTTGTGGGAGCTTCCTGTGCACAAATTGGCTGCTGCAATTCCTATATTACAACAATGCCTACACTTCAAAAGCATTAAATTGGCTATAAAACACTTTGCGACATCTCGTTGTCATGAAAGTGCTATATAAATGCAAGTAGTTCTTTTTTTCAAGTCTTTCTTTATCTCGCTGAAAATAACTTGACTACTTTTTAAATTCTATATCCTTAGAAATAAATCCTAACTTATACCAATACCTTTCGCCTCCCTATGCTACAAGATAGCCTCGGGCTTGTCCCCATGTAGAATTCATCCCTCTTCAGTTATGGGATAGTAATTGTAACACCAGAGCAACAGAAAGAAAGAGCGTGTCTTTAAATAGTAATCACAATCTCAGGACACTTTACAGCTAGTGAAAAACTGTTGAAGTCATTATGTCGAAAATGCAGCAGCTAATTTGCACAGACCAAGTTCCCACAAACAACAGTGAGATAATAAGCAAATAGTTCATTTTAGTGATGTTTGTTGAGGGTTAAATGTTGGCCGGGACACATCCTGGCAACTTGCCTGCTCTTCTTCGAATAGTGTTATGAGATCTTTCACATCCCCCTTTGAGGACAGACAAGGGACAAGACCTCGAGCTGGATTTTATGGGTGCCCCTGAGGCAGGGCCGGAGGCAGGGGGCCCATAGAATCGCAACAGCTGGCTGAGGTTGGGGGTGGGGGTGCGGTCAGGGGTGCGGAGGGCCCGTTGCTGCCCTGTCGCCAAGCGATTTTCCAGGGCGAGGGACAGGCTGACGATGGTCTTCCCGCCCAGAAGCCAATTGAAGCCATTAAGTGACCTATTAACGGCCATTTAAGGGCCTCTTCCTGCCACCTCTGGGATCTAACCAGTGCCGGGGTTGCCTCCGCCATGCAGGGAGGGCGCCTTGTAAAATGAGGCGCCCTCCCTTTGGGCTTGTAGGGGGGTCCCTCCTCCGTGGACAATCTGTGGCCCATGGAGGGCCCTGGCCAGGAAACAATGCACCTCCCAGGATTTCCCTCCCCCTGGACTTTATAACCAGCCCCCTAACCCCCTTTATCTGGGACCTTCCAGCCTGGCCCTGGTGACTCTGCCTCATTTACCTTAATTCCAGGGTTCCAGCATTGGGCCTGAGTCCAAGGCCTCTGTAGTACTGGTAGTGACCACCGCTCCCGGTGATGCTGCTGATAGCTGAGCTGCCGATCCTTAAGAGCCAGCAGCTCTTGGAGGCGCGATCTCCATCTTTAAAGGGACGGAGATCCCAGCATTGGGAACTTCGCCTCCGTAACAATGGAGGATCACACGGTGGGGGAGGGGGAAAGGGGACGGTGGTGCGGCATGAAAAAGATGAGGCAAGGCTCCACCCGCGTTTTCGACCTGGTGTCAGGAGCCCCGCCTCCTCCACAAACTCCAGCCCCTCATTTTAATATCTCATCTGAAAGATGGCACCTCTACAGTGCATGACACAGCTGCCTTTTCTTGTAAATATTTTTGCACCTTCTCCTGTGCCTCTATGTCCTTTCTATAATATAGAGACCAGAACTATTCACAGTACTCTGTGTGGTCCAACTAAGGTGCTATACAAATTTAACCTAACATCTCTGCTTTTCAATTCTATTCCTCCAGTGAAACTCAGTGCTTTGTTTGTATTTTATGGCATCATTAACTTTCATCGTCACTTTCAGTGTTTCTTTTTCTCTGTACCCCAGATCCCTCTGCTCCTCTGCACCTTATTTTCCAAGGAGTGTGTGCTGGCGGAGCATAACTACCCTGAGGCTTTCGAGCAGAGAGATCCAACATTGACATGCTGTTCTCCCTTCGCCAGCTACAGGAGAAATGCTGTGAACAACAGATGCTCCTCTACGTTGCTTTCATTGATCTCACCAAAGCCTTTGACCTCATCAGCAGGCGTGGTCTCTTCAGACTACTAGAAAAGGTTGGATGTCCACCAAAGCTACTATGTATCATCACCTCATTCCATGACAATATGAAAGGCACAATTCAACATGGTGGCTCCTCATCAGACCCCTTTCCTATCCTGAGTGGTGTGAAACAGGGCTGTGTTCTCGCACCTACACTGTTTGGGATCTTCTTCTCCCTGCTGCTCTCACATGCGTTCAAGTCTTCAGAACAAGGAATTTTCCTCCACACAAGATCAGATGGCAGTTTGTTCAACCTTGACCGTCTTAGAGCGAAGACCAAAGTACGGAAAGTCCTCATCAGGGAACTCCTCTTTGCTGACGATGCTGAATTAACATCCCACACAGAAGAGTATCTGCAGAGACTCTTCAACATGATTGCGGCTGCCTGCAACAAATTTGGCCTAAGCATCAGACTCAAGAAAATGAACATCATAGGACAGGACGTCAGAAATGCTCCATCCATCAATATCGGTGACCACACTCTGGAAGTGGTTCAAGAGTTCACCTACCTAGGCTCAACTATCACCAGTAACCTGTCTCTCGATGCAGAAATCAACAAGCCCATGGGAAAGGCGTCCGCTGCTATGTCCAGACTGGCCAAGAGAGTGTGGGAAAATGGCGCACTGACATAGAACACAAAAGTCCGAGTGTTTCAAGCCTGTGTCCTCAGTACCTTGCTCTACGGCAGCGAGGCCTGGACAATGTATGTCAGCCAAGAGCGACGTCTCAACTCATTCCATCTTCGCTGCCTCCGGAGAATCCTTGGCATCAGGTGGCAGGACCGTATCTCCAACACAGAAGTCCTCGAGGCGGCCTACATCCCACAATTTGGTGTTTTCTGCAAATTTTGAAATTTTACTTCTGATTCCAGGGTCTAAATCATTTATGTACCTGATAAACATGGAATGAACTGAGAGGTAATACATATCAGAAAAGATTAAGCAGGCTGGGGCTCTTTTCTCTAAAAAAACAGATTGAGAGGAGAACTGACAAAGGTCTTTAAGATTATGAAAAGTTTGAGTGGCTAGACATAGAGAAGATGTTTCCACGTGAAGGCGAGACCAGAACTGGGGAGCATAAATATAAGATAGTCATGAATCAATCCAATCGGGAATTCAGGAGAAACTTCTTTACCCAGTGAGTGGTTCAGTGTGGAATCGCTGTCACAAGGAGTAATATAAGTGAATAATGTAGATGCATTTAAGGGGAAGCTAGATAAACACAGATGGAGAAAGAAATGGAAGGATATATTGATCGGGTTCGAGGATGGGAGGAAGCTCATGTGAAGCATAAAGACCAGCACAGTCCTGTTGGGCTGAATAGCCTGTTTCTGTGTTGTAAATACTATGAAACACTTGGTGAATTAGAACATAAATAAAGAACTGGGTAGAGAGGGAAAGCGAAAGACAGAGATAAAGGAATACACCCAGAAATAATGATGAATAGATAAGCATCAGGCACACAGAAAGAAATAGAAAGATACATAGATGGATAGAGGGAGAGAATTTTGCTGATGAGTTGGGGTTGCAGGTTAAAAACTGTATCAGTTCAATTCATCCTGCCCTGGAGGCAAAGGGTTCTCGGCAGGAATCAAACTACAAAAGAGCCTTCAATCAAAGTGAATAAATTAGAGTCGTTTGCACTTCAAATCTTTCAGCTCCGAGGAATGTGGCTCTGTGTGACCCAGGACTGCTGTGATGCTTCAGGGGAAACAGGTCTGAATCCTGTAAAATATCACAGCAAAATCCATTCAGAACAGCCTTGATGAAATATGTTGGATTGCAGGAAGTTTTCAAGATGACTGGTGACCACTGGGTCAGATAGCAAGGATTTTTAATTCCTTTTTCTTGCATGCGGTTGTTTGGCAGTTCTCGTATTGGGACCCCCTTTTCATTTCAAACACAGACATTTAGCATTAAACACTCCCAGGGAAGGTACAGCACGAGGTTAGATACAGAGTAAAGCTCCCGCTACAAAAAAAATGGGTTAGATACAGTTTAAATCTCCCTCTATAATGTCCCATCCAACACTCCCAGGGCAGGTACAGCACGGGGTTAGATACAGAGTAAAGTTCCCTTTACACTGTCCCATCAAACACTCCCAGGGCAGGGACAGCAAGAAAAAAAAAACGGGTTAGAAACAGAGTAAAGCTCCCTCTACACTGTCTTCATTAAACACTCCCAGGGCAGGTACAGAACGAGTTAGATACGAATTGGATGCTACAATGGAAGACCTGAAGATCTCTCTGGGTGGATGAATTAAGATGAGAGAATTTCTCATCTGTATATCTTGTGATTAGGTTGGGGTGAACATTCACGAGCCATCATATCATTTCTCTCCGTGAGATTACAATTCTTGGCAAATTACACATCATTTTTAAATTACATGCATGACCATTAGGAAGTGGAATGGGACTACCCAATCGCCTTTCAACAATAAGAACTGGCATTTATATGCACATAAATAAAATTGACAGACAAGACAAGCCCACTGCTCTATCCTGGAGCATTTCTAGGCCACTATATCACAGATGCACCTTTATTGTGGTAAAATATCTCAAGGTGCTTCACACGAGCATTATTAGAAAAATTTGACACCAAACCACATAAGGAGATTTTAGGACAGGTGACTAAACACTTGATCAAAGGAGTCAGTTTTAAGGAATCTCTCAAAGGAGAAAGCGATGTGGAGAGGCAAAGAGATTTAGGGAGGGAATTGCAGAGCCTATTTGGTTGAAGGCACGGCCACCTAGAGAGATTAAAATTAATGATGTGAAAGAGGACGGAATTGGAGGAGTACAGTATCTCCAGCACAGTGGCGCAGTGGTTAGCACCGCAGCCTCACAGCTCCAGCGATCCGGGTTCAATTCTGGGTACTGCCTGTGTGGAGTTTGCAAGTTCTCCCTGTGTCTGCGTGGGTTTCCTCCGGGTGCTCTAGTTTCCTCCCACAGCCAAAAGACTTGCAGGTTGGTAGGTTAATTGGCCATTATAAATTGCCCCTAGTATAGGTAGGTGGTAGGGAAATATAGGGACAGGTGGGAATGTGGTAGGAATATGGCATTAGTGTAGGATTAGTATAAATGGGTGGTTGATGGTCAGCACAGACTCGGTGGGCCGAAGGGCCTTTTTCAGTGCTGTATCTCTAAAATTAAAATTAAACAAAAAAAATTAAATCTCAGAGGGTTGTAGGGCTGGAGGAGGTTTCAGAGATAGGGAGCAGCGAGTCCTTGGAAGGATTTGACAACAAGGAAATATCCTGGGAACAGGAGTCATGTCTAGGAGTGTTCGGCTTGTGCTTGCTTAAACATTTCGTAATTTCCATGTAGGGGAGGTGTGCTCCTGTGGGCCCCACAAGGAAATCATAGGCCTTGCCTGCCCTCCGGGCTCTCTTTCTTCCCTCAACAGCAATAGCCTCTGAACTTCCAAGCCCCTTCCCAACCACATACCTTTTGTCGGACTATTCCCAGGGGTTCTCCATCCGAGGCCTCCTGCCACCCATTCACTACCAGTGGCCTCTGCATATTCCCAATGGGTTCAGGCATGACTCTGCCCCACTATCACTCACAAGGCCCCCATTCCCACACAGGAATTAAAAATCGACCCTCATTGTGTTGCTGTTGGGGTTTTATTTTTGGAAGTGAGGGAGCTGAGCAGTGGCGAATGTCGGGTTGTGCGGGGAGAGTGCGGCGGTTGGCAAGTTTAGACCCAAAAATAACAAGGAAGAGTCTGCACTGAAACCGCACCTTGAGGTCCCCTGGGGAAGGCTTTTGTAAAACAACAGAAGCCACATTTGCTGTGGGTCAAATTTTTGAACATTCTCCCAGTTCCATCTACTTCAGGTTTTTATTTTTGCTCATTTCTGTGCAGGCAGTGTTAGTACACACACCAGTATTTACAAGCTTGCTCAGATATCTTGCCAAGGCAATCTTTCCATATGGCTTTACAAGATCATAAGATATATTCAGATGAAGAAGTCCCTGCTTCCCTTTTAGATCTCATCCTTTCAGAATGCCAGACCTATGGCCTTTACATTATACCCTCTTGAATGTTTCTTAAATCAGTCCAGTGTATGGTCCCAACGATTAGCCTTGGCCTCCCATTGCAGCTGTTGATCAGGCTTAAAAGGGTGAAATGACGAGGACTGGTTGCACAGACTAGGATTGTATTCCTTTGAGTTTAGAAGATTAAGGGGTGATCTAAATGAGGTGTTAAGATGATCAAAAGGAGTTGATAGGGTAGATAGAGAGAAACTATTTCCTGTGGTGGCACAGCAGGAGAGAGAGGGGGAATAACCTTCAAATGAAATCTCGTCTGTTCAGGGGTGATGTCAGGAAGCATTGCTTCGCAGCAAGGATAGCGGAAATCTGAAACTCTCTCCCAAAAAGCTGTTCAGCCTGAGCGTCAATTGAAAATTTCAAAACTGAGATTGGTGGAGTTTTGTTAGCTAAGGGTATTAAGGGGCCAAAGAGGGTAGATGGAGTTATGATACAGATGAACCATGATTTGATTGAATGTTGGAAGTCTCAAGGGGCTGAATGGCCTTAATCATGTTATGTTTTCTAAGTCAGGAGATACCCTTGGTCCTATGTTTTCCCTGAACCCATGTGTCTCTGAAAGTTTTGGTTTGGGTTTACTCCAAGTTATTAACTATCTTCTGCATCTCTTTATGTTCCCTCTGCATTATCTCTTTATAAGGAAGATAAGTTGGAGCTGATCTATTTGTTCCCAATCTCATCCTTTTAAATGTTCCCAAATAGTTTGTTGGCAAAAATGTACAGCTCCTCTCTTTTCAGATGAACTGTTCCGCTCTGTGAGGTCCTAGCTATATAAATATAAGTTGCTGTTGTTGTTGTTGTTGTTGTTGTAGACAGACCAAAAACATGACTGATTCAACCTATGACATCACCATTACAATCCTTTGGAAAAAATAAAGGAGTTGGATGGCATGTAAAAGTTTCTATAGGTATGTGAAGAGAAAAAGATTGTTGAAGACAAATGTAGGTCCCTTACAGTCAGAAACAGGGGAATTTATTATGGGGAACAAAGAAATGGCTGACCAACTAAATGCATACTTTGGTTTTGTCTTCACAATGGAGGACACAAATAACATAGCAGAAATGTTGGGGAACACAGGGCTTAGTGAGAGAGGGGAACTGAAGGAAATCAGTATTAGTAGAGAAATGGTGTTGGGGAAATTGATGGGATTGAAGGCCGATAAATCCCCAGGGCCTGATGGTCTGCATCCCAGAGTACTTAAGGAAGTGGCCCTAGAAATAGTGGATGCATTGGTGGTCATCTTCCAAGATTCTATAGAATCTGGAACAGTTCCAACTGATTGGAGGGTAGCTAATGTAACCCCACTATTTAAAAAGGGAGGTAGAGCGAAAACAGGGAATTATAGACCAGTCAGCCTGACGTCAGTAGTGTGGAAAATTCTGGAGTCCATTATCAAAGCTTTTATAGCAGAGCGCTTGGAGAACAGTGGTAAAATCGGGCAGAGTCAGCATGGATTTATGAAAGGGAAATCATGCTTGACAAATCTACTCGAATTCTTCGAGGATGTAACTAGTAGAGTTGATGAGGGGGAGCCAGTGGATGTGGTTTATTTGGACTTTCAGAAGGCTTTCGACAAAGTCCCACATAACAGGTTAGCATGCAAAATTAAAGCGCATGGGATTGGGGCTAGTGTATTGTGATGGATAGAAAATTGTTTGGCAGACAGGAAACAAAGAGTAGGGATAAATGGATCTTTTTCCGAATGGGAGGCAGTGACTAGTGGGGTACCGCAGGGATCGGTGCTAGGACCCCAGCTATTCACAATATATATTAATGATTTAGATGAAGGAACTAAATGGAATATCTCCAAATTCACAGATGGCACAAAACTGGGTGGGAGGGTAAGTTGTGAGGAGGATGCAGTGAGGCTTCAGGGTGATTTGGACAAGCTGAGTGAGTGGGAAAATACATGGCAGATGCAGTATAATGTGGATAAATGTGGGGTTATCCACTTTGGTAGCAAAAACAGAAAGACAGATTATTATCTGAACGGCTATAAACTGAGAGAGGGGAATATGCAGCTGATGTTCTGGTACACCAGTCACTGAAGATAAGCATGCAGGTCCAACAGGCAGTAAAAAAGGCAAATGGTATGTTGGCCTTCATAGCGAGAGGATTCGAGTACAAGAGAAAGGATGTCTTGCTGCATTTATACAGGGCCTTGGTGAGGCCACATCTGGAATATAGTGTGCAGTTTTGGTCTCCTTATCTGAGGAAGGATGTTCTTGATATAGAGGGGGTGCTGCAAAGGTTTACCAGACTGATTCCCGGACTGGCGGGACTGACATGAGGAGAGATTGAGTCGGTTAGGATTATATTCGCTGGAGTTCAGAAGAGTGAGGGGGGGATCTCATAGAAACCTATAAAATACTGACAGGACTTGACAGGGTAGATGCAGGAAGGATGTTCCCGATGGTGGGGGAGTCCAGAACCAGAGGTCACAGTCTAAGGATACGGGTAAACCTTTCAGGACTGAGATGAGGAGAAATTTCTTCACCCAGAGAGTGGTGAGCCTGTGGAATTCGCTACCACAGAAAGCAGTTGAGGCCAAAACACTGTATATTTTCAAGAAGCAGTTAGATATAGCTCTTGGGGCGAAAGGGACCAAAGGGTATGGAATGAAAGCAGGAACAGGTTACTGAGTTGGTTGATCAGCCATGATCATAATGAATGGCGCAGCAGGCTCAAAGGGCCGAATGGCCTACTCCTGCTCCTATTTTCAATGTTTCTATGTAGGGCTATCTCTCGGCAATTCTTGAAATTTTGGTTTATTCATTGCTGAAAAACCTTGTACTGCAGCCAACACAGCCACTGCAATATTTCAATAGACTTTTTTTTTCATTTTAGTCACAATCAGTAACTCAATGACAAGTTAGCATTCACAAGTAAGGAGTGACAGGGCCTCCTTAGCACACTGCCTTGATGACGGTGCTTTCATATCACCCTTCATCTCCTGAGTGACTCTCAGTGAGGACTGTTTTCATCGGCATCATCTGCCCTTGGCCACTATCATGGGTGAGCTTAGAGACTGAGAATGGTGGTCTATTTTACAATGAGGAAGATCACCATGGAGCCCAATTCTGCTCTCACCTGACACTCGCACTTGACCTTCCAGCGAGAAACCCCAGACGATGATCGGGAGTGAAAGGTGGAGCTGGTTTCATTAGCCTCTCCAGCACTGAGACCAGCTGAACTAACTCAGATTCGACTGGAGATAGAGTCAGCAGTCTTCGAGGTCTGGCGTTGAAGCCTGGCTTCATGTTCTCATTGCCAAACTGGAAATGCAATTCCCCTTCCAGTGTTTATCCAATTCCCTTTTAAAAGTGACTATTGAATCGGCTTTCACCAGTTTTTCAGGCAGACCGTTCCATATCACAACTTGATGAATAACAGAAATGTCTCGAGCAATATCAGCTTCTCCTGAGCCCTGAATTCTAGGTTCAGTTACAGCAGTGGTAAACAAACCATGCCCTGAGATGAATGTCACTGTAAATATCAAAAGATTGTTCTTTTTATTTTGGAGCTCATTTATTTAAATCACATCGCTAATTAAATGGGACAGCTAAGTGCTGCATTTTCATTAAGGTTGACTAAAAATAACTTCACAGAGGTGATCTAAGATTGATTCTTTGGTCATATGACAGAACTGGGTCTTTTCCCTAGACATAAGAAGGCTGAGGGGGTAACCTGATAGAGGTCTTTAAAGTTATGAAAGGGTTATGAAAGGGATAGTGTAGACATAGAGAAGAAGTTTCCACTTGTGGGGGAGGCCAAATCTAGGGGCCTTCAATATAAGTTAATCAGTAATATATCCAATAGGGAATTCAGAAGAAACTTCTTTACCCAGAGAGTGGTGAGAATGTGGAACTCGCTCACACAGGGAGTTGTTGAGGGGAATAGCACAGATGCATTTAAGGGGAAGCTAGATAAACACATTAGCAAGAAGGAAGTAGAAGTATATGTTGATAGCATGAGATGAAGAGGGGTGGAAGGAGGCTCATGTGGAGTATGAGTCCTGGCACAGTGGTGAAAATCATGAGGGGTCTGGACAGAGTAGGTGGAGAGAAACTGTTCCCACTCGTGAAAGTATCAAGAACGAGAGGGGACAGATTTAAAGTATTTGGTAGGAGGAGCAAAAGTGACATGAGGAAAACCTTTTTCACACAGCGAGTGGAATGCGCTGCCTGAGATTGTGGTGGAGGCAGGTTCAATCGAAGCATTCCAAAGGGAATTAGACTGTCATATGAAAGGAAGAATGTGTAGTGTTACGACCAGGTGAGGCAGGGGTCTAGGGCTCCCCTCTCAGCCTTTCCCTGGTTTGGCCATAACAGGGTTCAATTTTTAAAACACCGTGTTTTCAGCTTCCCCTCAGTGAATCCTTGTTCACTGCTCTCTAATTGTAATGGCAAAGAAATCAACCAGACTGGCTTTCTCAGATTTAAACAAAAAAGGTGGAGGTTTGTTAATCTTAAAACTCTCATTCAGTTAAAACTACTCAAGATACGCAACGTGACCACGCTAGCATGCATACACGATAAACACACACGCAAATAGAGACTGAAAAGGAGAAAGATACAAAGGGGAAAGGTTTGAAGCAGTTAATTTTTTTTTTAGAGATACAGCACTGAAACAGGCCCTTCGGCCCACCGAGTCTGTGCCGACCATCAACCACCCATTTTATACTAATCCTACACTAATCCCATATTTCTACCACATCCCCACCTGTCCCTATATTTCCCTACCACCTACCTATACTAGTGACAATTTATAATGGCCAATTTACCTATCAACCTGCAAGTCTTTTGGCTTGTGGGAGGAAACCGGAGCACCCGGAGAAAACCCATGCAGACACAGGGAAAACTTGCAAACTCCACACAGGCAGTACCCAGAATTGAACCCAGGTCGCTGGAGCCGTGAGGCTACGGTGCTAACCACTACGCCACTGTGCCACCATACTGGTTCTGGACTGGATGTAAAGTCTTTGATTGAAGTTAAGTCTTGCAGTTCTCGTTGGGGCCCAGTGCACACTTTCAAACTTGTTTCCCTGATCTTCTGTCTTGAGACTTCCGTGGGTCCCTGGAACTTTAGAGTCATAGAGTCATAGAGAAATATAGCACCGAAACAGGCCCTTCGGCCCAACGAGTCCGCACCGACCATCAACCACCCATTTATACTAATCCTACATTAATCCCATTTTTTTCCATCTCACATCCCCACCTTCTCTCAATTCTCCTACCACCTACCTACACTAGAGGCAATGTTTTTACAATGGCCAATTTACCTATCAACCCACAAGTCTTTGGCATGTGGGAGGAAACCGGAGCACCCGGAGGAAACCTATGCGGTCACAGGGAGAACTTGCAAACTCCGCACAAGCAGTGCGTGAGAGAGATGCTCTCTTCTTGAAGTTCACTTGCTGTCTCTTCCCAAACTGTTCTGTGTCAGTGCACAATTCAAAAAAAAAAACAGGTTGGCCAGCAGGTTAGTCATGTGACTAGCTTCTTATTTGGAATAGCATTTCCTGTGATCTTTGTGGATTCCTTCAAGCTCAGTTGGGGGTGGGGGTGGGAGGTGCAGGGTGGAATGCTGGCTCTTACACATTCAATGTCTCTTGATCATCATTTTTGACAAACATCCATCTGGCTAATTGAATCAGGGAGGCACTCCCATTGTCTTTTTCATGCAACTATCCTTTAGAATGCAAATGTGCAGCCATGTTTTCAGCCACTGTTGTGGTCTTTTTAAACAAGTTATTTCAAGTCCAGTAACAGTTCAAAAATAATGTTCCAAAATTACTAAGTCTCATTTTGGCAGGTGTGGTTTCCGTCACAGCAGGGTTTTGGGGAGATGGTGTGCAAACAGAACTGAGTGAATTGCTCTTTTGGGCAACCGGTGCGGACACAATGGGCCAGATGGCCTCCTTCTGCACTGTAATAATTCTGTGATTCTGTCAGCAATGGCTTGGTTGGTAACACTCTTACCTCTGAGTCAAAAGATTGGGTGTTCAAGCCCACTCATCAGGACTTGAGAACAAAGTCAAGACCGATACTCCAGTGCAGTACTGAGGGAGTGCTGCACTGTCAGAAATGCTGTCTCTTGGATAAGATGTTAAACTGAGGTCCTGGTTGTCCTCTCAGGTGGATGTACAAGGTCCCATGATGCTATTTTGAAGAACAGCAGGGGAGTTACCCCAGATCCCTGGCCTTTATTTATGTCACAGGCACAGTGTGGCTTTCGTGCAGAGAGATCGACTGTCGACATGCTGTTCTCCCTTCGTCAGATACAGGAGAAATGCCGCGAACAACAGATGCCCCTCTACATTGCTTTCATTGATCTCACCAAAGCCTTTGACCTCGTCAGCAGACCTGGCGTGAAACAGGGCTGTGTTCTCGCACCCACACTTTTTGGGATTTTCTTCTCCCTGCTGCTTTCACATGCGTTCAAGTCCTCTGAAGAAGGAATTTTCCTCCACACAAGATCAGGGGGCAGGTTGTTCAACCTTGACCGTCTAAGAGCGAAGTCCAAAGTACGGAAAGTCCTCATCAGGGAACTCCTCTTTGCTGACGATGCTGCTTTAACATCTCACTGAAGGATGCCTGCAGAGTCTCATCGACAGGTTTGCGGCTGCCTGCAATGAATTTGGCCTAACCATCAGCCTCAAGAAAACGAACATCATGGGGCAAGACGTCAGAAATGCTCCAACCATCAATATTGGCGACCACGCTCTGGAAGTGGTTCAAGAGTTCACCTACCTAGGCTGAACTATCACCAGTAACCTGTCTCTAGATGCAGAAATCAACAAGCGCATGGGAAAGGCTTCTACTGCTGGTCAAGAGAGTGTGGGAAAATGGCGCACTGACATGGAACACAAAAGTCCGAGTGTATCAAGCCTGTGTCCTCAGTACCTTGCAGCGAGGCCTGGACAACGTATGTCAGCCAAGAGCGACGTCTCAATTCATTCCATCTTCGCTGCCTCCGGAGAATACTTGGCATCAGGTGGTAGGACCGTATCTCCAACACAGAAGCCCTCGAGGCGGCCAACATCCCCAGTTTATACACACTACTGATTCAGCGGCGCTTGAGATGGCTTGGCCATGTGAGCTGCATGGAAGATGGCAGGATCCCCAAGGACACATTGTACAGCGAGCTCGCCACTGGTATCAGACCCACCGGCCGTCCATGTCTCCGCTTTAAAGACGTCTGCAAACGCGACATGAAGTCCTGTGACATTGATCACAAGTCGTGGGAGTCAGTTGCCAGCGTTCTCCAGAGCTGGCGGGCAGCCATAAAGGCGGGGCTAAAGAGTGGTGAGTCGAAGAGACTTAGCAGTTGGCAGGAAAAAAGACAGAGGCGCAAGGGGAGAGCCAACTGTCTAACAGCCCCGACAAACAAATTTTTCTGCAGCACCTGTGGAAGAGCCTGTCACTCTAGAATTGGCCTTTATAGCCACTCCAGGTGCTGCTCCACACACCACTGACCACCTCCAGGCGCTTACCCATTGTCTTTCGAGACAAGGAGGACAAAGAGAATCAACATCACAAAAAACAGATCACCTGGTCATTATAACATTGCTATTTGTGGGAGTTTGCTCTGCACAATTAGCCGCTGTGTTTCCTACATTACAACATGACAGCACTTCAAAAGTACTTCATTGGCTTTAAAGTGTTTTGATGCGTCTGTTGGTCATGAAAGATGCTATATAAATGCAATTCTTTCTTTCTATTCGCAGACCTGTTGGACCAGATGTCCTGATCCCATGCTGTAAATACTTTGTAATTCTATGGCTAAAAATTGCTGTTCGAAGAATGGTGAGGCTGATGGTGCTCACGATTGTTAAGGTGCAAACTGTACAGCAACTTCAGGTGAGGGGCAGATGCGCGATTAAACATGGAATGTGAAAGGTTGCAGTGGGAGGTGCAGCATGATGTCATTAGGTTCATTGAAACCGCATCTCATTGGCTGGCACCCCATTGAAACACATTGAGCAGCGTAAGGCTCCTATACCTGCATGGCCGATACAAATTAAGGAAGTTAAGCCTTTTCCATTTCTGTCAAAGTTCTCCTTCAACGGCTTCATGGTCAAAAAGGTAGGTTTTAAGGAGCATCTTAAAGGAGGGGAGAGAGATGGAGAGGCAAAGAAATTTAAGGATGGAGTTCCAGAGCTTAGGACCCAGGCCGCTGATGACACAGCCATCAATGGTCGAGGGATTAGAATTACGGATGCTCAATCGGCCTAAATTGGACGATTGCAGGGATCTCGGAGGTTGTGGGCTGGAGGAGGTAACAAAGATAAGGAAGGGTAAAGCCATGGAGGCATTTGAAAATAAGGTTGAGAATTTTAAAATCGAGATGTTGCCAGATTGGGAGTCAATTTGGCTGAGAGAGCAGTGCAGGAGAAGGCAATTTAAGCCTACATTCCCTCCAATGTAGGCCTCAGTCCCAATAGGCTGCCTATTTCCTGAACTGCAAGGGTCTTCCCCCCCTTTAAATGCCCAGCTGCCTCTTCTGATGATACAGCCCTTGTTCATTGACAGCACTGTCAGGATAGCGCAACCAGGCACTGGAAGTCTCGTCCTAGCGACACAGTCGGGGAGGGGGCAGGGTGGGGAGTCAGAAGTCCGACCCACTGGTACCCGGCTCCGGTTTGTGGAACCTTGTTGTGTGCAGTTTGCCCGCCGCCTTTCCCTAATGTTCCAAAATCAAATGGAAGTTCCATCTTCCCTCGCAGGCGGACAGAAAATGTCCCACTGCCACTATTTTGAAGAAGAATGTGAGCAGTTCTGGGCACCAAACCTTAGGAAGGGTATATTGGCCTTGGAGGGAGTGCAACGTAGGGTTACAAGAATGATACCTGGACTACAGGGGTTAAGTTACGAGGAGAGATTACACAAATTAGGCCTGTTTTCCCTAGAATTTAGAAGGTTAAGGGGTGATCTGATCGAAGCCTTCAAGATATTAACAAGAAAAGACAGGCTAGATAAAGATAAACTATTTCCACTGGTTGGAGATTCTAAAACTAGGGGGCATAGTCTAAAAATTAGGACCAGACCGTTCAGGAGAGATGTCAGGAAGCGCGTCTTCACGCAAAGGTTGTAGAGGTTTGGAACTCGCTCCCACAAACAGCAGTTGAAGCTAGAACAGTTGTTAATTTTGAATCTGTGATAGATTTTTGTCAAGCAAAGATATTAAGGGATATGGGCCAAAGGTAGGTATATGGAGTTAGGCCACGGATCAGCCATGATCTCATTGAATGGCGGGAGGGGCTAGAGGGGCTGAATGGCCTACTCCTGTTCCTATCTTCCTATGTTCCTACGTTCCTAAGAACAGGTGACCTGCGCCATTGTTTATCCATCAACCTACATCAATAAAGAAAGAGATTTGGGGAGCTGGTTATGTAGTGGTAATGTCATTGAGCTAATAATCCAGAGACCCCCAAGGTAATAGTGGAACCTAAATTCAATTAATTAATTAAAAATCTGGAATTGAAAGCTAGTGTCAGTAATGGTGCTTTGAAACTATCATCAATTGTTGTAAAAGCACACCTGGTTCACGAATGTCCTTTTGGGAAGGAAATCTGTCGTCCTTACCAGGTCTGGCCTATATGTGACTCCAGACACACAGCAATGTTGTTGACTTTTAACTGCCCTCTGAAATGGCCGAGCAGGCCATTCAGTTGACAAGGGCAATTAGGGAAGGGCAACAAATGCTGGCCTTGCCAGTGATGCTCACATCCCATGAGAGAATAAAAAAAAAAATGGGGTCATTATCGCATGGCTGCTTGTGGGAGCTTGCTGTGTGCATTGTCTGCCATATTTCCTGATCCTGACAACATTTTAAAATGAACTTAATTGGCTGTAAAGCTCGTCAGGATGTCCTGAGTTTGCAAAAAGATACTATATCAATGCCGGTTTTTGATTGAGAGTTGGCCTCAGTGCCGCTGGACTGGAAGCAGCCAAATTAGCATAGGCTCCATACTAACAGTGCTGAAGAGTCAGAATATCAGACAAGCGTAGGATTGGACTTGGCCGTGGAATTCGACACGATGAAATTGCAACCCCACCACACAACCCCGTCACACAACAGGACACCCACACGTAGAATGGGTAATTGACCAAGGTATCGGGGTGTGTAGTTAATGAACTATAGCCTGTCAGATTAAGGAGAGGAGGGGAGAAACAGAATCTCTTTATTTTTAGAAATCTCAAAAGCAGGATTTTTAACACTGAGGGAGTGGGTGAGTAGGGAGCTTGTGGGGGTTGGTTCGGGAAGAGAAAGATTAATTCTGTATTTATATAGAAAACAAAGTTAATCAAACCCGTATGTCCTTAGCTCATTCATAAGAGAATTCCCTTGAACCACAGGCGATACAAAGTGGTTTCAGTGTCTGCTTTCGTTCTGCTCATGTCACAAAATACTGTCGGAATTGCACTCTGCCCCTTTTCCTGTGCCCTGTTCTCCAGTTTCTGTTAATTTATAACAAATGTTCCCAGCTCATTGACCAGCAGATAATTAACATTTTTTCAATCTTAACTTAAGCCACCTGGTCCATTGCAGGGAAAGAGGGAGAGAGAAAGGAAAACCAGAGATATATCAGGAAAAACACATGCCATGTGTCACTGAGTCTGGAGCTTTCCGTTCCATCAAAGTTGTGGAATCTTACTGACAACATTGCTGATGCAGCCTTGCTCCCTTCTACAAAAGAAATTGTGTGGCTTTCAAGTTGCTTTTGCAATTCTTGTGTTAACTCTTCCTGGCCAGGGTAAGGAATCTCCATGTAACATTCTGTCCCATTTTGCATTCCCTAATGGCTGCTGGTAGAACTGGGCTTTGTTGCGTCGTAAAAAGTACAATGGAAGTGAATGCAATCTCAGGAGGGTTTTGAGAGGGGACTGGGTTCCTGCATGTGTCACACAGCTGGCTTTCCAATGAAAAGAAAGAACTTGCATTTCTATAGTGTTTTTCACAACCTCAGGATATTCCTCACTCACCTTCCAGCCAATGAAGTAACTATTTGAAGTGCAAGTCACTGTTGTAAAGTGGCAGTCCATTTGAGCACAGCAAGCACCCAGAAACAGAAATCTGATAAATGACAAGATCATCTGTTTTGAATTGAAAGTGATGTTGGTTGAGGGATAAATATTGGAGCAGGAAATGAGGGACACCATTTCTTCTTTGAGAGAGTAGACTGGCCTTGGTTTTAATGTCTCATCCAAAAGACGGCACCTCTGATAGTGCAGCACTCCCTCAGCACTGCACTGGAGTGTCAGCCCGGATTACATGCTCAAGTCTCTGAATGAACATCCGCCTGAGGATGTGGTCTCTGCCAGTATGTCTCGGGAGGCACAGTGACTCAGAGCAGTGATTCCGTGACCACTCCTGTTGGTTGTTCTCTGGTGCCGGATACCGGGGAGGCGTGGAATGTTTTAAAATTTTCTCAGCCTGTAAAAGTTAAGAAAGAAAGTTCTTTCTTCCTTTTCCACCAGAAGTACAAGCTTCATTCTCAGGATGTGGGCATTGCTGGCAAGGCTGGGAATTATTTGCCCGTCCCTAGTTGCCCTGAGAAGGTTGCGTTGGGCCTTGTTAGCAATGAAATAGCCTACTCCTGCTCCTAGTTCATATGTTCGTATGTATGTAATTTAAAGGGAAAGTAAGGGCTGGATTTTGGAAGGGAATGGAGGTGGGTAGCCTGCAATCTACAGCTGCAGGCTGGTGTGGCAGTTTGCCAGCATGTTCACACCTCAGGGCCACTTTTGAAGAGGCTGGTTAGGATAGATGATGGCTACTTGCCTGCAAACGGTGGGTAGGTAATTATGCCCCTTAAAGGGCCTATTATGGCCACCGGGTAGACACTGACTGTAATTTTTCAGTCAACAGTCGGGCCATCCACTGAGGCCAATGAATGGAGATTGGGAACCAACACTCCATCTAGCATTTTAAACCCTACCCTTGGTCACGATTGCCAGATGGTCACAGCTGCAGCCGTGTCCACCTTCTGTACGGGATCGTCCTCTACACTGACGGCCTGGCAGCTGTGGCTTCTTATTGTTTTAACATTTTTAAAACGTTTTCAGAGGGTCTCTCTCTTTCACTTACTAACCTCGGCAGCTCCCAATTCTTGATGGGCAGGCTGCCAATCTTTCAGTGCCAGAGGGCCTCCTATTGTCCCTCCATCCTTGGGAACCCCCGTCCACCATCTTTAATTGGACAGCCAGCATGAACCCTGGCTACTAATTGGTCAGCTCATTAAAAAACGCATCGGGATTCACACAACACGGGATCGGTACCCTGAAGGCACTGGATACTGCAAAGGCTATGGGCCCTGACAATATTCCGGCAATAGTACTGAAGACCTGTGCTCCAGAACTTGCCGCGCCCCTAGCCAAGCTGTTCCAGTACAGCTACAACACTGGCATCTACCCGGCAATGTGGAAAATTGCCCAGGTATATCCTGTACACAAAAAGCAAGACAAGTTCAACCTGGCCAAACAGTCTATGCTCAATCATCAGTCAAGTGATGGAAGGTGTCGTTGACAGTGCTATCAAGCGGCATTTGCTTAGCAATAACCTACTCAGTGTTGCTCAGTATGGGTTCCGCCGGGGCCACTCAGCTCCTGACCTCATTACAGCCTTGGTTCAAACATGGACAAAAGAGCTAAAATCAAGAAGTGAGGTGAGAGTGACTGCCCTTGCCATTAAGGCAGCATTTGACTGAGTATAACATCAAGGAGCCCTAGCAAAACTGGAGTCAATGGGAATCGGGGGGAAACTCTCCACTGGTTGGAGTCATACCTAGCACAAAGGAAGATGGTTGTGGTCGTTGGAGGTCAATCATCTCAGCTCCAGGACATCACTGCAGGAGTTCCTCAGGGTAGTGTACTAGACCCAACCATCTTCAGCTGCTTCATCAATGACCTTCCTTCAATCATAAGGTCAGAAGTGGGGATGTTCGCTGATGATTGCACAATGTTCAGCACCATTCACGATTCCTCAGATGCTGAAGTAATAATGCAACAAGACGTGGACAATATCCAGGCTTGGGCTGATAAGTGGCAAGTAATATTCGCACCAGGCAATGACCATCTCCAACAAGAGAGAATCTAACCATCTCCCTTTAACATGCAATGGCATTACAATTGCTGAATACCCCACTATCAACATCCTGGGGGTTACGATTAACCAAAAACTGAACTGCAGTAGCCATATAAATACCATGACTAAAAAAGCAGGTCAGAGGCTAGGAATCCTGCAGTGAGTAACTCACCTCCTGACTCCTCAAAGCCTGTCCACCATCTACAAGGCACAAGTCAGGAGTGTGATGGAATACTCTCCACTTGCCTGGATGGCTGCAGCTCCAACAACACTCAAGAAGCTCGACACCATCCAGGACAAAGCAGCCCACTTTATTGGCACCCCATTCACAAACATTCACTCCCTCCACACCGCTGGCAGCAGTGTGTACCCTCTACAAGATGCACTGCAGCAATTCACCAAGGCTCCTTCGACAGCACCTTCCAAACCTGCGACCTCTACCACCTAGAACAACAAGGGCAGCAAATTCATGGGAACACCATCACCTGCAAGTTCCCCTCCAAGTCGCACAACATCCTGACTTGGAACTATATCGCCGTTCCTTCACTGTCGCTGGGTCAAAATCCTGGAACTCCCTTCCTAACAGCACTGTGGGTGTACCTACCTCACATGGACTGCAGCGGTTCAAGAAGGCAGCTCACCACCACCTTCTCAAGGGCAATTAGGGACGGGCAATAAATGCTGGAAGACATATTAGAAGAGTTGTTGTGGAAGGTTGCATCATCAGAGCAGATGCATTGGAGACGGAGAAACTGGGAGAATGGAATGGAGTCCTTACAGGAGGCAGGATGTGAAGAAGTGTAGTCGAGGTAGCTGTGGAAGTCGGTGGGCTTATAATGAATATTAGTGGACAGCCTATCCCCAGAGATGGAAACAGAGAGGTCGAGGAAGGGAAAGGAGGTGTTGGAGATGAACCATGTAAAGGTGATAGAAGGGTGGAAAACTCAAAGCAAAGTTGTTAAAAGTTTTCCAGTTCGGGGCAGGCGCAGGAAACGGCACCGATACAGTCATCAATGCACCGCAAAAAGAGTTGGGGGAGGGGGCCTGAGTAGGACTGGAACAAGGAATGTTCGACATTTCCCACAAAAACACGGGCATAACTAGGGCCTATGCGGGTATCCATAGCAACACCTTTTATTTAAAGGAAATGAGTGGAGTTGAAGGAGAAGTTGTTCAATGTGAGAACAAGTTCAGCCAGGCGGAGGAGGGTGGTGGTGGATGGGGACTGGTTGGGCCTCTGTTCAAGGAAGAAGCAGAGAGCCGTCAAACCGTCCTGGTGGGGGATAGTGTCAGAGCTGCCCTGTGGCAATGCTGCAAACTAGGAAGTGTAGGCTGTTGGTTTACATCCCATTCCAGAGACCTGAGCACCAAGATCTAGTCTGAAATTCTAAATGTAGTGCTGTAGTGAGGGATCGTTGGAGCCGCCGTCTTTTGGATGAGATATTAAACTGTGGCAAATAAGGGTCACTCACTCTCCACAGATTCTGCCAGACCTGATATTTCCAGACTTTTCAGTTCAGATTTCCAAAATCCACAGTAATTTCTTCTTGTTGAACTGAGACCCCCATCTGCCCCCCTCAGGTGGTTGTAAAAAGATCCATTGACACTATTTTGAAGAAGGGCAGGGATGTTCTCCCCAGTATCCTGGTCAATATTTATCCCTCAACCAACATCACTAAAAATAACAGTTTATCTGATCATTATTACCTTTCTGTTTGTGAAACATTGCTTTGCACAAATTGGCTGCTGTGTTTCCTACATTACAAGAATAACTACACTCTGAAATTACTTCATTGGCTGGAGAGCGCTTTGGGATGTTTTGAGGGCATGAAAGATGCTCTAGAAATGCAAGTTCTTTCCAGCAAGACAAAGTGTGGATATTCTGCAGTGAAGAATTTTCATTCACACCCAGCAGTGCCTCACAGCAGGGATAGGCTATTACTGATAAGCTTCTGATAGCACAGTCTCCACTCCGGTTGATTAATAGAAGCCAGAACTGAGAGTAGGTGTTAATCTCCCAAACAGTTTAATGACAGAGAGAGAGAGACAAGCTCGATGTCACTGGCCTCTCTTATCTCCTTGCACCATCATTCATGGGGGAGGATTTGGGGACATATCCTTTCATGCTGGTCTTCGGCTGGATCCAACAACATTTAACCAGTCAAAGGTAATCCAAAAATGAGTCAGTATCAAGAATTCAAAGTGACCACCCACAGACTTGGTCTGTGGTGAAGCACTTTATTATTAATAAAGTTCCGAAGAAGGGTCACTGACCCAAAACGTTAACTCTGCTTCTCTTTTCACAGATGCTGCCAGACCTGCTGAGTGGTTCCAGCATTTCTTGTTTTTATTTCAGATTTCCAGCATCCGCAGTATTTTGCTTTCACTTTATTATTAAGTAGCACCAGCATCTATCACCCTGTGTTACAGTTAATCCCTTTAATGATATCCAGACTAAGAAAGGTGGGGGTAGTAGGGAGACAAGATGAGGTGGGTCCTTTGTTGATGGACCATTAAGGGTGATAATATGTTGCCCACAGGATCACCAAACAAGCATCACAACAAGCGCCTCTTTTAGAGTATTACTCATAGCCAGGGTTGGGGCCGACCATGACTCATGGCCCTCCTGCCTTGGGCGCTATGGCGTTGGAAGGATGAATGAGAACGGGCAGAGACTGCTTGAGTTGTGTACCTATCATAACCTCTGCATCACCAACTCGTTCTTTCACACTAAACCCTGTCACCAGGTTTCATGGAGGCACCCAAGATCACGTCGTTGGCACCAGCTAGACCTCATTGTCACAAGGCGAGCCGCCTTAAACAGTGTTCAAATCACACGCAGCTTCCACAGTGCGGACTGCGACACCGACCACTCCCTGGTGTGCAGCAAGGTTAGACTCAGACCAAAGAAGTTGCATCATTCCAAGCAGAAGGGCCACCCGCGCATCAACACGAGCAGAATTTCTCACCCACAGCTGTTACAAAAATTTCTAAATTCACTTGTAACAGCCCTTCAAAACACTCCCACAGGGGATGCTGAGACCAAGTGGGCCCACATCAGAGACGCCATCTATGAGTCAGCTTTGACCACCTACGGCAAAAGTGCGAAGAGAAATGCAGACTGGTTTCAATCTCATAATGAAGAGCTGGAACCTGTCATAGCCACTAAGCGCATTGCACTCTTGAACTACAAGAAAGCCCCCAGCGATTTAACATCCGCAGCACTTAAAGCAGCCAGAAGTACTGCACAAAGAACAGCTAGGCGTTGCGCAAACGACTACTGGCAACACCTATGCAGTCATATTCAGCTGGCCTCAGACACCGGAAACACCAGAGGAATGTATGATGGCATGAAGAGAGCTCTTGGGCCAACCATCAAGAAGATCACCCCCCTCAAATCTAAATCGGGGGACATAATCACTGACCAACGAAAACAGATGGACCGCTGGGTTGAGCACTACCTAGAACTGTACTCCAGGGAGAATGCTGTCACTGAGACTGCCCTCAATGCAGCCCAGCCTCTACCAGTCATGGATGAGCTGGACATACAGCCAACCAAATCGGAACTCAGTGATGCCATTGATTCCCTAGCCAGCGGAAAAGCCCCTGGGAAGGACAGCATTACCCCTGAAATAATCAAGAGTGCCAAGCCTGCTATACTCTCAGCACTACATGAACTGCTATGCCTGTGCTGGGACGAGGGAGCAGTACCCCAGGACATGCGCGATGCCAACATCATCACCCTCTATAAAAACAAAGGTGACCGCGGTGACTGCAACAACTACCGTGGAATCTCCCTGCTCAGCATAGTGGGGAAAGTCTTTGCTCGAGTCGCTCTGAACAGGCTCCAGAAGCTGGCCGAGCGCGTCTACCCTGAGGCACAGTGTGGCTTTCGTGCAGAGAGATCGACTATTGACATGCTGTTCTCCCTTCGTCAGATACAGGAGAAATGCCGTGAACAACAGATGCCCCTCTACATTGCTTTCATTGATCTCACCAAAGCCTTTGACCTCGTCAGCAGACGTGGTCTCTTCAGACTACTAGAAAAGATCGGATGTCCACCAAAACTACTATGTATCATCACCTCATTCCATGACAATATTAAAGGCACAATTCAACATGGTGGCTCCTCATCAGAGCCCTTTCCTATCCTGAGTGGTGTGAAACAGGGCTGTGTTCTCGCACCCACACTTTTTGGGATTTTCTTCTCCCTGCTGCTTTCACATGCGTTCAAATCCTCTGAAGAAGGAATTTTCCTCCACACAAGATCAGGGGGCAGGTTGTTCAACCTTGCCCGTCTAAGAGCGAAGTCCAAAGTACGGAAAGTCCTCATCAGAGAACTCCTCTTTGCTGACGATGCTGCTTTAACATCTCACACTGAAGAATGCCTGCAGAGTCTCATCGACAGGTTTGCGTCTGCCTGCAATGAATTTGGCCTAACCATCAGCCTCAAGAAAATGAACATCATGGGGCAGGATGTCAGAAATGCTCCATCCATCAATATTGGCGACCACGCTCTGGAAGTGGTTCAAGAGTTCACCTACCTAGGCTCAACTATCACCAGTAACCTGTCTCTAGATGCAGAAATCAACAAGCGCATGGGTAAGGCTTCCACTGCTATGTCCAGACTGGCCAAGAGAGTGTGGGAAAATGGCGCACTGACACGGAACACAAAAGTCCGAGTGTATCAGGCCTGTGTCCTCAGTACCTTGCTCTACGGCAGCGAGGCCTGGACAACGTATGCCAGCCAAGAGCGACGTCTCAATTCATTCCATCTTCGCTGCCTTCGGAGAATACTTGGCATCAGGTGGCAGGACTATATCTCCAACACAGAAGTCCTTGAAGCGGCCAACACCCCCAGCTTATACACACTACTGAGTCAGCGGCGCTTGAGATGGCTTGGCCATGTGAGCCGCATGGAAGATGGCAGGATCCCCAAAGACACATTGTACAGCGAGCTCGCCACTGGTATCAGACCCACCGGCCGTCCATGTCTCCGTTATAAAGACGTCTGCAAACGCGACATGAAATCGTGTGACATTGATCACAAGTCGTGGGAGTCAGTTGCCAGCATTCGCCAGAGCTGGCGGGCAGCCATAAAGACAGGGCTAAATTGTGGCGAGTCGAAGAGACTTAGTAGTTGGCAGGAAAAAAGACAGAGGCGCAAGGGGAGAGCCAACTGTGCAACAGCCCCAACAAACAAATTTCTCTGCAGCACCTGTGGAAGAGCCTGTCACTCCAGAATTGGCCTTTATAGCCACTCCAGGCGCTGCTTCACAAACCACTGACCACCTCCAGGCGCGTATCCATTGTCTCTCGAGATAAGGAGGCCCAAAAGAATGTGTATATCAGCAAAGGTGTCACCTCCAAGACAAAATCACAAATATGGCAGTCCTCTCAAAGGCAGAGCTCCCAAGTGTGTTGGCACTAATCAAACAAAGGCGGCTTCGGTGGATCAGACACGTCTGCAGGATGGAAGATGGTCACCCACCCAAGGACCTTCTGTGTGGTGAGGTAGCCAGGGCCAGGCCACCAGCGGGGCACCCAATGTTGCGCTTCAAGGGTGCTCGCATGCGTGACATGAAGGTCCTAAATGTCAACTATCACATCTGGGAGTTACTAGGTGGTGAAAGAGGGAAATGGCAACTGATCCTGTGGACTGGTGTGCACTACCACGATGGCCAGTGGCTACAGCAGCTTGGCAACAGGCGCCAACGCCGAAAACAACAACACACAGCGTCACTTGGCAGCTTCACGTGCAGCACTTGTGGTAGAACCTGCCTCTCAAGGATTAACCTTCACAGCCATCAGCCAAGAGAAGACACCTCTCCGAAATGGATTGTTTTCAGTTCACACATTGGATTTATCAGCTATCTCAGAACCCATCGAACCAGAAAGGAAACAAGTCATCCTCAATCCTGAGGGACTGTAGATGGAAGGATGCCAATGCTATCATGTGGTATTGTAGCTGTTATGAGAAGCTTTTTATGTTGGCTGATGCACATAAATGAGACGCATGGAGTTCAGTTGATTGACGATCTCAAACAGATTTATTAACAGCTAAACTATTATACAGTGCAGAGCTACCTATTTACATGACTTGCCTCTTAGTGTTACAATAGCAGAGTGAGAGTGGCATGTAGTCACATGACTGCATCCTTGTACTTGTCTCATTAGCATACTATGATCTTAAAGGGACATCACTCTTAAAGGCAATCACACAACAATAGCATAGTCGGTATGTTACTGTAACACAGGCCTCAACTAATAGTCTCAGTTCAAATCCCACCACGGTAGCTGGCAAATTTAAAATCAGTTATTTAATTAAATCTGGAATTAGGAAAGAAAAATGTTAGTATCAGTATCTACCAGGCTGTCCTAAAAAAGGAGAGAAACATGCAGCCCAATTAAACTAAAAGATGCCAAATCAGCAATGAAGCCTGGATGACAGAGTTCAATTTGTGGAGAAGCTGGGGTTGTTCGCCTTGGAGCAGAGGAGATTTGACAGAGGTTTTCAAAAGCATGAATGGTTTGGATAGAGACAATAAGACAAAACTGTTTCTAGTAACAGAAAATTCAGTGATCAGACAGATTTAAATGATTGGCAAAAGATCCACAGGGGGCATTTTTTTTTACATTGTGAGTTGTCGTCTATTCTTCTTCCTCGGCAGTCCCTCAGGATTAAGGATGACGTGTTTCTGCTCTGGTTCAATGTGTTCTGAGATAGCTGATGAGTCCAATGTGTGATTTGCAGACTCTGCCACATGAGGGGCAGGTGATGCTTGAATGGTCAGGTAGATGAGTAGTTGGAGGTTTGTGCGCTCCCTCTGACACCTCGACTTCGCCTCCACTTGTTCCCGACAAAGTCCTGCAAGGTGTACGTTGCCTTCCTGAATGAGCTTCCTCCATCTCGGACGGTCACGAACCAGGGACTCCCACGAGTTAGCGGGGATGTCCGATCTCTTCAGGGATGCTGTGAGGACATTTCTAAAGCGTCTCCGCTGTCTTTCTGGGAGTCTCCTGCTGCGACCGACTTCTCAGTAGAACAGCTTCTTCGGGGGTCTGGTGTCAGGCATGCAAACAACACGTTCCACCCAACGGAGCTGGTTTTGGGTGATTGGCGGCCCGAGGCTGGTCAGGTTGGCTTGGGAGAGGACGCTGCTTTCTTGCCACTGGATTTGGAGGATCTTTGGAGGCTCCTCTGGTGGTACTTCCCCAGTGCTTTGAGGTGCCTGCTGCAGGTTGTCCAAGTCTCCGAAGCATATAAGAGCACAGGGATCATTGCTGCCGGGTAAACCATGACCTTAGTCTCAGGTTTGAAATCCTGATCCTCAAATACCCTCTTCCTCAGTCAGCTGAAGGCTGAGCTGGCACATTGAAGGCAACGTTGAATCTCACTATCTATGTCTGCCTTTGCCGAGAGGAGGCTCCCTAGATATGGAAAATGGTTCACATTTTCCAGGATCTCGCTACTGATTTTGATTGACGGGGGGAGGTATGCTGTGGGAGCTGGTTGGAAGAGGACTTTCATTTTCCGAGTGTTTAGTGAAAGACCCATTTTCTCATATGCCTCGAAGAAAGAGTCAACAATGATCCGGAGCTCAGTTTCAGAGTGAGTGCACACGCAAGCATCATCTGCATATTGAAGTTCGATGGCTGATGTTGGAAGCAATTTTGGTTTTGGATTGAAGGTAGCGTAGGGTGAACAGTTTCCCACCTGTTCTGCAGTTTATCTCCATGCCTGCGGGTAGTTTGCTGGAGGTATTGTGTGGCATTGCAGCGAGGAAAATGGAGAAGAGAGTTGGTACAATGACACAGCCTTGCTAGACACCAGTCTTGACTGAGATAGGCCGTGTGGTAGTTCCATTGGTGGGAATCATGGACTTGAATGTCGTCGGGTAGTAGACGGAGGATGGTGACAAACTTCACCATCTGAGGGCAGCCAAATTTGAATAGAGTTAAAGGCTTTCATGAGGTTGAAAAAGGCCATGTACAGCGGTTGACATTGTTCCTGCATTTTTCTTGGATTTGCCACATTATGAAGATCATGTCCGTGGTGCCTCTCAATCGGCAAAAGCTGCACTGCAACTCCGGAAGGAGCTCCTCAGCCACTGGGAGGAGGCGGTTGAGGAGGATCCTTGCAAAGATCTTCCCTGTGGCCAACAGCAGGGGGATTCCTCTGTACTTGTTGCAGTCGGTCTTGCCTCCCTTCTTGAATACAGTCTCAATCACAGTGTCCCTGAAGTCCCCCAGCAAGCACTCCTCGTCCCAAGTGAGGGATATGAGGTCGTGCAGTCATGCCAGGAGTGTATCTCCGCCATGCTTCAGGATTTCGTTAGGGATTCCGTCTGCTCCAGAGCCTTGCTGTTCTTCAGCTGTTGATAGGCTTTTTCAAACTCGCTCCGCACTGGGTAGCACTGAGACTGAGCACGATGGGGTGTTGAAGGACAGAGTTGAGGACATTCAAGTAGTCTCAGTTGAGGAGTTCTTCAACATTTTCCCTCCAGCGAGCACTGACTGCCTCCCTGTCCTTGATGCGTTCTCCTCCATGCTTGGCTCTCATCAGGATGGGTGGGCCCTTGAGTGCTTGGGCCATAGATCACCATGACAACTCTGAAGAGTTGTTAAGATCTAGAATGCGCTGCCTGAAAGGATGGTGGAAGCAGATTCAATAGTAACTTTCAAAAGAGAAATTTGCATAAATGCTTGAAAGCAAAAATAAATTGCTGGGCTATGGGGAAAGAGCAGGGGAGTGGGACTAATTGGATAGCTCTTTCAAAGAGTCGGCACAGGCACATTGGGCCGAATGGCCTCCTCCTGTGCTATATCATGTGATACAATGGAAGGCAAAGGGATACATTCTTAATTAAGTCAATGTGTGATGAGTGTCTACATGACGCTGTATACACAGCCCTACCCATCGGACAGGAGTGTCTACATGACGCTGTATACACAGCCCTACCCATCGAACAGGAGTGTCTACATGACGCTGTATACACAGCCCTACCCATCGGACAGGAGTGTCTACATGACGCTGTATACACAGCCCTACCCATCGGACAGGAGTGTCTACATGACGCTGTATACACAGCCCTACCCATCGGACAGGAGTGTCTACATGACGCTGTATACACAGCCCTACCTATCGGACAGGAGCCTGCTTTGTGTTCTGCTACCCGCTTTGCTGTTGCTGACATTTCATAGAAAGCTTTCAATCATGGCAATTCTACATCATGAAGCAACAACAACTTGTATTTATATAGCACATTTAAAGTAGTAAAATGTCCCAAGGCAATTCACAGGAAGATAATCAGATAAAAATTAAAAAGTGGGCGGCACAGTGGTTAGCACCGCAGCCTCACAGCTCCAGCGACCCGGGTTCGATTCCGGGTACTGCCTGTGCGGAGTTTGCAAGTTCTCCCTGTGTCTGCGTGGGTTTTCTCCGGGTGCTCCGGTTTCCTCCCATAGCCAAAGACTTGCAGATTGATAGGTAAATTGGCCACTATAAATTGCCCCTAGTATAGGTAGGTGGTAGGGGAATTGAGGGAAGGTGGGAATGTGGTAGGAATATGGGATTATTGTAAGATCAGTATAAATGGGTGATTGATGGTCGGCACA
The DNA here is from genome assembly GCF_036365525.1 of Heterodontus francisci. Lineage (NCBI taxonomy): Eukaryota > Metazoa > Chordata > Chondrichthyes > Heterodontiformes > Heterodontidae > Heterodontus > Heterodontus francisci. Next base: position 8,229,846 of record NC_090387.1, on the reverse strand, counting down.
GACTCAATGGGCCGAAGGGCCTGTTTTAGTGCTGTATCTCAAAATAAGTAAATATCAGGACAGGTGACTAAAAGCTTGGTCAAAGATTTATGTCTTAAGGAGGGTCTTAAAGGAAGAGAGAGAGGTTTAGGGAGGTCATTCCAGAGCCTAGGGCCCAGGCAACTGAAGGCATGACTATCAAATGACAAAAGTATGTCATGCAACCCATGTTTTGTCCTCAGGGATGTGGCACCACAGATATGCAAAGTGGTCAAGGACAAGATGTGACACTTTAACTGTTTGTTTTGAATCCTTTCTGTTTCAGTAGTCCCATGCCCAGCAGGCCAGGCCCCTTAAATTTCACAGTGTAATTGCTCTTCTTTTATTCCACTATGGGACCTTTTACTACATTCAAGGCACTATATAAATGCAACTTGTCGATTTTTCCAAACACCCCTTTCAAATACAGTCTAATAACCTACTAATCCTTCACTGCTTGTTTCTGTGCTTTCTTAGATCCTGTTTGTAAGAAAGATATGCAAAGACTCACTAGGATGAGAGCAGGACTGATAAGGTTTTGCTGTTGGAATGTACAATGACGATCAGTTTTTTTTATTGACTTTGGTTAAAGGGTAAATATTGACCCCGGGCAACAGGGAAAACTCCCCTTCTCCTCTTCAAAATAGTGCTGTTGGATCTTTTACATCCACCTGAGAGGGCAGACAGGTCTCCAGTTTAAGGTCTCACCCAAAAGACAGCACCTCCTCACCCCGCATTGGGGTGTTAGCCTGGATGATGTGCTCAAGACTCCGGAGCAGGACTTGAAACCACAACCTGCTGACTTCGACAATCAAGAGTGTTATCTGCTGAACCACAGTGACACCCAGTTAGGGCCTACAATGATTTTCATTTAGTTCTTTAACACAGAAAAAAAGCTTCTTCACTGAGGGAGAAGAGAAAAAAATAAATAGGGATACAAATGGTCATTTGGTAGTACAGAACTCGAGTGTGGCTGAAAATAGAGACATTATGTTGAAGCTTTTCATCTTGCACTCATCAGAACAATCTGCAAGATCAGCCTACTGATCAGCAATCTTTTCTCATACTGTATAAATTTGTTGTTTTCCCTTACATTGGTATTCTTGCGGATTGTCCTGATGAGTGCAAGACGAAAAGCTTGAACATAATGTCTCTATTTTCAGTAATATTCAAATAGGAATAAAGGAATAGCTGCTGAAACACGGAGGGAGAGATTAGAAGGGGGTGGCTGAAAGCTTGGAGGTAAACCTGGGCTTTGAGATGGCTTTTACAGGTGATGGGATTTAGGGAGCATGTTATTGTGACTAGGGCCAACATAGCTAATGGCTGAATGGTAGGGTATAAGGGAAGGGAAATTAATTGAAGACTATCAAATGACAATAATATGTCAGATTTGGAGGATTAAAGGGTACAATAGAGGATGTAAGGCTGGAGGAGATAGAGCGGAGAAAGATCATGGAGAGATCTGAAAACAAGGCCAAGGATTCAGTGGCTTGGGGATATGGAGCCACTGTTGTTCAGCAAGGCCTGTGGAAGTGGGCAAGCAGGTGGAGTGTGGCATAGGACACAGGCAGCTAAACTTACATCAAATTGGAGCTTACAAAGTGTGTCTGCTGCTGGGACCTCACCCATCCCTTTGTTACCTCCAGACTTGACAATTCCAATGCTCTCCTGGCCGTCTGCCCACTCTTAGTAAACTCCAGCTCACCCAAAACACTGCTGCCCGTATCCTGACTTGCCAAGAATTAGTACCCCTGAGATGGTGGGGCAAGATTGAGGATGTGAAACAGAGGCTGTGAAGTTTGTGATTGAAATATAGACCGTGCCACCATTTATGAATAGCCCAGATAGGTGGTAAAAGCTGATAGAGGGAATACAGGGAGTAGGGTGAGTGTACGTGATTAGGAGTATTGCTCCTGTGGAGGATAAACACCAACACAGATTGCTTAGGTCAAATGGCTTGTTTCTGCATGATCATTTCTTTGTAATTCCTCCATCACATGTTTCCTACAGATTCCTTACCTCTTGAATGTCCTGATCCAGGGACATCCCATACTGCCTCTCCAGGAATTTAATTCGGAACATTCATCACTCTCTGCATATAGTTAAATCTAAAGTGTCTATACCTCCAATCACCCCAACCCACCCTTATCATGTCTGAGACTATGCCTCAAAGTGTGTGCCAATGCCACTGCCTTTAATCAGGCAATCGGCAGAGTGTCTCTTGGTACCATGTAATAGTGAATGTTCAGTTGGCAAGAAACAAAGAAACAGAAAGAACTTGTATTTCTATAATGTTTTTCACAATCTCAGTATGTCCGAAAGAGCTTTACAGCCAATGAAATACTCTTAAAGTGTATTCACTGTTGCAATGTAGGAACCGCAGCAGCCAATTTGCACACAGCAAGCTCCCACAAACAGCAATGTGATTGTGGTCAGATAATCTGTTCAGCAATGTTGGTTGAGGGATAAGCAGTGTTTATTTTTACTGGTGTTGGCTGAGGGATAAATAACGGCTAGGACACCAGGGAAAACCCCCCCCTATTTTCTTCTTTGAAATAGTGCCATGGGATCTTTTACGTCCATCTGAGAAGGCAGGTGGAACCTTGGTTTAATGTCTCATTCAAAAGACTGCCGACTGAAAAGTCAGTGGCGAACCTGCCTGGCCTGGAGATCTGATCCGCATTTTGCGGTCCCCAGGCCTTTAATTGGTCTGAGGAGGGGTTTCCACCCCATTGAGACAGGAAGTCCGCCTAATGGAGTTGACGGCCAATCAGCGGGCCGGCGGCTCTCTGTCTCAGCAGCACCACCGGGAGCAGTGGCCACTGCTGGGAATGCAACCCAGCCATCACAGAGACATCGGGGAGCCCAGGAACCAAGGTACATTTTTGGGGCCTCACCAGGGGTGATTGGTCAGGCCCTGGTGAGGCAAGACTGGTCGATTGGGGGGATGGGGGGCATGTTGGGTGTCGGGGGTGGTTGGGACATCGGGGTCGGCCCTGTGTCGGGCACAGGGTGCCTTACCAGGAGGACCCCCCCCCCCCCACCACCCCCAGTCTGTCAGAAAGCTGCCTGCTTTGGTCAGGCGGCTTTTCTTGGGCCTGGGCCGCCAGACCGGCCAAGGGTAAAATCCCCGTGGCGGTGGGTGGAGGCCTTTAAGTAGCCATTAACTGGCCACTTAAGGGCCTTGATTGGCGTGGGGTGGGTCGGCTGTTTTCGCCCCAACCCTGCGTAAAGTGGCGGCAGAGGCAGAGACGGGAGCAGGTTGGGAAGGGCACCCCGAGCCTCCCGCTCCATTTTACGCTCCCCCCACCACCTTCACGCTCTTTGTGGGGAGCCAGAAAATTCAGCCCAGCATCTCTGACAGTGCAGCACTCCCTCGGTGCTTGCCCTAGGTGTGTCAGTCCAGATCATTTAAGTCGCTGGAGCAAGACCTGAACCTCTGACTCAGCAAATGAGAGTGCGACCCACTGAGCCACAGCTGACAAGGCGATCTCTCTGTTCAACCCCTGATAGCACAGTCCCCCTTTGTTTCAGCGTAATCTTCCAACAGTCCTACACATCAAATATTGTGCAGTAAACTGACACTGACACTCAATAAAGCCGTCGCTGTGCATGTATTAAATCTGTGTGCATGTTCGATTAAACAGCAGGAGGGCTGGATTCCCCAATTTAATAGGGGCCATATGTTTCAGGGGCTATAACTTGCCAGGAAATGGAGGGAGACTGACTATAGTTTGCCTGCAGCTGTGTGGTTTTTTTTTGGAGCCTCATTCACTCCGAGTAAAAGTTACTTTTCAGCTTTTGTTTTTATTTAAAGCCCTCTCGTAGCAACTTGTAATTCGAGCCTGGAAAGTAAGTGGATATTGGAAGGGCTCAGCACCTGAGCTACAAAGCCTGGGGTAGTGGTCAAGGGTTCCATGGTTTGAATTGGCTTTAAAATGAATCGTGACCTGAGGCAGCCCCACCCCCCCACCTCCATTCTGCCCTCTGACCCCTTCATTTCCTGATGCCCTCGAAGTGTTTAATTATGGTTTTTGCCAAGGCTTGGAGTCACATCACTGGAGCGACTTTGTGATTCCAGCGAGCTAGGGAGCACAGCATCTGACACAGCCCGATCGCTGTACCAGCACTAGGTGCTGACCACCCAATGCCAGGACACTTTTAAAACTAAACATGCTTAGCTAAAACAGATTAAATCACGCATTATTGAAAAGAAATCATCCTTGGAGTGCGGACCTTGCTGGCAAGGCTGAGCATTTATTGCCCTTGAGAAGGTGGTGGTGGGCTGCCTTCTTTAACCGCTGACAATGGTTTGACACAACTGAGTGATGTACTGGGCTACTAATGACGGCAGGTTTCCTTCCCTAAAGGCCATTAATGAACCAGTTGGGTTTTTTTGTGGAATCATAAAATGACACAGCACTGAAGCAGGCCATTCAGCCCATCTTGCTTGTGTTGTCTTTTGCTGTAGTGCTCTAATCAGTCCCATTCCCTTGCTCTTTCCCTGTGATTTTTTACCCCCCTCTTTTCAATTATTTATCCAATTATCTTTTGAAAGTTACTGGAATCCACTTGCAAACCACACTTTCACGCAGAACATTCTGGGTCACAATAACTCACTGTGTAAGAAAATGCTTCATGTCACCTCTGGTTCTTTTGCCAATCACCTTACATCCATGGCTTCTGGTTACTGACCTTGCTGTCACTGGAAACAGTTTCTCCCTATCTATTCATGATTTTGAACACCTCTATTAAATCTCCTCTGCTCTGAGAAGAACAATCCCATCTTCTCCAGTCTCTCCAAATAACTGAAGTCCCTCATCCCTGGTACCATTCGAGTAAATCTCTTCTGTACCCTCTCCAAGTCATTGATATCATTTCTAAAGTGCACCATCCAAAGTTATAGAGTCATAGATTTACACAGCACAGAAAGAGGCCCTTCGGCCCATCGTGTCCATACCAGCCATCAAGCACCTATCTATTCTAATCCCATTTGCCAGCACTTGGCCAGTAGCCTTGTATGCTATGGCATTTCAAGTGCTCATCTAAATACTTCTTAAATGTTGTGAGGCTTCCTGCCTGTACCACCTCTTCAGGTAGTGCGTTCCAAATTCCAACCACCCTTTGTGTGAAAAAGCTTTTCCTCAAACCCCCTCTAAACCTCCTGCCCCTTACCTTAAATCTATGCCCCCGGTTATTGACACTTCCGCTAAGGGAAAAAGTTTCTTCCTATCTACCCTATCCATGCCCCTCATAATTTCGTATACCTCAATCATGGCCCCCCTCAGCCTTCTCTGCTCTAAGGAAAACAACCCTAGCCTTTTCAGTCTCTCTTCATAAGTGAAATGCTCCAGCCCAGGCAACATCCTGGTGAATCTCCTCTGCACCCTCTCCAGTGCAATCACATCCTTCCTATAGTGTGGCGACCAGAACTGTACACAGTACTCCAGCTGTGGCCTAACTAGCATGTTATACAGCTCCACCATAACCTCCCTGTTCTTATATTCTATGCCTCGGCTAATAAAGGCAAGTATCCCATATGCCTTCCTAACCACCTTATCTACCTGTGCAGCTGTGTTCAGTGATCTATGGACAAGTACACCAAGGTCCCTCTGACCCTCTGTACTTCCTAGGGACCTGCCATCTATTCTATATTCCCTTGCCTTGTTAGTCCTCCAAAAATGCATTAGCTCACACTTCTCAAGATTACATTCCATTTGCCACTGCTCTGCCCATCTCAGCAGCCCATCTATATCATGCTGGAATCTAAGGCTTTCCTCCTCACTATTTACAACACCACCAATTTTCGTGTCATCTGCAAACTTACTGATCATACCTCCTATACTCACATCTAAATCATTAATGTACACGACAAACAGCAAGGGTCCCAGCACCGATCCCTGTGGTACACCACTGGTCACAGGCTTCCAATCGCAAAACAACCCTCGACCATCACCCTCTGCCTCCTGCCACTAAGCCAATTTTGGATCCAATTTGCCAAATTACCCTGGATCCCATGGGGTCTTACCTTCTTAACCAATCTCCCATGTGGGACCTTATCAAAAGTCTTACTGAAGTCCATGTAGACTACATCAACTGCTTTACCCTCATCTACACATCTAGTCACTGCCTCAAAAAATTTAATCGTCAGTTAAACATGGTATCCCTCTGACAAAGCCATACTGACTATCCCTGATTAATCCCTGCCTCTCCAAGTGGAGATTAATCTTGTCGCTCAGAATTTTTTCCAATAATTTCCCTCCCACTGATGTTAGATTCACGGGCCTGTAATTACCTGGTTTATCCCTACTACCCTTCTTGAATAATGGTACCACATTCGCTGTCCTCCAGTCCTCTGGTACCTCACCTGTGGCCAGAGAGGATTTGAAAATTTGTGTCAGAGTCCCTGCTATCTCCTCCCTTGCCTCACATAACAGCCTGGGATACATCTCATCTGGGCCTGGGGATTTATCCACTTTTAAGTCTGCTAAAACCGCTAATACTTCCTCCCTTTCAATGCTAATTTGTTGAAGTATATCACAATCCCCCTCCCTGATCTCTACACCTACATTGTCCATCTCCAGAGTGAAAATTCAAAACAATACTTCAGCTGAGGCTGAACCAATGATTTGTAAAGGTTTAATTTATGACAATCCAGTAGCATCATGATCATTTTTACTGATAGCTTATTTTATTTCTAGATTTATTTATTACAACTGAACTTAAATTCACAAACTAGCTTGGTAGGATCTGAACTCATATTGATAGATTATTATAATTACTGATGTAACGACTAGTCCCCCATATCCAATAGACTGTCATCAATGCAGGAACACAAGCTGAGGAAAATAATTCTGGAGTGAGACGAACACTCCCCTTCTGACTCAGAGTTGAGAGTGATACAAACTGAGCCACGGCTGACTTGAAGGTGAAGGGCGAAAAGTTCTGAAGGGAGAAAAATTACCTTTAAGTGATGTTTACTGCAGTGAGCAATAATATTAAATCGAAATTATATTCAGTATGAGCCCAGGATGAACTCTGCAGTCACTTTGGAGCCGATCACACTTTAATATTTGCCTCTAGAGTACTTTCTTACAGGCAGCTAGCCTCAATTTACTGCAATTATTGGAGCTAAAAATGTTTCTCATGTCTCAATGCTACATGCGAGTGATTTCTATTAATCATAAAGCTTCCCTAACTGCTTGTCTGACTTGCAAGGAGGCAGAGAGATGTCAGAGAGAATCATCACAAGGCTGCTTACCAGCTTTATCTCCTACTCCAGAGGGGCTCAGCTACAGGAACTGTGTGCAGGGGATAGAATCACAGAATCATACAGCACAGGAGGCCATTCAGCCCATCGTGCCTGTGCCAGCTCTTTGAAAGTGCTATCCAAATAGTCGTACTCCCCTGCTATTTGCAACAGAGCCCTGTAATTTCTTCCTTTTCAAATATTCATCCAATCCATTTTTGAAAATGACTATTAAATCTGCTTCCACCTTCCATCTTCAGGAAAGTCAGAGGTATTTTGAACAAGCTTACTCCAGGCGAGTTTAACAAGCTCAGCTTGAGTTCCTCCATGCTGGTATACACTTTAAAATCCTCCTAAGAAGATTGTGGCAGATAATTTTTTTCTATATTCGCTCATGGAACATGGGCATCACTGGCTATGCCAGCATTTATTGCCCATCCCTAATTGCCCTTGAGAAGGTGGTGGCGAGCTGCCTTCTTGAACCGCTGCAGTCCATGTGAGGTAGGTACACCCACAGTGCTGTTAGGAAGGGAGTTCCAGAATTTTGACCCAGTGACAGTGAAGGAACGGCGATATAGTTCCAAGTCAGGATGGTGTGTGGCTTGGAGGGGAACTTGCAGGGGGTGGTTCCCATACATCTGCTGCTCTTGTCCTTCTAGGTGGTAGAGGTCACGGGTTTGCAAGTTGCTGTTGAAGGAGCCTTACTGAGTTGCTGCGGTGCATCTTGTAGCTGGTACACACTGCTGCCACTGTGTGTCAGTAGTGAAGGGAGTGAATGTTAAAGGTGATGGATGGAGTGCCAATCAAGCGGTTGTTGGGCTGCACTCATCCAGGCAAGTGGAGAGTATTCCATCACACTCCTGACTTGTGGCTTGTAGGTGGTGGACAGGTTTTGGGGAGTCAGGAGGTGAGTTACTTGCCGCAGGATTCCTAGCCTCTGACCAGCTCTTATAGCCACAACATTTATGTGGCTACTCCAGTTCAGTTTGTCATCAATGGTAACCCCCACGGTGTTGATAGTGGGGGCTTCAGCGATGGTAATGCCATTGAACATCAACGGGAGATGGTTAGATTCTCTTTTGTTTGAGATGGTCATTGCTTGGCACTTGTGTGCCGTGAACGTTACTTACATTTCAGATCATCACAACTTGCTGCATAATTTTTTTTCCCCGTCTGCTCCCCTCTTTCACGAAGTATTTTAAATCAGTTTCCTCTGGTTACTGACCTTCCTGCCACTGGAAACAGTTTCTCCTTATCTACTCTATCAAAACCCCTCATGATTTTAAAAACCTCTATCAAATCTCCCCTTAACCTTCTCTGCTCTAAGGAGAACAATCCCAGCTTCTCCAGTGTCACCACATGATTGAAGTCTCTCATACCTGGTATCACCACCAAGATTGAATGGGTTTGGGCATAACTTAACATAACTGAAGATGCAATGATCAGGTGACCATAATCTTGAGATTAAAAGTTTGGGGTGGTGGATTTTGACTTGTGTGATAGTGTAAAATGGGTCAATTGAAACTGCAACAACTCGCTGCGTAAATTTTTTTTCCATAATGCCATGCTATAAATCAAGGCAGTTTTGCAATACAGAAGGAGGTTGTTGGGCCCATATTGTTGGTACCAGCTCTGTACTACAGCAATCGATTGTTAATTCCCTTTCACCACACACTCCTCTCCTCATAACTCTATATTTGTTTCATTTCAAATATTTATCCAATTTTCCCTTAAAAGAAGCAATGGTCCCTGCCCCAACCAATTTGCACACCAAAGCTCCAGTACCTCTTCTGAACTCTGCATAAAGTCCAGTTCTTTGAAAAAATGCTTGTTCTTCGTCCCATATCACTATTTTTTGTCTGTAATCCTAGAAGTTCCTCATCCTCTCGTACCTGCCCAACTCTCTTTTAAAATTATTGACGGAATCAGTTCCCACCATCTTTTCAGGTAGAACTTTCCAGATCCCAACAACATTCCATTGTGAAAAAAGATTGCTACTCATCTCTCCTCTAGATCACTTGCCAATGATTTTAAAAGGATTACTTAGAATTCTGGAGAGTGGTGAGAATGACAAACTCACGACCATAGGGAGTGGTTGAGACGATTAGTAGCACTTAAGGGGACAAAAGCAAAATACTGCAGTTGCTGGAAATCGGAAATAAAAACAAAAAATGGAAGCACGCAGTCGGTCTGGCAGCATCTGTGGAGAGAGAAACAGAGCTGTCTCAGGGCAATGAGACTCTGGTTGATGAGTGATATGCTTCCTTTTCTGAAGCACCTTTTTTTAAATCACATCACAATTTACCTGGGTCAGCTCGGTACAGAAAAGAAAAAATAATTTTTATATAGATTGACTAGAAATAGCTTGACTGAAGTCATCCGAGAGGTGCGAGTTGGCTATGATAGATTGGGGGACGTTACTTAAAAGGTTGACAGTGGATAGGCAATGGCGAGCATTTAAAGAGCACATGGATGAATTGTTCATTCCTGTCTGGTGCAAAAATAAAACAGGAAGGGTGGCTCAACCGTGGCTTACAAAAAAAATTAGGGATAGTATTAGATCCAAGGAGGAGAAATATAAAATGGCCAGAACAAGCAGCAAACCTGAGGATTGGGAGCAGTTTAGAATTCAGCAAAGGAGGACATAGGGATTAAGAAGGGGAAAATAGAGTATGAGAGCAAGCTTGCAGAGAACATAAAAACTGACTGTAAAAGCTTCTATAGATATGTGAAGAGAAAAAGATTAGTAAAGACAAATGTGGGTCCCTTACAGTCAGAAATGGGGGAATTTATAATGGGGAACAAAGAAATGGCTGACCAATTAAATACATACTTTGGTTCTGTCTTCACAAAGGAGGACACAAATTACCTCCCAGAAACGTTGGGGAACATAGGGTCTAGTGAGAAGGAGGAACTGTATGAAATCAGTATTAGTAGGGAAATGGTGTGAGGGAAATTGACGGGATTGAAGGCCGATAAATCCCCAGGGCCTGATAATCTACATCCCAGAGTACTTAAAGAAGTGGCCCTAGAAATAGTAGATGCATTGCTGGTCATTTTTCAAAATTCTATAGACTCTGGAACAATTCCAACGGATTGGAGTATAGCTAATGTAACCCCATTATTTACAAAAGGAGGTAGAGAGAAAACAGGGAATTATAGCCTGATATCAGTAGTGGGGAAAATGCTTGAGTCCATTATAAAAGATGTAATAACAGAGTACTTGGAAAACAATGACCGGATCGGACAAAGTCAACATGGATTTACGAAAGAGAAATCATGCTTGACAAATCTACTGAAATGTTTTGAGGACGTAATAAGTAGAATAGATAAGGAAGAACCAGTGGATGTGGTGTATTTGGATTTTCAGAAGGCTTTCAATAAGGTCCCACATAAGAGATTAGCATGCAAAATTAAAGCACATGGGATTGGGGGTAAGGTACTGACATGGATAGAGAACTGGTTGGCAGACAGGAAACAAAGAGTAGGAATAAACAGGTCTTTTTCCAAGTGGCAGGCAGTGACTAGTGGGGTACCGCAGGGATCAGTGCTAGGACCCCAGCTATTCAAAATATATATTAATGATATAGATGAGGGAATTAAATGTAATATATCCAACTTTGCAGACGACACAAAGCTGGGTGGGAGTGTGAGCTGTGAGGAGGATATATAGAAGCTCCAGTGTGATTTGGACAGGTTGAGTGAGTGAGCAAATACATGGCAGATGCAGTATAATGTGGATAAATGTGAGGTTATCCACTTTGGTGGCAAAAACAGAAAGGCAGATTATTATCTGAACGGTGATAGATTGGGAAAAGGGGGAGGTGCAGCGAGACCTGGGTGTCCTTGTGCACAGTCACTGAACAAAGGCATGCAGGTACAGCAGGCAGTTAAGAAGGCAAATGGTATGTTGGCCTTCATAGTGAGAGGATTTGAGTACAGGAGCAAAGATGTCTTGCTGCAATTATACAAGGCCGTGGTGAGACCACTTCTGGAGTATTGTGTGCAGTTTTGGTCTCCTTATTTATTTCTAGATACAGCACTGAAACAGGCCCTTTGGCCCACCAAGTTTGTGCTGGCCAACAACCACCCATTTATACTAATCTTACATTAACCCCATATTCCTACCACATCCCCACAATTCCCCTACCACCTACCGACACTAGGGGCAATTTACAATGGCAAATTTATCTATCAACCTGCAAGTCTTTGGCTGTGGGAGGAAACCAGAGCACCCGGCGGAAACCCACACAGTCATAGGGAGAACTTGCAAACTCTGCACAGGCAGTACCCAGAACTGAACCTGGGTTGCTGGAGCTGTGAGGCTGCGCTGCTAACCACTGCACCACCCTTCTGAGGAAGGATGTTTTTGCTATGGAGGGAGTGCAGCAAAGGTTCACCAGACTGATCCCTGGGATGGCAGGACTGACGTATGAAGAGAGATTGGGTCAATGAGGCTTGTATTTGCTAGCGTTTAGAAGAATGAGAAGGGATCTCATAGAAACCTACAAAATTCTAACAGGACTGGACAGACTAGATGCAGGAAGGATGTTCCCGATAGTAGGGGAGTCCAGGACCTGGGGTCACAGTCTAAGGATACGAGGTAAGCCATTTAGGACTATTAGGAGGGTTTCCTAAACCCAGAGAGTGGTGAACCTGTGGAATTCTCTACCACAGAAAGCAGTTAATGCCAAATCATTAAATATATTCAAGAAAGAGTTAGGTATCGTTCTTAGGGCTAAAGAGATCAAGAGATACGGGGAGAAAGCGGGAACAGGGTACTGAGTTTGGATGATCAGCCATGATCGTATTGAATGGCAGTGCAGGCTCGAAGGGCCGAATGGCCTACTCTTGTTCCTATTTTTCTGTTTCTAAGATTGACTCTTTTGCCAAATGACTGAACCGACTAGGGCTCTTTTCTCCAAAAAGGAGATGGCTGAGGGGGGACCTGATAGAGGTCTTCAAAATTCTGAAAGGGTGTGATAGGGTAGACGTAGAGAAGATGTTTTCATTTGTGGAAGAGTCCAAAACTAGGAGCCATAAATAGGAACATACGAAATAGGAGCAGGAGTAGGCCATTCGGCCCCTCAAGCCTGCTCCGCTATTCAATAAGATCATGGCTGATCTGATTGTGGCCTGAGCTCCACTTTCCTGCCTGCCCCCACAACCTTTGACTCCCTTGTCAATCAAAAAGACCCAGCCTCCATTGCTCGCTGGGGAAGAGAATTCCAACCTCTGATGACCCTCTGAGAGAAGAAATTCCTCCTCATCGCCATCTTAAATGGGTGACCCCTTAATCTGAAACTGTGCCCCCTAGTTCGAGATTCCCCCAGGAGGGGAAAGATCCTCTCAGCATCTACCCTGTCAAGCCCCCTCAGAATCTTATATGTTTCAATAAGATCACGTCTCATTCTTCTAAACTCCAATGCGTATAGGCCCAACATGCTCAAACGTTCCTCATCAGACAAACCTCTCATCTTCAGAATCAGACCCCTGAACCTTCTCTGAAATATAAGATACTCACTAATAAATCCAAGTACAACTTGGGGTGGTGCAGTGGTTTGCACTGCAGCCTCACAGCTCCAGCGACCTGGGTTTGATTCTGGGTACTGCCCATGTGGAGTTTGCAACTTCTCCCTGTGACCGCATGGGTTTCTTCCTCCAACAGCTGAAGTCTTACACGTTGATAGGTAAATTGGCCATTGTAAATTGCCCCTAGTGCAGGTAGGTGGTTGGGGAATTGAGGGGATGTGGTAGGAATATGGGATTAATGTAGGATTAGTATAAATGGGTGGTTGATGGTTGGCACAGACTTGGTGGGCTGAAGGGCCTGTTTCAGTGCTTGATCTCTAAATAAAAATAAATAAACAATTATATAAACCCTTAACATAATAAAAAATCCCAAGGCACCTCACAGGAGCATTATAAAGCAAAATTAGACACTAAGCCACATAAGGCAGCAAGAGGGAAGACTTGATCAAAGAGTGTAGGTTTTAAGAAGTGCCTTGGAGAGAGAGAGGTGGAAGGGTTTAGGGAGGGAATTCCAGAGCTTAGGATCTCCACCAATGGTGGTGCGATTAAAGTAAGAAATTCAGTAGAAACCCCTTTACCCAAAGAGTGGTGAGAACATGGAATTCACTACCACAAGGAATAGTTTGGGCAAAAAGCATACTTGCCTTTAAAAGGAACGTTAGATAAACACACGAGGTAGAATGGAATAGAAGGTTATGTTACTAGGGTGAGGTGAACAAAGAACAGCACAGGAACAGGCCCTCCAAGCCTGCGCCGATCTTGATGCCTGCCGAAACTAAAACCTTCTGCACTTCCGGGGACCGTATCCCCCTATTCCCATCCTATTCATGTATTTGTCAAGATGCCTCTTAAATGTCGCTATCGTACCTGCTTCCACCACCTCCCCCGGCAACAAGTTCCAGGCACTCCCACCCTCTGTAAAAAACTTGCCTCGCACATCCGCTCTAAACTTGGCCCCTCGCACCTTAAACCTATGTTGGCTAGTAACTGACTCTTCCACCCTGGGAAAAAGCTTCTGACTATCCACTCTGTCCATGCCACTCATAACTTTGTAAACCTCTATCATGTCGCCCCTCCACCTCTGTCGTTCCAGTGAAAACAATCCGAGTTTATCCAACCTCTCCTCATAGCTAATGCTCTCCAGACCAGGCAACATCCTGGTAAACCTCTTCTGTACCCTCTCCAAAGTCTCCACGTCCTTCTGGTAGTGTGGCGACCAGAATTGTACGCAATATTCCAAGTGTGGCCTAACTAAGGTTCTGTACAGCTGCAGCATGACTTGCCAATTTTTATACTCTATGTCCCGACCGATGAAGGCAAGCATGCCGTATGCCTTCTTGACTACCTTATCCACCTGCGTTGCCACTTTCAGTGACCTGTGGACCTGTACGCCCAGATCTCTCTGCCTGTCAAAAAAAAAATGAAGAGGGATAAAAGGAGGTTTGTGCAGAGCACAAATACCCTTGGGCCATATGGCCTGTTTCTGTTCTATGAATTCTACGTAATTTTACGTGCAGCTTCTTCCAGCTCCAAAGCCCCCACTCTTACTCCATTATCCTCCCTCTCCCAGTCCAGTGAGGCAGTCAGCCCAAATTATATGGATGGAAATGGAAAAGCTGCCTCTGGAAGTGTGACAGGCACTGAAAGCTGAGCCTCCACCTCTGTCCGCCTGCCAATTGTTACAATGAGGCCCACGACCTAATTCTGGCCAAGCTTCAAGCCTAACGGATGGGGCATGTACTAGAAAAATGCCATCATTCACACTTTGGAAAACAGGCCATAACTCATTTCTCTCCCATAGACTTTCTCCATTCACTGAAGTAAAACATTGCCTTGTTTCCAAAACCTCCACAAAATCTCCTCTCTGTTTCAGTGGCAATAACCCCAGTATTTCAAAGTCCAGAGCATGCACTCCAAAAAATAATAAATGCAAGAAGTTTATAATTACATTGCTCCCACTGCCCAGAATCTGGGCAAGGAACACGGTTGTTTGATGCTATTGGAATTTTTTATTTTTATTTTATATATTTAGAAGGAATGGTAAGGATTTCAATCTTTTATGGATTTCTTCATCTGGTAATCCCATGAAAGATTAGAAATAGAAACTGGGCCACAAACCCCAAATGGAGAATTCCAGCCACACGTGACTTGCCTTCTGGCTACACAAAAATCAACTGAATCAGATCTCTGCAGCTAACTCTTCTCTTACATAAAGTCTTGTCAACCCATCTACTTCCAGCATTGACCAACTTGATGAGTTCCCCATGGAGCGACAAATTAACTTCAAGATCCTGAGCATTAAATTCCTTGACGGTCTCACCCAACCTTATTTGGAATGTCTTCTCCAGCCCCACATCCCAACCCATACCCTAAATTCCTCTGACTTCAGACTACCTCCTGTCCCCTACAGTGCACCAGCAGAGCGAATCTTTCAACCCCAATGTCCCGTGTTGTCTTTGTAAACTTGCAAAAACCCTACCTCTGTAAACATGCCTTCAAACTCACTCAGAAACCTCTTTTCCATCCTTCTCTGCTCCATTACAACATTTTCTCAGGTTTACTTTTCACTTGAGGAGTGTAACAATGAGTTGGATCATCAGTTCGAAACCAAATTCAAGGGGTAGAAATTACGAGAGTAAATTTTGTGAAACCCCTAAGCCACTGCTGGGTTCTCAAGCTCAGCCAGTGCAGACCTGGGATTTTCCAATATGCATTGGCTGTGTCTAATGCTTTGTTAATGGCAACGGAGCTCATATAGTTGGCCCTACTGTTAACTTGGGTTCAGCGGTAGCAGTCTCTTCAAAGTCAAACAGTTGTTGGTTCAAGCCCTACTCCGTAGGCTTGAGCCCATAATCTCAGCTGGTACTTGAGTGCAATACCGAGGGAGTGCAGCACTGTCGGAGTTACTAGCTTTCAAATGAGACATTAAGGCAATGCCTGTCCTCTTAGATGGATGCAAAAGATCCCACTGCACTAATCGAAGAACAAGGGAGTTCCTTCAACGTCCTGGCCAGCATTTATCCCTTAATCAACATCACTAAAACAGATTATCTGATCATGTTTGTGGGACCTTGCTGTGAGCAAATGTGCTACTGCATTTCCCCACCTTACAATAGTGACTACACTTCAAACAAAGTACTTCATTGGTTGTGAAGAGCTGTGGGATGTCCTGAGGTAATGAAAGGAGCTATATAAATTCAGATTCTTCCTTTTCTGAGTCTCTTAAGTATCCAACACCCCCACTTACCTAAATATTATCAAAGCAACAAAGTTCACAGTAATGGTGTTTAGAAATGTATTATATTTGATGTGCAGTTATCAGGGGTCTGATTCACACAGAGAATTACGTACTACAGCCAGTGGATTACACCAATCTGTTATTATATACTCCACTGAGAAGCATTACAAAGCCCAGTTGAAATGCACAATGTTGGCAACTAAACTCAACTGTTTGCTTCCATATTTATTACTGCAATGAAGTACTTTTGAAATGCAGCAGCCAATTTGCACACAGCAAGCTCCCACAAACAACAATGTGATAATAACCAAATAATCTGTTTTCTGTGATGTTGATTGAGGGGTAAATATTCATCAGGACACCAGGCATTTCTGCCCAGCTCTTCTTTGAAGTAGTGCCACAGGATCTTTTACATCCACCTGAGAGGACGGGTGGGAGCTCAGTTCAATTTTTCATCTGAAAGACAGCATCTCTGACAGTGCAGCATCCCCTCACATCTCGTTTGTGGGATGTGGGCATCACTGGCTCGGCCAGAATTTATTGCCCACCCCTAATTGCCCTTGAACTGAGTGGCTTGTTAGGCCACTTCAGAGGGCATTAAGAGTCAACCATATTGCTGTGGGTCTGGGGTCACATGTCGGCCAGACCAGGTAAGGACAGCAGATTTCCTTCCCTGAAGGACATTAGTGAACCAGATGGGTTTTTACAACAATCGACAATGGTTTCATGGTCACAGTGTCAGCCTAGGTTTGTACATTGAAGTGGAACTTGAACCCACAGCCTACTGAATTAAAGGTAAGAATGCTACCAACTGAGCCACAGAAAGCAATGGAACAGGGTACTTTTGACATGGTGAAAAGCCAGAAACTGTGGAGGTCCAAAGAGACTTGGAGCCCAGGTATATAGATCATTAAAATGCCATGAACAGGTATAGAAATTAATCAAAAAGGTTAGTGGAATGTTAGCCTTTATATCCAGGGGACTAGAATACAAGGGGGTAGAAGTCATATTTCAGCTATACAAACCCCTGGTTAAACCACACCTGGAGTTACTATGAGCAGTGTGAGCACACTTAGGAAGGATATATTGGCCATGGAGGGAGTGCAGCATAGATTTACCAGAATGATACCTGGTCAAGGGTTAAATTATGTGGAGAGATTACACAAATAAAATTGGATTTCCTGGAATTTAGAAGGTTAAGAAGTGATTTGATCGAAGTTTTCAAGACATTAAGGTAAACAGATGGGGTAGGTAGCCAGAAACTATTCCCAATAGTAGGACAATCTGGGACTAGGAGGATATAGCCCAAACATTAGAGCCAGAATTTTCGGGAGTGAAGTTAGGAAGCACCTCCTTCAAAAGGTGGTAGAAGTTTGAGCTCTCTCCCACAAGCAGCGGTTGATGCTAGATCAGTTGTTAATTTAAACTCTGAGATTGATAGATTTCTGTTAACCAAAGATATTAAGAGATATGGGATAAAGGCAGGTATCTGGAGTTGGGTCACAGATCAACCATGAGCTCATTGAATAACAGAACAGACTCGAGAGGCTAAATGTTCCTATGTTCCTAAGAAAAAGGAAGAAATGAAGGAAAATAAAGAGTTGCACTTATATAGATCGTTTCAGGGCCTCAGGACAATCCAAAATGGTTTACAGCCAATGAAACGCTGTTGTAATGTCGGAAAACACAGCAATGATTTTGCACACATTGACACTGTTCAATAATAGGAACCCTGAATTTACCAACTGAGTCACAGTGTGGTGGCAGAAAGCACATTTTTGCTTTAAAACTCTTCTCTAAAATGTGTTCAAGCATCTGAGCCGGAAAACAGAATAAACGCTCATCATGTCTGAGAATGTTTCACTGGAGCTAAACACTTCTAATGACACCAATGTAGGAATTGGTCCCAATGGGATACCATTTGCTATCCTACCATTTGCATCGCTTGAGTTGTAGTGTTGTAACATAGCCACTGATTTTATTCACTCTCCTTCCAACACCGATCATGTAAAAGACCCTCTCTCTCCTTTCATAAGTAGGTTCCATATGAGACCAATCTCCAAATTCAAACGTTTTCATAACTATCGAGGCTTAAAGCCAAACACGGTGTGTAACTCCAAGAGCTGGAAAAATTTCTAATCTCCTAATTGTGCCTTAACGGAACATAGACTTCTCCAATATCTCAGTATTAAAGCACAGTTCACGCTTTGAAAGTATATTCAATGTCCCCGAACCAGGATCCAGCATTAAACCTGCACCAGGGTTGCAAGAAAAGTAATGGTTGCCTGCTTAAAAAAAAAGGTTTGCATTTATCTAGCGCCTTTCATGACTACCAGATGTCCCAAAATGCTTTGCAGCCAATGAAATACTTTTGAAGTGTAGTCACTGTTGTCATGTAGGAAACACAGCAGCCAATTTGCACACAGCAAGCTCCCACAAACAGAAACACGAAAATGACAAGATAATCTGTTTTTTGTGATGTTGAGTGAGCGATAAATATTGGCCAGGACACCAGGGATAACTCCCCCGCTCTGTTTCAAAATAGTGCCATGGGATCTTTTACATCTACCTGAGCAGGCAGATGGGACATTGGTTTAACAACGCATCTGAAAGACAGAACCTCCAACACTGGAGCGTCAGCCTTGATTCTTTTGTGCTCAAACCCTGGAGTGGGACTTGAACCAAGAGTGGACCTCACTGAGCCACCGCTGACACATGGCAGGGGACTGTTAATAGTCAGAAGAGTTATTTTGGCAGAGAATCTATAGCACAGAAACAGGCCATTCAGCCCAATTGCTCTGTGTTGGTGTTTATGCTCCTCCCGCCCCTCCATCTCAACATATCAGCATATCCTTCGAATCCTTTCTACCTCATGTGTTTATCTAGCTTCACCTTGAATGTATCTATGCCTTAACTCCTCCTTGTGGTAGCAATTTCAACCTTCTCAGCACTGTCTGGGTGAAGAGGTTTCTCCTGAATTTCCAATAGGATTTATCAGTCACCATCTTACATTGATGGCTCCTAGTTTTGGACTCCCCCATATGCGGAAACATCTTTTCTACATCTACCTGTCGAATTGTTACTGTCCCGGCATACACACAAGCTCCGCAATGCAAGCTACCCGCCGGTGCAGTTCAACCAGGTGTCAAATATTATTCTGGGACCTTTCCGCTGATGCACAACTCAAACTGTCACCACTCTCTGGGTTAGCGCATTTGTCCTGAATCCCCTGCTGTAGCCTGGACATCAAACCTTCCAGTGGCCAGTGTGCCTGATACCAGCGTCGATATTTACTGTTGGATTGCTGACTGGCAAATGCTCCAGGCTGGTACAATCCGAAAAGGGGACATCAACCATTAAAACATCCAATTCAACAGAGGCGCCGTGGAGAGAGCTCCTGGTTCTGAAACAAAACAGAGGAAGTCCTCCCAGTATCCTGGCTGATACTTATCCTTCAATTGACACTCCCAAAGGCAGATTGTTTCTCTCAGTGCTATTCTTTTCCTGGGATCTTGCTGTGCACTAAATTGGACAATGTGTTTACCATGTAACAGCAATGACTGTTCAAAACATTAATGTCATATTTGAACCCATGATAAGCTTCTGACCACATAGCCACACTGTCATTAAGACTGCCTATTTCCACCTCCATAACATTGCCTGACTCTGCCCCAGTATCAGCTCATCAGCTGCCTAAACCATGATCCGTACCTTTGCTACCTCTGGACTTGACTATTCCAATGCACTCCCAAATTCCCTCCTCTGTAAACTTGAAGTCACCCAAAAACCTGAAGCCTCTGCTGTCCAAGTCCTAACTCACGCTAAGTCCTGTTCCCTCATCACCCCTGTGCTCGCTGACCTACATTGGATCCCATTTTAGCAACTTCTCGATTTCTAACATTTTTATCCTTGCCTCCATGGCCTCACCCCTCCCTCTCTCCTCCAGCCCTTTAAACTGTCCGAGCTCTCTGCACTCCTCCAATTCTGGCCTCTTGAGCATCCCATACTGTCCCTTCAGCTGCCTAGGGCCTAAGCTCTGGAAATCGCTCCCTAAACCTCTCTGCCTCTACCTCTCTTTCCTCCTGTTGATAGTGAAGGTGGGCATGCATGAGTAGATTTTTCATTGCACTCCTTAAAACCTACCTCTGACCATGCTTTTGGTCGTCTGCCCTAATAATTCCTTGTGTTGCTTGGTGTTTTTGTTTGAGATCACTCCTGTGAAGTGCCCTGGGATGTTTTAGTACATTAAAGGCAGTATATAAATGCAAGTTGTTGTTGTTGCCATGCAGACATTAAGAACCAACCATGTAGTGTAGGGGGTTGAGTCATATATAAACCAGACAAGCTAAGTGTGATAGGTTCCCTTCTCATTAGTGAACCAGTTAGGAACAAGAGTAGTCCTTTCAGCCCTTGTGGCTGTTCCACCATTCAGTCAAATTATGGTTGATCTGTGCCTCAATCCCATTTACTCTCCTTTGTTCCATACCCCCTACTTAACAAAAATCTATCGATCTCAGTCTTGAAAGCTCAAATTTCATTTCCCAATTTAGCATGATAGGACTTGAACTCACAACAGTCTACACTGCTAATCCAATGTTTGGATGCTGCTGTTCTATATACCTTCAAAACCCAAGCTTGGTGTCACCTTATCGCTGTCTCTTGATTCACCTCATGTTTCCACTCATTTTTAATAATCTTGTAGATGACCTATACATTCTGGTTTCATGGTCTTCACCAGAGAAAGGAAGTCTCCATCTATATCATGTTCACAATTTTATTTGTATTCTTTCCCAGGACATGGGCATCCCTAGAAAGGCTGCCCCTTATTGTCCATCCCGAGGTGCCACTTTAGCAGATGGGATGAGCCTTCTTCTTGAACTGGAGTCCATGTGTCTGTCCTAATAATGCTGTTAGGGAAGGAGTTCCAGAATTTTAACCCAGCGATGGTGGAAGAACAGCGATATAGTTTCAAGTCAGGATGATGTGTGATTTGGAGGGGAATTGGAGGTGGTGGTGTTCCCATGCGTCTGCTGCCCTTGTCCTTCTTGGTGTAGAGGCTGCGGGTTTGGAAGATGCTGTCAAAGAAGCCTTGGCAAATTGCTGCAGTACATCATGTAGACAGTCTACACTGCTGCCACCAGTGTTGGAGGGAGTGATTGTATAAATTGGTGGATGCTGTACCGATCAAGCAAACTGCTGCTTTGGGAAGAGTTGTTCTTATTGTAAAAGTGTGGACACAGAAAACTGCTCACAAGCCTGCAGTTTCTCATAAAGAATCAAGGATATATTCAAAAGTGCGGCAATGTAATATTAGACGGAGTTGAGTGCATTTTCCTGAAACAAATACATCGTTTTTTTTCTGATGTTTTTACTTCGGTTCCCATGAGTGAAGCACTAATGACAAAAAATAAATTATTAGTAGCCCTCGACAACAACAACGAACAAGCCTATTGGCTGGAACAGAATGGAAGACTCAGCTGGATTCCGTGTCCATTAGTCACACCACTCCAGTCAATAAATTATTTCAAGATAAACACAGTCTTCCTTTACTGACTAATGACGAGGCCGATTCCCTTTGACCTTTCAAGATGACCTCTCCCTTTACGGCCCGCTGATAAAATATATATAGTTGTTTCTCAGGAGCATCCAGCACCAACAGTCTGAAACTTTTATCGCCTTTCAAGGAATAAAATCTCTCAGATTTCAAGTCTGCTCTGACACACAGCGGAGTCCCTGGGATGAAAGGGTTGGCCTATGATGAGAGGCTGAGTAAATTGGGCCTGTATTTTCTCAAGTTTAGAAGAATGAAAGGCGATCTCATTGAAACATACAAGATTCTGAAGGGGCTAGATAGGGGTAGACATTGAGAGATTATTTCCGCTGGTCAGGGAATCCAAAACATGGGGCACAGTCTCAGGATAAGGGGACAATTATTTAGGACTGAGATGAGGAGAAATTCCTTCACTCAAAGGGTTGTGAATCTTTGGAATTCTTTACCCCAGAGGGTTGTGGATGCTCCATCATTGGATACATTTAAGGCTGGGATAGATAGATTTTTGGTCTCTCAGGGAATCAATGGATAGGGTGAGCTGGTGGGAAGGTGGAGTTGAGGCTAAGATCAGCCATGATCGTATTGAATGGCGGAGCAGGCTCGATGGGCCATATGGTCTACTCCTGCTCCTATTTCTTGGGCTCTTGTATTCTTATCAGACTGGTGCTGACTGTTGATTGACTTTTGCTCCATTCAGGAAAGAAAAGACAGCCTAAACAGTGCCCATATTGCCCAGATTGATTCCTGGGATGAGAGGATTGTCCTATGGGAGAAATTGAGTAGAATATTCTCTGGAATTTTGAAGAATGAGAGGTGATCTTGACAGAGTAGAGGCTGAGTGGCTCTTTCTCCTGGCTGGGAGACTAGGAGAAGGGGGTCAGCCATTTAGGACAATGATGAGGAGAGATTTCTTCACTCAGAAGTTGTGAATCTTTGGAATTCTATACCCCAGAGGCTCAGTTATTGAGTATATTCAAGACTGAGATCAGTAGATTTTTGGATGATAAGGGAATGAAGGGATATGGGGATAGGGCTAGTAGGTGGAGTTGAGGCAGAAGATTAACCATGATCTTACAGAGTGGAAAAGCAGGCTTGTGGGGGACTGTACCACTACTCCTGCTACCTCTACTGATGTTCACAATGCAATGCGTGCCTGGATACTTTCACAGTAGGGCCAGATCCTGTTGGAAGGTGGGCCACAACTGTGAGTTTCCTCACAACAATCGCACAGCAATCAAAGCTATAATTGGGAAAGTAGCAACTTTGAATTTGTGTAATGTTTTTCTTTTAAAGACTAACGTTCAGCATTTGCCAGAACAGTTGGCCTTTTAACATTGTTGCAAGGTATCACTGAAATTCATGAGTTCCTCCCCACCCAAGGCGGTTGTACCCAGTGACACCACTGATGAACATGGCTGCCCGGTCATTCCAGCCCCGAACCCCACCCAGGGCAAGTGACTCCTTCCTGGAATCTGTGCCAAGGGCAGAGCTGGAGAAGGACTTGCATTTGTATAGCACCTTTCAGGACCTCAGGATGTCCCAGAACTTTACAACCAATGAAGTACTTTTGAAGTGTAGTCACTGTTGAAACACAGCAGCCAATTTGTGCACAACAATATGTTAATTTACCAACAACTCCTGTTTTCAGTGATGTTGGCTGAGGGATAAATACTGTCCAGGAGTCAGGGGAGAACTCTTCAAAATCATTGGGGTAAGATCTTTTAAATCCAACTGAGGGGGCAAACAGGGCCTTAGTTTGACATTTCATCTGAGAAACAACAACTCAAATAGTGCAGCCCTCTCTCAGTACTGGACTGGACTGTCAGCTCGGATTATATACTCAAATCTCTGAAATAGACTGTGAACCCACAGCCTCCAGACTCACCAGCAAGAGTACAGCCATGGCTGTCAGTGTTCCAAAAGGAAAACAGGAATTTCCTAAATTTAATGCTTTTAAAAAAAAAATTATTATCCGTCTTTGAACGACAGACTTGGTTTACTTAGATGCATTTTTATCTATTCATTCATGGGATGTGCTCATGACTGGCAAGCCCGGCATTCTTTTGCTCAGTTTTAGGAAGGAGGTTCCAGGATTTTGACCCAGCGACAGTGTAGGAATGGCGATATAGTTCCAAGTCAGGATGATGTGTGGCTTGGAGGGGAACTTGCAGGTGGTGATGTTCCCATGCATCTGCTGCCCTTGTCCTTCTAGGTGGTAGAGGTCACGGGTTTGGAAGTTGCTGTTGAAGGAGCTTTAGATGCTGCAGTGCATCTTGTGGATGGGACACACTGCTGCCACTGTGTGCCCAGTGTTGGAGGGAGTGAATGATTAAGGTGGTGGATTCAGTGCCGATCAAGTGGGCTGCTTTGTCCTGGCTGATGTCGAGTTTCTTGAATGTTGTTGGAGCTGCACTCATCCAGGCAAGTGGAGAGTATTCCATCGCACTCCTGACTTGTGCCTTGTAGATGCTGGACAGGCTTTGGGGAGTCAGGAGGTGAGTTACTTGCTGCAGGATTCCTAGCCTCTGACCTGCTCTTGTAGGCACAGTATTTATGGGGTTGGTCCTGTTCAGTTTCTGGTCAATGGTAACTCCCAGGATATTGATAGTGGGGGATTCAGCGATGGTAATGTACTTTAATAGGCTGAGCTCCTGAAATGTCAATAACAACAACTTGCATTTATATAACACCATTAATGTAGTAAAAATGTCTCAAGGCACTACACAAGTGCGATTATCAAACAAAATCAGATACCAAGCCACAGAAGGAGATATTAGGTCAGAGGACCAAAAGCTTAGTCAAAGAGGCAGGTTTACAGGAGCATCTAAAAGGAGGAGAGAGAGGTAGAGAGGCGAAGAGGTTTAGAGAGGGAATTCCAGAGCTTAGGGCCTAGGCAAAAGAAGGCGAGGCTGCCAATGGTGGAGCGATTAAAATCAGGGATGCTCAAGAGGTCAGAATTAGAGGAATCAGAGATCTTGGATATCGGAGAGTTGTAGGGCTCGGGGAGGAATTAAGGTCATGGAGAGATTTAAAAACAAGGATGAGAAAAGTAAAAATGGAGGCATTGCTGCCAGACCAGGAGTCCGTGTAGGTCAGCGAATACAGGGAGTGATGGGTGAACAGGACTTGCTGCAAGTTCGGATGCAGCACATTCAACTGAAAGCTTTCGAGCAATTCCCCACAGTTTAGCAGATTCCAAAGCTGAGAGTAAGCATCAACTGAGAAATTCTGGAACAAAACTTACCCTTTGTGACTGATACACAAGTGCGTAGAAGGTTGACAATATAACTTTAACATTGAAGGTTAATCTAGACCTGGGATCCAAGAGCATATGATTCCCCACAGATGGCATTTGTTTATAGACAGCTGGTTGCTTCACATCCACACTCTAATATGATGAATGTCTGATATCATCATCAAGGTTTAAAAATGAGACTGGTCTGGACTTAGCTCAAGTACACTGTGCCCTGGCTGCACTGGGATTTGAACATGAGATCAGATCCAAAATGACCCACAAACTGCTTTCTGCCATTCAAATTCATGCATTTGTCAGCCTGAGTTCATACATACACGAATTGGGCATGTGCCTGACTAGGGAATCATATACAATACCAACTGAGACGATGGCACAGAGGTAATGTCACTGAGCTAGTAATGCAGAGCTCTGGGATAAAACCAAGAAATGCTGGAAATACTCAGCAGGTCTGGCAGCATCTGTGGAGAGAGAAGCAGAGTTAACGTTTCAGGTCAGTGACCCTTCTTCGGGAACTGGCAAATATTAGAAATGTCAAAGGTTATAAGCAAGTAAAGTGGGGGTGGGGCAAGAGATAACAAAGGAGAAGGTATAGATAGTACGAGGTCACAGAATAGCTGACCAGAAGGTCATGGAGCAAAGATATGTTAATGGTGTGTTGAAAGACAAAGCATTAGTACAGACAGGGTGTTAATGGACTGAAATTGAACAGCCGCAAGTACAAACATAAAAAAAAAACCAGTGGGTAAGCAAACTGTGCAAACTAAGATGAAATAAAGTAAAATAAACACACATATATATATATAAAAAAAAGGAAAAAGAAAAAAAACGAAAAATAAAAGTAAAATGGGGGCCCGTCATGCTCTGAAATTATTGAACTCAATGTTCAGTCCGGCAGGCTGTAGTGTGCCTCATTGGTAAATGAGATGCTGTTCCTCAAGCTTGTGTTGATGTTCATTGGAACACTGCAGCAATCCCAGGACAGAGATGTGAGCATGAGAGCAGGGGCGGGTGTTGAAATGGCAAGCAACCAGAAGCTCGGGGTCCTGATTGCGGACTGAGTGGAGGTGTTCCATAAAGTGGTCACCCAGTCTGTGTTTGGTCTCCCCAATGTAGAGGAGACCACATTGTGAGCAGCGAATACAGTATACTACATTGAAAGAAGTACAAGTAAATCGCTGCTTCACCTGAAAGGAGTGTTTGGGGCCTGGGATAGTTAGGAGAGAGGAGGTAAATGGGCAAGTATTACACCTCCTGCGATTGCAGGGGAAGGTAAAGCTCTGGGATATGGGTTTGAATGCCACTAAAGCAGATAATGACATTTGAATTTTCTTAATAAAAGATCTGCTAATCTAATGGTGACCATGAAACCATTGTCAATTGCTGTAAAATCCCATCTGGTTCACGAATCTGCTGGCCTACGTGTGACTCCAGACCCACAGCAGCAGGGTTGATTCTGAAATGACTTAGTAAACCACTTGGTTGTATCAAAACTGCTACAAAGCCTAAGAAAAGGAATAAAACTGGATGGATCACCTGTCATCAACCTAGGCACCAGAAATGACAAAGTCTTCCTTACTAACAACTGGGGGCTTGTGCCAAAGTTGGGAGAGCTGTCCCACAGACTAGTCAAGCAACAGCCTGACCTAGTCATACTCATGGAATCATACCTTGCAGGCAATGTCCTAGATTCCTCCATCACCATCCCAGAGGAGGCAGCACAATGGCATATACTCAGGAGGGTGTGGTGGTGGGAGTCCTCAACGTTGACACGGGCTGATTAACACCAACTGCCCCCTTTGGCTGATGAATCAGTGCATCTCCATGTTGAACACCAACTGGAAGAAATACTGAGGGTAGCAAGGGCACAGAATGTACTCTGGGTGGGGGACTTCAATGTCCATCACCAAGAGTAGCCTCAGTAGCACCATTAGTGACCGAATCTTAAAGAACATAGCTGGTAGACTGGGTCTGGCAGGGAACCAACAAGAGGGAAAAATCTACTTGACCTCGTCTTCACCAATCAACCTGTCGCAGATGCATCTGTCTGTGACAGTATTGGTAGGAGTGACCACCGCACAGTCCTTGTGGAGACCAAGTCCCATCTTCACATTGAGGATACCCACCATTGTGTAATGGCACTACCACCGTGCTAAATGAGATAGACTTTGAATAGATCTAGCAACTCAAAACTGGGCATCCATGAGGCGCTGTGGGCCATCAGCAGCAGAAAAATTCTATTCAACCACAATCTGTAATGTCATGGCCCGGCATATCTACCATTACCATTCTGCCGGGGATCAACCCTGGTTCAATGAAGAGTACAGGAGGGCATGTCAGGAGCAGCACCAGGTATACCTAAAAATGAGGTGAGAGCCTGGTGAAGCTACAACACAGGACTACTTGCATGCCAAACAGCGTAAGCAGCATGTGATAGACAGAGCTAAGTGATCACACAACCAATGGATCAGATCTAAGCTCTGCAGTCCTGCCACATCCAGTCATGAATGGTGGTGGACAAGTAAACAACTAACAAGAGGAGGAGGCTGCATAAATATCCCCATCCTCAGTGATGGGGGAGCCCAGCAGATCAGTACAAAAGACAAGGCTGAAGCATTTACATATATCTTCAGCCAAAAGTGCCGAGTTGATGATCCATCTCGGCCTCCTCCTGAAGTCCCCAGCATCACAGATGCCAGTCTTGATTTAAGGTGAGAGGGAGGAGGTTTAAAGGGGATCAAAGGGGTAAATTTTTCACACAAAGAATAGTGGGTATCTGGAATGAGTTGCCTGAGGAGGTGGTGGAGGCAGGAACAGTAGCAACATTTAAGAGGCATCTGGACAGGTACTTGAATGAGCAAGGCATAGGGGATATGGAATTAATGCAGGCAGGTGGGATTAGCATAGATAGGCATTATGGTCAGCATGGACGCATTGGGCCGAAGGGCCTGTTTCTATGCTGTACAACTCTATGACTGTTCAGCCAATCTGATTCACCCCATGTGATATCAAGAAACAACTGAATGTACTTGAAAACTGCAAAGGCTATGGGCCCTGACAACATTCTAGCAATATTACTGAAGATTTGTGCTCCAGAACTAGCCATGCCCCTAGCCAAGCTGTTCCAGTACAGCTATAACACTGGTATCTACCTGGCAATGTGGAAAATTGCCCAGGTATGTCCTGCCCACAAAAAGCAGGACAAATCCAACCTGGCCAAGCGGCACTTGCTCAGCAATAACCTGCTTACTGATGCTCAGTTTGGGTTCCACCAGGCCACTCCTGACCTCATTACAGCTTTGGTACAAACATGGACAAAAGAGCTGAACTCCAGGAGTGAGGTGAGAGTTACTTACCTTGACATCAAGGCAATATTTGACTGAGTGTGACATCAAGGAGCCCAAACAAAACTGGATTCAAAGGGAATCAGGAGGAAAACACTTCGCTGTTTGGAGTCCTACCCAACGCAAAAGAAGATGACTGTGGTTGTTGGAGGTCAATCATCTCAGTCCCAGGACATCACTGCAGTAGTTCCTCAGGGTAGTGCCCTAGGCCCAACCATCTTCAGCTGCTTCATCAATGACCTTCCTGCCATCATAAGATCAGAAGTGGGGATGTTAACTGATGATTGCACAATGTTCAGCACCATTCACGACTTCTCAGATACTGAGGCAGCCCGTGTCCATAGGCAAACAAACCTGGACAATATCCAGGCTTGGGCTGATAAGTGGCAAGACACATTCGCGCTGCACAAGTGCCAGGCAATGACCATCTCCAACAAGAGATAATCTCACCGTCTCCCCTTGACGCTCAATAGCATTACCATCGCTGAATCCCCCATTATCAACATCCTGGGGGTCACCATTGACCAGAAACTGAACTGAATCAGCCACATAAATGCTATGACTATAAGAGCAGATCAGAGGCTGGGGATTTTGTGGCGAGTAACTCACCTTCTGACTCTCCAAAGTCTGTTCACCACTATAAGGCACAAGTCAGGAGTGTGATGGAATACTCTCCACTTGCTTGGATGAGTACAGTTCCAACAACACTCAAGAAGCTCGACTGCATCCAGGACAAAGCAGTCCACTTGAATGGCACCCCATTCACCATTCACTCCCTCAACCACCAACACACAGTAGCAGCAGAGTGTACCATCTACAAGATGCACTGCAGCAACTCATCAAGGCTCCTTTGACAACATCTTCCAAACCTGGAACCTCTACCAACTAGAAGGACAAGGGCAGCAGATGCATGGGAACACCACCACCTACAAGTTCCCCGCCAAGCCACACACCATCCTGATTTGGAACTATATCGCCGTTCCTTCACTGTCGCTGGGTCAAAATCCTGGAACTCCCTTCCTAACAGCACTGTGGGTGTACCTACTCCCCAAGGACTGCAGTGGTTCAAGAAGGCAGCTCACCACCACCTTCTCAAGGACAATTAGGGATGGGCAATAAATGCTGGCCTGGCCAGCGATTCCCACATCCTCAGAACGAATGAAAAAAAACAAGAGGGAGAAAGGAATAGACGGTTAGGTTGACAGGGTGGGATGAAGAGTAGAGGGAGGAGGCTCGTGTGAATCAGATGATTTGGGTAGAATGCCTGTGTTTGTGCTGTAGTTGCCGAGGCCCCAAGCTCTGGAATGCTCACCCTAAACCTCTTTGCCTTTCTACCTCTCTCCCCTTGGTAGCAAATTTTGTTTGGCAATGTTTTTGTGAAGCATCTTGGGACATTTTTTAACTTAATAAGGTATTGTATAAATGCAAATTGTTGTCTGTAATATCTGGCAGTGGTCAGATTTCTTGGACGCTGAACCTAAAAGTAACGTGTTTCACGATGAGCTGCTGTCAGAGAGAGAACCCACCCAAGAAAACCCGGTGTGTCGGACCTGCCGGCTGGTGGTGATGAAAATGCTATTCGTCGTCCTGGATTGCTTCCAGTTTACGATCCTCCAAGGGTTATAAAATTGATAGAACAGCCTTATCATAATGTTCCAGCACTCAATTCCTCTTATTGATGAACCCAGTCAGAGCAATGCACAGAGTACTGTCAGACACGAGGAAGAAATCTTGACAGCATCCGATCTATATCTTAAGACGCCAACATTCTTAGATGCACTGCCGAAGACCAATGATCAAGATAGTAGATGTGAAGCTGCTTCGCTCACTGTCAGTGCCAGGTAGTCTAACCGGACTGCACTCAAACTGACTCACTTACTGAGCAATCTACTGCCACGATTTAAAGGGCAATGTGTTGAAAGTGCACTTTGCAATCCATATATAAAAGAGTCAAGTTTCAGCTCAGCACCTGCAACCTGACAAACAAGCGTAAGTGATTGAGATATTTCAAGCACAGGGCAAATTGAGTTTCCTCAATTTTTATGCTGCTTTAGAAAGACATCAGCTAGACACTGGCCCCTCCCACAAATCTGACCATGCCCCCAGATCAAAGTAATCACCAATAACCAGGGGGCATAGATTTAAGGGAAGGGGCAGGAGGTCCAGAGGGAATATTTTTTCACTCAGAGGGTGATTGGAATCTGGAACGCACTGCCTGAAGAGGTGGTAGAGGCAGGAACCTTCACAGCATTTCAGAAGTATTTAGATGAGCACTCGAAACGCCATAGCCTTCAAGGCTACGGGCCAAGTGCTGGAAAATGGGATTAGAGTAGTTAGGTGCTTGATGGCTGGCACAGACACAATGGGCCGAAGGGCCTGTTTCTGTGCTGTATAATTCTATGCCGAGTTTCTGTTAATTGT
This sequence comes from Heterodontus francisci, assembly GCF_036365525.1. Taxonomy (NCBI): domain Eukaryota; kingdom Metazoa; phylum Chordata; class Chondrichthyes; order Heterodontiformes; family Heterodontidae; genus Heterodontus; species Heterodontus francisci. Next base: position 8,199,237 of record NC_090387.1, on the reverse strand, counting down.
GCTCATTTGCAAGCCTTCGGATGGTCTCTAAAAATGAAGTTGGCTCTACTTTTGGTGCAAGGACACTGTAGGCACACTTTGAAAGCTTCTAAATGTTAACAAGTATTTAATTTATTAAGAAACAACAATGAAACTAATAACTAGTTCTGTATAATTTTTAAATGCATTTTCAGTGATTTAAAATCAGGTCAGTCACAAATAGTGGACTGACACTCGTATTAAAAACACTTACTTTTTTTATGATAAACCCATTTTCAGCTGTATTAATAAAACTGCACCAGGTTACCACTCTTAAATACAGCAAGGAATACTTTTTAATGGGAGGAAAAAAATAAACAATCACATGCAAAAACGCTGTCCAATTGCACTGGTTCATGGAAGGTTTTACGTTTGTGATCATCAAAATAAGTTTGAGTGGAACCTTGAACCACAAATTCACTTCGGAAAACTAACCCAACTTTGAGCGCAATTTGCACCCAGCTTGCTGATTGCCCAGATTGCACCCAAAGTGGTATCTCTACCCTAAAATTTGAGCGTTTCCCGTCCCAGAAAATGTAATTTCCCATTGTCACTATTGCTGAGAAAGCCTTTCTCTCAATATTTCAAGTCAAGATTTATAAATGTGGTGGAATCAGATTCCATAGGATCTTTCAAAAGGCAATTGGACATTATTTAAAGAGGATTAATTTGCAGAAGTTTTTTTTTATTCTTTCATGGGATGTGGGTGTCACTGGCTAGGCCAACATTTTTTGCCCAACCCTAATTGTCCTTGAACTGAGTGGCTTGCTAGGCCATTTCAGAGGGCAGTTAAGAGTCAACCATATTTGCTGTGGGTCTGGAGTCACATGTAGGCCAAACCAGGTAAGGACAGCAGATTTCGTTCCCCAAAGGACATTAGTGAACCTGACGGGTTTTTACAACAATCAATGATACCTTCATGGCACCATTACTGAGACTAGCTTCCAATTTCAGACTTTTTTTGTAATTAATCAAAATCCACCAGCTGCTGTGGTGGGATTTGAACCTGTGACCCCCAGGACATTAACTCAGTGATATTACCATCATGCCACCATTTCCAGTCAGGGAGAAACAAGCAAGGGAGTGGGACCAAATTGGATAGCTCTTTCAAAGAACCAGCATAAGCTCAAGAGGCCAAATGGCCTCCTTCTGTTCTGTAAGATTCTATGATTCTTAAGATTCTGTGGCTGGAATCTTGCGCGTCTCCCCCCACACCCAAACCCCACCACCCCCACCCCCCCCCACGCCCCACCCCCATCCTGGAAGCAGCCTGGGAGACGGGGGCATGTAAAACTGTGTGGGATTGCAGGGGTGCCATTCCTGTCACCTACCAGCCTCTGCTGCTATTTTACCAGCAGTGGGGGAGGTGGTGGGCAGCCCACCCACTCTTGGGTCAATTGAGGCCCTTGAGTGACGAACTAGTGGCCACTTAAAGGCCTCTTCCCACCACCACTGGTACTATACCAGCGGCAAATGGGAACTTCACCAGCTGAGGAGGCCGCCCAGTAAAACCTGGCAGCCTCCCTGTGGCCACACAAAGGGATCCCTTCTGATTGGCCACCCTGTGCCCCACAGAGGCCCCCCCATAGCAACAAGGGCCGCCCTCACCGGAAGACCCCGCGCACCCTCATGATCGACAGCCCTCCCCAAACCATCACCAGTACCTGCCTGACTGACCCCAGTAATCCCCGACCCCACTTAGCTGCACTCTGGGGCCTCCTCGGTGTCTGCTGCTCCAGGGACTGCAGTGGTCACTGCTCCCAATGGCACTGCTGAGTCTGAAGAGCTGCCAGCCCTCTAATTGGCCGGCAGCTCATGGAGGCACCACATCCTGCCTCAGGACCGTAAGATATGGTCGTGGCTTTCAGGGCCAGTGGAGGAAGGTTCGCCCCCCCCAACTTTCCAACTGATGGGCGTGGCCATCACCTCCTCATTAAATTCCGGCCTAATTATTCCATTCTCCAATACAGGCTGTCGTGATGGTATCATTGAGTTCTCATGTCCAATGTTCGAAAGTCTGGAATTTACTCTTGTCAGGTGAATCTTGCCTGTTGACGTTTTTATGACGTTTCTGATTTTCTGAACACTTTCTGTGACTGACTGAATCGCTGATATGACCTGGAAGACACTGCCTCAAAGGAAGGTGGAAGCAGATTCGATGGTAACTTTCAAAAAGGAATTGGATAAATAATTAAAAAGGAAAACGTGATGCAGGACTTTGAGGGAAGAACAGGGGGAGTGCGACTGACTGGATAGCTCTCTCAAAGCGTTGGCATGGACACGATGGGTCAAATGGCCTTCTTCTGTACTGTGTGATTCTCAGATTTATATCTACATCTGTGACCTTAAACTATTCCCCCCGCCTTTTCATTATAATCTGGATATTTTGGTCTCCATCCAAATCTTGTCTTCAAGTACTGAGCAATGCCACAGAAGGTTGGCTAGTGTTAGTGTGAAATACATTTATGTGTTCACATGAATTCCCTTTGTCTAAGCTGTCACTACAGTAGCATATCAAAGAACTTCATTGGAATTTGTTCATTATTACCACTATTAAATAATTAAACATTCAGGGAGTTATTAATTATTATTTATGTTCAGTTTTCTCCATTTTTTTCCTCCTTACTCCTTTCCTGAAGGGATTGTCTCTCACTGGGGAACAATATCACAGCAAGCTAGCTGGCAAAGCAACCTCTCGTTCCCTATTGTGGTATTTCCACCAGGAGGCACACAACCCTCATTGCTGGCTAATTTACCGCCCTCTCGCTCAGGAATTACAAAAACAGCAGCAGGTGGCATTTATCGTACCTTCAACATAGTAAAGCATCTCAAAGCACTTCACAGGAATGTTCTGATGAAAGGTCATCAACCTGAAACGTTAATTCTGTTTCTCTCTCCACCAATGCTACTGGACCTGCTGAGTGTTTCTTGCATTTTCTGTTTTTATTATCAGGCAGAATTTGACACTGAGCCACATAATGAGATATTGCAAGAGGTGACCTAAAGCTTGGTCAAAGAGTTAGTTCATAAGGAGCATCTTAAAGGAGGTCAGAGGAGTGGAGAGGCAGAGACGCTCAGGGAGAAAATTCCAGAACTTAGGGCCTAGGCGGCAAGGACACGGCCGCCAATGTTGGAGTGATTAAAATCAGAGATGGACAAGAGGCCAGAATTAATGCTCTCCATTCTGAATAGCAGGTTGGTGGTTCAAGTCCTATTCCAAAGGTTTGAGCTCAGAATCTAGGCTGACACTCCCAGTGCAGTAGTGAGGGGGTGCTGCACTGTTGGTGGTGCCTTTCTCGTGGATGAGCCATTAAACCGAGGCACTGTCCGCACTCGAAGGTGAATGTAAAAGATCCCATGGCACTATTTCGATGAAGAGTCATAGAGTCATAGAGTTATACAGCACAGAAACAGGCCCTTCGGCCCATCATGTCTGTGACGGCCTCAAGCACCTAACTATTCTAATCCCATTTTCCAGCACTTGGCCCTTGGCCTTGTATGCTATGGCGTTTCATGTGCTCATCTAAATACTTCTTAAATGTTATGAGGGTTCCTGCCTCTACCACCCCTTCAGGCAGTGTATTCCATATTCTAACCACCCTCTGGGTGAAAATTATTTTCCTCAAATCCCCTCTAAACCTCCTGCCCCTTACCTTAAATCTATGCACCCTGGTTATTGACCCCTCCGCTAAGGGAAAAAGTTTCTTCCCATCTAACCTATCAATGCCCCTCATAATTTTGTATACCTCAATTATATCTCCCCTCAGCCTTCTCTGCTCTAAGGAAAACAACCCCAGCCTTTTCAGTCTCTCTTCATAGCTGAAATGCTCCAGTCCAGGCAACATCCTGGTGAATCTTCTGTACACCCTCTCCAGTGCAATCACATCCTTCTTATCGTGTGGTACCCAGAACTGTACACAGTACTGCAGCTGTGGCCTAACTAGCATTTTATACAGCTCCATCATAACCTCCCTGCTCTTATATTCTATGCCTCGGCTAATAAAGGCAAGTATCCCATATGCCTTCCGAGCTGCCTTACCTACCTGTGCTGCTGCCTTCAGTGATCTTTGGACAAGTACACCAAGGTCCCTCTGACCTTCTGTACTTTCTAGGGTCCTCCCATCCATTGTATATTCCCTTGTCTTGTTAATCCTCCCAAAATGCATCACCTCACACATCTCAGGATTAAATTCCATTTGCCACTGCTCCGCCCATTTTACCAGCCCATCTATATCATCCTGTAAGCTAAGAGCAGGGGAGTTTTCCCCAGTGTCCTGGCCAATATTTATCCCTTCAACCAACATCAAAAAGAGATTGGACATTTTCACACGGCTGTTTGTGCGATCTGCTCTGTGTTTCCTACAATACAACAGTGACTAAAATTTAAAACCTTTCCTTAAAACCTACATAGGGCCAAGATTTTGGTCACCTGCCCTAATATCTCTTTATGTGGCTCGGTGTCAAATTTTGTTTGATAACATTCCTGTGAAGCTCCTTGGGATGTTTCATTACGTTAAAGAATTACGTTCTATTGCAACAGTAGTAGACTCGCCAACTTTAAGGGCATTTAAGTGGTCATTGGATAGACATATGGATGAAAATGGAATAGTGTAGGTCAGATGGTTTCACAGGTCGGCGCAACATCGAGGGCCGAAGGGCCTGTACTGCGCTGTAATGTTCTATGTTCTATGTACAAGATGTTGTTGTTGTCGACTATGCTTCAAAAGTACTTCACGGGCTGTAAGTTGCTTTGAGGATAGCCTCAGGTCATGAAAGGCGCTACAGAAATGCAAGATCTTTCCAACTTTTCCACGGATGCTCATTACGGTTTTTATAATTTGCAAAGCTAGCTAGCTACTGGGAGAAAGGACTGCGAGTCTGTGAAAAAATGGGTCAGCTCGAATGTTTCACACATGCAAAACACAGCATTCCAAAACAAGAGCTACAAAAGACTACAAAGCCGCCTGTTGTACTGTGAAGCTCTAGTATTCTTTCTCTGGCATGGCTGCTTTCTATATTGTGTCACTGAAGCATGCACATTGCTTCCCTTTCTTTGTATTCTCACTCCAGGGCATTGCAGTAGCTGAAGAACCTCCAGCATCGGCGAGGAATTTATTTTACTGAGGGAGGGTGTTTGATAAAATAAACATGGGAAATCTAGCCCCACTGTTACACTTTCCTTCAGAGAAAGAATCAAAGCCAAATGAATGTTGCTGCTGCTTGATGTAGGGGATGGGGAGAAAAAATACAATCACAAGCACACCGAGAGGTTGATTTCCCTCGCCATTGCCTGCCAATAAAGGGGCCCTATTGGAGCTCAAAACTGAGGGGTTCAGGGCAGCTGTTTGGCATATACAGCTCCCCGAAATATGGAGGTGAAGCTCAAGGGTCAATATGGGATGAGCAACCGTCTCCAGTCATGCAACGACATTGCTCTGGGTCCTCTTGCTGAAAGCCAATCTATGCCTCCGCACCTCGGGCCCAGGAGTCCGGACAAATCAGACGCAATCCCAAATCCAGATCAAGCTTTTTTGCTATAAGATGCGTTCATCTTCCGGCACTACTGCCTTGAGATCAGCGTAATACGCAACAAGTTGGGAATGACATGATTCGTGAAGTCATCTCCACTCCAGAGACTTGAGCCCCATAGTCCAGACTAACACTCCCACTGCAGTACTGAGGGGGTGCAGCACTGTCAGATCTCTCATTCTTTTTAATGTTGCTTTAAGAATGCTCTGAGATCAGTGCATCTTGGCTATTGCTTCATAATAGGAACAGGAGGAGACCATTAAGCCCCTTGAGTCTATTCTAGCATTCAGTAAAGATCATGAGTGATTATGCTTTCAGTATATAGCCAGTCACCACGGTGACTGCAACAACTACCGTGGAAACTCCCTGCTCAGCATAGTGGGGAAAGTCTTTGCTCGAGTCGCTCTAAACAGGCTCCAGAGGCTGGCCGAGCGCATCTACCCTGAGGCACAGTGTGGCTTTCGTGCAGAGAGCTCGACCGTTGACATGCTGTTCTCCCTTCGTCAGATACAGGAGAAATGCCGTGAACAACAGATGCCCCTCTACATTGCATTCATTGATCTCACCAAAGCCTTTGACCTCGTCAGCAGACGTGGTCTCTTCAGACTACTAGCAAAGATTGGATGTCCACCAAAGCTACTAAGTATCATTACCTCATTCCATGACAATATGAAAAGCACAATTCAACATAGCGGCACCTCATCAGAGCCCTTTCCTATCCTGAGTGGCGTGAAACAGGGCTGTGTTCTCGCACCCACATTGTTTGGGATTTTCTTCTCCCTGCTGCTTTCACGTGCGTTCAAGTCTTCAGAAGAAGGAATTTTCCTCTACACAAGATCAGGGGGCAGGTTGTTCAACCTTGCCCATCTAAGAGCGAAGACCAAAGTACGGAAAGTCCTCATCAGGAAACTCCTCTTAGCTGACGATGCTGCTTTAACATCTCACACTGAAGAGTGTCTGCAGAGTCTCATTGACAGGTTTGCTGCTGCCTGCAATGAATTTGGTCTAACCATCAGCCTCAAGAAAACGAACATCATGGGACAGGACGTCAGAAATGCTCCATCCATCAATATTGGCGACCATGCTCTGGAAGTGGTTCAAGAGTTCACCGACCTAGGCTCAACTATCACCAGTAACCTGTCTCTAGATGCAGAAATCAACAAGCGCATGGGAAAGGCTTCCACTGCTGTGTCCAGACTGGCCAAGAGAGTGTGGGAAAATGGTGCACTGACACGGAACACAAAAGTCCGAGTGTATCAAGCCTGTGTCCTCAACCTTGCTCTATGGCAGCGAGGCCTGGACAACGTATGTCAGCCAAGAGCGACGTCTCAATTCATTCCATCTTCAATGCCTCCGGAGAATACTTGGCATCAGGTGGCAGGACCATATCTCCAACACAGAAGTCCTCGAGGCGGCCAACATCCCCAGCTTATACACACTACTGAGTTAGCGGCGCTTGAGATGGCTTGGCCATGTGAGCCGCATGGAAGATGGCAGGATCCCCAAAGACACATTGTACAGCGAGCTTGCCACTGGTATCAGACCCACCGGCCATCCATGTCTCCGCTTTAAGGACGTCTGCAAACGCGACATGAAGTCCTGTGACATTGATCACAAGTCGTGGGAGTCAGTTGCCAGTGTTCGCCAGAGCTGGCGGGCAGCCACAAAGGCGGGGCTAAAGTGTGGCGAGTCGAAGAGACTGAGCAGTTGGCAGGAAAAAAGACAGAGGCGCAAGGGGAGAGCCAACTGTGTTACAGCCCCGACAAACAAATTTTTCTGCAGCACCTGTGGAAGAGCCTGTCACTCTAGAATTGGCCTTTATAGCCACTCCAGGCGCTGATCCACAAACCACCTCCAGGCGCTTACCCATTGTCTCTGGAGATAAGGAAGCCAAAGAGAAGAGTGGAAGAAAGATATAGCCAGAGAGAACAAGTTTAAACTGATGTATGGTAAGTGCAAAATAGCCATAGAGTCATAGAGTTATACGGCACAGAAACAGGCCCTTCGGCCCAACGTGTCTGTGTCGGCCATTGAGCACCTAACTATTCTAATCCCATTTTTTAGCACTTGGCCCGTAGCCTTGTATGCTATGGCGTTTCAAGTGTTCATCGAAATACTTCTTAAATGTTGTGAGGGTTCCTGCCTCTACCACCCCTTCAGGCAGTGCGTTCCAGATTCCAACCACCCTCTGGGTGAAAAAAGCTTTTCCTCAAATCCCCTCTAAACCTCCTGCCCCTTACCTTAAATCTATGCCCCCTGGTTATTGACCCCTTCACTAAGGGAAAAAGTTTCATCCTATCTAATCTATCAATGCCCCTCATAATTTTGGATACCTCAATCATGTCTCCCCTCAGCCTTCTATGTTCAAAAGAAAACAACCCCAGCCTTTTCAGTCTTTCTTCATAGCTGAAATGCTCCAGCCCAGGCAACATCCTGGTGAATCTCCTCTGCAGCCTCGCCAGTGCAATCATATCCTTCCTATAGTGTGGTGACCAGAACTGTACACAGTACTCCAGCTGTGGCCTAACCAACGTTTTATACAGCTCCCTGCTCTTATATTCTATGCCTCGGCTGATCAAGGCAAGTATCCCATATGCCTTCCTAACCACCTTATCTACCTGTGCTGCTGCCTCCAGTGATCTAAGGACAAGTACACCAAGGTTCCTCTGACCCTCTGTACTTCCTAGGGTCCTACCATCCATTGTATATTCCCTTGCTTTGTTAGTCCTCCCAAAATGCATCACCTCACATTTCTTGGGATTAAACTCCATTTGCCACTGCTCTGCCCATCTTACCAGCCCATCTATATCATCCTGTAATCTAAGGCTCTCCTCCTCACTATTTACAACACCACCAATTTTCATGTCATCTGCAAACTTACTGATCATACCTCCTATATTCACGTCTAAATCATTAATGTACACTACAAACAGCAAGGGTCCCAGCACCGATCCCTCTGGTATACCACTGGTCACAGGCTTCCACTCGCAAAAACGACCCTCGACCATCACCCTCTGCCTCCTGCCGCTAAGCCAATTTTGGATCCACTTTGCCAAATTGCCCTGGATCCCATGGGCTCTTACCTACTTAACCAATCTCCCATGCGGGACCTAATCAAAAGCCTTACTGAAGTCCATGTAGACTACATCAACTGCTTTACCCTCATCTACACATCTAGTCACCGCCTCAAAAAATTCAATCAAGTTAGTTAAACATGATCTCCCCTGACAAAGCCATGCTGACTATCCCTGATTAATCCCTGCCTCTCCAAGTCCCTCAGAATTTTTCCCAATATTTTTCCAACCACTGTTGTTAGACTTACCGGCCTGTAATTACCTGGTTTATCCCTGCTACCCTTCTTGAATAATGGCACCACATTTGTTGTCCTCCAATCCTCTGGCTTCTCTCCTGTGGCCAGAGAGGATTTGAAAATTTGTGTCAGAGCCCCTGCGAACTCCTGCCTTGCCTCACATAACAGCCTGGGATACATCTCATCTGGGCCTGGGGATTTATCCACTTTTAAGCCTGCTAAAACAGCTAATACTTCCTCCCTTTCAATGCTAATATGTTCAAGTATATCACAATCCCCCTCCCTGATCTCTACACCTACCTCGTCCTTCTCCTTAGTGAACACAGATGCAAAGTAATCATTTAAAGCCTCACGTATGTCCTCTGGCTCCACACACAGATTGCCACTTTGGTCCCTAAAGGACTCTACTCTTTCCCTGGTTATCCCCTTGCCCTTACTATACTTATAAAATGCCTTAGGATTTTCCTTTATCTTGCCCGCCAGTGTTTTTTCATGCCCCGCTTCGCTCTCCTAATTACATTTTTTACTACCCCCCCTACAGTTTCTATACTTCTCTAGTGCCTCCACTGTTTTCAGTGCTCTGAATCTGCCATAAGCCTCCTTTTTTTTCCTGATCCAATCCTCTATATCCCTTGACATCCAGGGTTCCCTGAACTTGTTGGTCCTACCCTTCACCTTAACGGGTACATGTTGGCTCTGAACTCTCACTATTTCCTCTTTGAATGACTCCCACTGGTCTGATGTAGGCTTTCCGACAAGTAGTTGCTCCCAGTCCACTCTGGTCAGATCCTGTTTTATCATATTGAAATCGACCTTCCCCCAATTCAGTACCTTTATTTCCGGCCCGTCTTTGTCCTTTTCCATAACTACCTTAAATCTTACAGTTATGGTCACAATCCCCGAAATGCTCCCCCACTGACACTTCTACCACTTGTCCGGCTTCATTCCCTAGGATTAGGTCCAGTACTGCCCCTTCTCTTGTCGGACTTTCTACGTGCTGACTCAAAAAGCTCTCTTGTATGCATTTTAAGAATTCCGCCCCCTTTAAGCCTTTTACACGAAGACTATCCCGGTTGATATTAGGGAAGTTGAAATCTCCTACTATTATTACCCTATTATTTTTACACCTCTCTGCAATTTGCCTACATATCTGCTCCTCTATATAAAGAAGATTTGTTGACAGATCAAATTAAATTTATATATTTTTTTAAACAATTCATGCAATGTGATGAGTCACTTTAAAACAGGTTCCTTCCCAGCTGGAGTGAACACTTTACTGACTGGTCAGAAAAGGAATTTCAAAGGCATGAAACCAAGGTAAAGCAGGAAGACAGACAATTGGCTTTGTCCTGATGCCGATCAATTTAAGGAAAACTGCCACGGACGCAGTCTGAGCTGCTGAGCATTTTCTGTTTCCAATTCTGATTTCCAGCTCCAAGGTATATTGCTTTTGTTTTATGTTAATGTAGTCACTTACACCTCCTCTGGCCCCATCTTTTGGGCAGGATTTTACAATGGGCTTCTGGACCCCAATGCCAGGTCAAATGGGGGTCCCGACCAGTGCTTGCTGGAGTGGGACCGCCTTGGCAATTTTACTCGCGGTGGCCTCCTAATTGGCCACCTCCAGTCTCGCTGTCCAATCAGAAGGCTGTAAGATTAAAACCTCGACAGCCCCGTGGGAGAGGTGGGTGCTGCTGAGGCAGGTTGGAGATCGAGAGGGTGCCTCAGCGTGGAGAGGTAAGTAAAGAAATTTAAAATCAGAGGGGCAAGCAGGCAATCCCTTTGGATGCCGTCTGGGGCCATGGGGGCAGCCTTCTCTGCCCGCGGCTCCCTCTTTAGGCGATGGGGCCTCCAGCTCCGATGACTCCCAGGGCTGCCGCGGAGAGGCGGCATACATGAAGCTGGTGGCCTCCCCGGGGGCGGAAGACAGCTCTGCTGCTGGATAGTTGCCAGTGGCACGAGAAAATTGCCCCTTGGGGCGGCACAGTGGCGCAGTGGTTAGCACCGCAGCCTCACAGCTCCAGTGACCCGGGTTCAATTCTAGGTACTGCCTGTGCGGAGTTTGCACGTTCTCCCTGTGACCGCGTGGGTTTCCGTCGGGTGCTCCGGTTTCCTCCCAAAGCCAAAGACTTGCCGGTTGATAGGTAAATTGGCCATTATAAATTGCCCCTAGTATAGGTAGGTGGTAGGGGAATTGAGGGAAGGTGGGGATGTGAGAGGGTAATGGGATTAATGTAGGATTAGTATAAAAATATTAGTATAAATTAGTATAAAAGCGAAGACCAAAGTACGGAAAGTCCTCATCAGGGAACTCCTCTTTGCTGACGATGCTGCATTAACACCTCACACTGAAGAGTGTCTGCAGAGACTCATCGACAGGATCGCACTGCCTGCAACGAATTTGGCCTAACCATTGGCTTCAAGAAACAAACATCATGGGACAGGACGTCAGAAATGCTCCATCCATCAATATTGGCGACCACATTCTGGAAGTAATTCAAGAGTTCACCTACCTAGGCTCAACTATCACCAGTAACCTGTCTCTCGATGCAGAATTCAACAAGCGCATGGGAAAGGCTTCCTCTGCTACGTCCAGACTGGCCAAGAGACTGTGGGAAAATGGCGCACTGACACAGAACACAAAAGTCCGAGTGTATCAAGCCTGTGTCCTCAGTACCTTGCTCTACAGCAGCGAGGCCTGGACAACGTACGTCAGCCAAGAGCGACGTCTCAATTCATTCCCTCTTCACTGCCTCCAGAGAATCCTTGGCATCAGGTGGCAGGACCGTATCTCCAACACAGAAGTCCTCGAGGCGGCCAACATCCCCAGCTTATACACACTACTGAGTCAGCAGCGCTTGAGATGGCTTGGCCATGTGAGCCACATGGAAGATGGCAGGATCCCCAAGGACACATTGTACAGCGAGCTCGTCACTGGTATCAGACCCACCGGCCGTCCTTGTCTCTGCTTTAAAGACGTCTGAAAACGCGACATGAAGTCCTGTGACATTGATCACAAGTCGTGAGTGTCAGTTGCCAGCGATCGCCAGAGCTGGTGGGCAACCATCAAGGCGGGGCTAAAGTGTGGCGAGTCGAAGAGACTTAGCAGTTGGCTGGAAAAAAGATAGAAGTGTAAGGAGAGAGTCAACTGTGTAACAACCCCGACAACCAATTTTATCTGTAGCACCTGTGGAAGAGTCTGTCGCTCTAGAATTGGCCTTTATAGCCACTCCAGGCGCTGCTTCACAAACCACTGACCGCCTCCAGGTGCTTCCCCATTGTCTCTCGAGACAAGGAGGCCAAAGAGGGGGGATGAGTATAAATGGGTGGTTGATGGTCGGCACAGACTTGGTGGGCCGAAGGGCCTGTTTCAGTGTGGTATCTCAAAATAAATAAAAATAATGTGTCTTTTAATTATTTAAATTGACTGTCTGGCTCCATTCTGCGGGTGACTGATCTGCATCTGGTCCCACTGCTGGGAAACATCCCTGGCGGTGCAAATGAGTCTGGGAACCGCCCCTCGCAGCGCCCTGCTATTTTCCTGGCCCTCCCCCCACCTCCCAGCCCATCAGCCCAGGGCCGGAAAAATCTTGCCCTTTGTTTCTATACTTGTCTCATTATCACCCCCTTTCGCTTTGCACCATCACCAGTTTGATCAATTAATCACTCCTCCCCTCCATCCAACATTCGCTTTCGTTCTTTCCTCTCGAGCCCACCTTTTTCCATGGTTATGGTACCATCCTCACCACTTAAAACATCTACGTTTAAAATGCACAGTGTCTTATACAAGCCAAAAAAATGAAACAATTGTGTTTACTCACATTCGCATCTGCTCATTATCTGTCTGCTTTGTGGGAGCTTGCTATGCACAAATTGACTGCCATGTTTCGTATATTACAACAGTGACTGCATTTCAAAGGTTGTCATTGGTGATGCAGTGCTTTGAGGTATCCTGAAGGCATGAAGGCACTGTATTAATGCAAATTACCTTGCAAAGACAAGGCTGAAGGGGGACCTAATAGAGACCTTTGAAATTATGAAAGCTTTTGATCAAGTAAACACCCTGGGCTGGATTTTATGCTCTCTCCTGTGCTGAGTTGGAGAGCATTTAATCGGGCGGGATGGTGGCGGAGTGGGGACCCCACCACCTTCCCGTCTCCACCCCAATTAAGTCAGTGTGGAAGGCCTAACGACCTTCCCATCCCATTGCCAATTGAGGCCCTTAGGTGGTCAATAAATGCTCAATTAAGGGCCTCTTCCCTCCACCACCGGTATTCGCCCAGTGGCAGGCGGGCCTGTTGCCTTACGGGGAGCAGAACAAGCAAACCCATGTGGGTTACTTCTGGAATAAAAACAAGAAATGCTGGAACCACTCAGCAGGTCTGGCAGCATCTGTGGAAAGAGAAGCAGAGTTAACGTTTCGGGTCAGTGACCCTTCTTTGGAACTTCTGGGGTGAGTCCCTCGTTCGAAGGCACTTAGTGCCGGATTGAGGGACCCAGTATCAGGAAGAAGGGGACCACGCTGAGAGCCAACACCCCTTGCCCTTGCTGCCGACACCCTGCGACCCCCATCCTGTGAAACCCCTCCCACCATCACTCACCTGTGGCCTGGGTCCATCGACGATCCTGGACCTCAGGTGTGTGCATTACCGACAGCAGCCACCACTTCCACAGTGCCGCTGCTCAGTAAAAGAGCTGCTGACCTCTGATTGGCTGACAGCTCTCAGTGGGCCGGACTTCTGTCCCCAGGGTGCTTAATCCCAGAGCAGGCCCACAGCTGCCCTGTTAAGTGCCTTATTGGCAGGTAATGCAGCGGGCCTTCCTGCAAAGAGGAAACATGGGGCTCTTGATGGCAGTTGAGACCCTGTCACCTCCATTAAATATCATCCAGAGAGACAATTTCCACTTGTGCAGAAGAAGAAAACTAGAGGCCATGAATGTAAGAGCCACCAAGAAATCCAACAGGCAATTCAGAAGAAACTTTTTTATCCAGAGAGTGGTGAGAATGTGGATCGTGCTACCAAACAGGAAGTGGTTGAGGCAATTAGTATAGATGCATTTAAAGGGAAGCTGGATAAACACATGAGAGAAGGGAAGGTCATGTTGATAGAGTTAGATGAGGAAGGATGGGAGGAGGCTCGAGTGGAGCATAAATACCAGTATGGACTTGTTGTGCCGAATGGCCTGTTTTATGCTGTATATTCTGGGTAATTCTCTGCAAGGTTCTTTCTTTCCTCTTTGGCGAATCACACATCTTCTGCTACTTCCTCATCCAAGGAGGTAGAAGGAGTAAAAAGTTTCCGTAAAAACAAAGCAAGCTACAGTTTATGGCTAAAACCATGGTCTGATGAAAGTTTTCCTACTTCTGCTATCTGAAGTCCTAGAAATTACAAGATGGCTGTTGTCAAATCCAATGAACATAACGCAGTAAACAGGGTTTATTTTCAATCCCTGGGCATGGTAATGCTTTATAGGATTACACTTTAGTTTACAGGGAGTGGGAATTCACTTACAGGAAAGGCACTGACACATACCAATCAGCGGTACCATGTTTGTCTGTTGGTTTATACACACCTGCCTTATCCATTGGAAGCATGCAGGGAGCAGAAATTAAAGGTGGGATTTGTGCTTTTCAACTAATTACATAATTGCATATTTTTAATTTTTTAAAAAAATTTGTTGCCCCATATGTGGGCATCACTGGCAAGGCTGGCATTTATCCCTCATTGTCCCTCGAGAAGGTGGTGATGGGCCTCCTTCTTGAAATGCTGCAGTCCGCTTGTTGATGGTCCTCCCACAGAGAATGTTAGATTGGGAATTCCAGGAAACTAACTCAGCAATGTTGATGTGTGTCTACGTGAGAGTGGTCTGTGACTTGAATTGATGATGCTCCCATGATATTGTTACTCTTCTCCTTCTCAGTGGTGGATGTCACAAGGAGGGAAGTGGTGTAGAGGTAACTTTGTAAATTACTGCAATGCATCCCCTAGATCGTACGTACCCTGTGTTGATGACAGCAGGATGGTATCGCACCTGGTGACCAATTAAGCAAACTGTTCTTTCTTGGATGGTGTTGAGCTCCTTGAGTGTTGTTGGAGCTGCATCCATCCAGGCAAGTGGAGAGTATTCCATCACACTCCTTCTTTTTCTTTTTTTATTCGTTTGTGGGATGTGGGCGTCACTGGCAAGACAAGCATTTATTGCCCATTCCTAATTGTCCTTGAACTGAGTGGCTTGCTAGGCCATTTCAGAGGACTTTTAAGAGTCAACCACATTGCTATGGGTCTGGAGTCACTTGTAGGCCAGGCCAGGTAAGGATGGCAGATTTCCTTCTCCAAAGAGCATTAGTGAACCAGATGGGTTTTTACAATAATCAACAATGGTTTCATTGGAATGGCTTTTAAATTCCAGATTTATTAATTGAATTCAAATGTCACCATCTGCTGTGGTGGGATTCAAACCCATATCCCCAGAGCATTAGCCTGGGCTTTGGATTACTAGTCCAGTGACATTACCACTGCGCCACCACCTCCTGCTCGTTTGAGGCTTTCAAGGACCATGAGACGAGCCATTCATCAGAGTAACCAGTCTTTGTCCTGCTGTTGTAGCCATAGTGTTGATGCAGCTGGTCCAGTTTAGCTTCTGTTCAAAGGTGGCCCCCTCATGCCTCTCACCCCCAAGATGTTGCCAGTGGGGCTATTGATGGTCAAAGAAAGATTACTGGGCTTTGTGCAGGTCAAGTATACCTGCAACTTGTTAGCCCAAGTCTGGATGTTTTCCACATCTGCTGTTGGCTTCTCTGTTGCTCTGATGCTGTAAAATTTGTTGTACAATATAAACAGGATGCATTCCACAACACCAGCCATTCAAGGTCTTTGAGATCACTTGTTGCTGAAGTGGTTCTATGGAATAAATCTCACTCAAAACAAGACTGACCTTCCACAAGAGGCAAGTCTTCATTGATTGAGCCAAATTGATGGCTCCTGGAAGTAGTTTGGGTTTTCATGGTAGCTATGGTGATGGAAGTTGGCAGAGTGGAAGGGGTGTACATCAGAAGGGTGATCTCATTGGCAAACCTTGATTAATTGGTAGGACAGAAGGGCATGGACCTCTCACTTCATGCTAAAGCTTTTGGGAATTAAGTCAATAAGCCTGGTTTCAACAAAGTTTATAATAAAGGAGTTTACTGCGCAGTATATGAAATAAAAACACTTCCTTGAGCCAAATCATTTTGTCAAATTGAATACAGAGTGGAGTCTACCATATTATGTCAGGTCTAAAGGGTATTAGGGCAAGGAAGTAATTATGGCTTATGTTGTGTTTGCTGATGCCATTTATTGAAAATCTAATCACAAATATTTCCATATGACTAGGCAAGGAACTAAGTTTAAAAAAGTACAGACTTCTGTTTAAAATCATAGGCTCCTACTGTCAGATACCATACTTCAGAAATTTCAGGATATTGCACATGGACAACAAAGTAACTGGTCCAAAAAAACAGGCGAATAATCTACTTAGCCTTGCCACCTACCTGGTTTTCTCCCGGTCAGTTTGTGCATTGCTGAAATTTCTTCATGTTTTGAATGCACGGAGAAAATTGTTTCACTCTTTCAACAATAATTTATATTGAATTCCCTAATGGGCTTCTTGGTGACTGTCTTCTATTCATCACCTCTAGTTTCACTCTTCCCCACAAGAGGAAACATTCTCTCTGTATCCACTCTATCAAAACCTTTCATAATTTTAAGGACCTCTATTCGGTCACCCTTCAGCCTTCTTTTTTCAAGAGACAAGAGACCACAGTTTGTCAATCTATTTTTTTCCAAAAATATACTTTATTCATGACATTTGTAAAAATACATTACATATCAATTCAAAATTGGCATTAAATAAAGTGCAGTACAGATCAGTTTCCTTCAGTACAGTACATGAGGTGCCTCACTGCACTTTCCATTACAGATTATGTTTATAATGTACATTTACATTGCATGTCAGAAATTTTCTTGTTTATACAGCCTGATGGGTTTTACACGGTTTACAGCCCCTCGGTATACTGTGGAGGGAGGGCCTTGCACAGTGGCCTTTCCCCATTGAGCCTTTGCAACAGCTGCCCCTCAGCACATAGGCCTTAACCTTGGAATTTGCCTGACCACAGGCTGTCAATTCTTTTCTGATATGGATACCCACGCATTTTTGGTATCATCCTTGTAAATCTTCTCTGCACCTTCTCCAGTACCTATTTATCCTTTTTATAATATAGCAACCAGAACTTTTCACAGTACTCGAAGTGTTGTCTAACCAGGGTTCAATACAGGTTTGGCCTGTATCTATCCCTCTAGAAATAAATCCTGGTGCTGGGTTTACTTTGTATATGCCCTTGCTAACCTATGATGCACCTTTTAGTGATTGGTGCATTTGTATTCCGAGATCCCTTTGTTCCTCTACCCGCATAGACTCCCCCCTTCCACATAATAAGTGACTTCCCTACTCTTCCTACCAAATTATTCTTCTTTGGCCTCCTTATCTCGAGAGACAATGGGTAAGCGCCTGGAGGTGGTCAGTGGTGTGTGGAGCAGCGCCTGGAGTGGCTATAAAGGCCAATTCTAGAGTGACAGGCTCTTCCACAGGTGCTGCAGAAAAATTTGTTTGTCGGGGCTGTTACACAGTTGGCTCTCCCCTTGCGCTTCTGTCTTTTTTCCTGCCAACTGCTAAGTCTTTTCGACTCACCACACTTTAGCCCCTCCTTTATGGCTGCCCGCAAGCTCTGGAAAACGCTGGCAACTGACTCCCACGACTTGTGATCAATGTCACAGGACTTCATGTCGCGTTTGCAGACGTCTTTAAAGCGGAGACATGGACGGCTGGTGGGTCTGGTACCAGTGGCGAGCTCACTGTACAATGTGTCTTTGGGGATCTTGCCATCTTTCATACGGCTCACATGGCCAAGCCATCTCAAGTGCCGCTAACTCAGTAGTGTGTATAAGCTGGGGATGTTGGCCGTCTCGAGGACTTCTGTGTTGGCGATACAGTCCTGCCACCTGATGCCAAGTATTCTCCGGAGGCAGCGAAGATGGAATGAATTGAGACGGCGCTCTTGGCTGACATACGTTGTCCAGGCCTCGCTACCATAGAGCAAGGTACTGAGGACACAGGCCTGATACACTCGGACTTTTGTGTTCCGTGTCAGTGCGCCATTTTCCCACACTCTCTTGGCCAGTCTGGACATAGCAGTGGAAGCCTTACCCATGCGCTTGTTGATTTCTGCATCTAGAGACAGGTTACTGGTGATAGTTGAGCCTAGGTAGGTGAACTCTTGAACCACTTCCAGAGCGTGGTCACCAATATTGATGGATGGAGCATTTCTGACGTCCTGTCCCATGATGTTTAGTTTTCTTGAGGCTGATGGTTAGGCCAAATTCATTGCAGGCAGCCGCAAACCTGTCGATGAGACTCTGCAGGCACTCTTCAGTGTGAGATGTTAAAGCAGCATCGTCCGCAAAGAGGAGTTCCCTGATGAGGACTTTCCGTACTTTGGACTTCGCTCTTAGATGGGCAAGGTTGAACAACTTGCCCCCTGATCTTGTGTAGAGGAAAATTCCTTCTTCAGAGGACTTGAACGCATGTGAGAGCAGCAGGGAGAAGAAAATCCCAAAAGTGTGGGTGCGAGAACACAGCCCTGTTTCACGTCACTCAGGATAGGAAAGGGGTGTGATGAGGTGCCGCCATGTTGAATTGTGCTTTTCATATTGTCATGGAATGAGGTGATGATACTTAGTAGCTTTGGTGGACATCCAATCTTTTCTAGTGGTCTGAAGAGACCACGTCTGCTGACGAGGTCAAAGGCTTTGGTGAGATCAATGAAAGCAATGTAGAGGGGCATCTGTTGTTCGCGGCATTTCTCCTGTAGGGAGAACAGCATGTCAATGGTCGATCTCTCTGCTCAAAAGCCACACTGTGCCTCGGGGTAGACGCGCTCGGCCAGCTTCTGGAGTCTGTTTAAAGCGACTCGAGTGAAGACTTTCCCCACTATGCTGAGCAGGAAGATTCCACGGTAGTTGTTGCAGTCACCGCGGTCACCTTTGTTTTTATAGAGGGTGATGATATTGGCATCGCGCATGTCCTGAGGTACTGCTCCCTTGTCCCAGCACAGGCAAAGCAGTTCATGTAGTACTGAGAGTATAGCAGGCTTGGCACTCTTCAGGGGTAATGCTGTCCTTCCCAGGGGCTTTTCCGCTGGCTCAAGAATCAATGGCATTACTGAATTCCGATTTTGTTGGCTGTACGTCCAGCTCATCCACGACTGGTAGAGACTGGGCTGCATTGAGGGCAGTCTCAGTGACAACATTCTCCCTGGAGTACAGTTCTAGGTCATGCTCAACCCAGCGGTCCATTTGTTTGCGTTGGTCAGTGATTATGTCCCCTGATTTCGATTTGAGGGGGGCGATCTTCTTGATGCTTGGCCCAAAAGCTCTCTTAATGCCATCATACATTCCTCTGATGTTTCTGGTGTCTGAGGCCAGCTGAATATGACTGCATAGGTGTTGCCAGTAGTCATTTGCGCATAAAGGCGTTGATAAAGAGTGGCGAGTCGAAGAGACTTAGCAGTTGGCAAGAAAAAAGACAGAAGCGCAAGGAGAGAGCCAACTGTGCAACAGCCCCGACAAACAATTTTATCTGCAGCACCTGTGGAAGAGTCTGTCACTCTAGAATTGGCCTTTATAGCCACTCCAGGCGCTGCTCCACAAACCACTGACCACCTCCAGGCGCTTACTCATTGTCTCTCGAGACAAGGAGGCCAAAGAAGAAGAAGACTCCCACTCTCTACTTTCTGTCTTGAAGCCAGTAGTAATCCATTCTGCCACTTGTCCCCTGACTCTGCATTCTCTGACCTTATTCATTAGTCTATTATGGGACACCTTATCAAAGGCCTTTTGAAAATCCGGATAAATTACATCTACTGCATTACCATTGTCTATTCTCTGTTACCTTCTCAAAAAATTCAATAAGGTTGATCAAGCAAGATTTTCCCTTCTGAAATCTATGCTGACTATTCATTATTATATTTTTCTTTCCAGATGTTCTATTCTCCCCTTTAGTAAGGATTCCATTATTTTTTCTAACATCGATGTTAATCTGGCTGGTCCATAATTCCCTGGGCATGTTCTGTCCCACGTAACAAATATAGGTATTATGTTAGCTCTCTGCCAGTCCTATAGCACTATACTTCTGCAATCTGTTCCCTATATTCTTTCAAAATGCATGGATGCAATCCATCTGGACCAGGAGTTTTATCCTCTTTGAGTTTGAGTAGTTTATTCAACACATCCCTTTTTTATTTTAAACGCACTTATCTCATTGCTCATCTCATCATTCAATGTCATGTCTACCTGTTCTGTCTCCCTGTAAATTCTGTATTCTGTAAATAATGAAGCAAAAATATTATTTAATATTTCTGCCATCTCTCTAATACCTGTGGGTATTATCCTGTCTATCCCTTAATGGTCCTATTCCCATCCCAGCCTTTCTTTTTTATTGATGTGTCTGTAAAATGTTTTACTATTTCATGACCTCAGGATGTTCCACAGTGCTTTACAGCCAATAAAGTACTTTTTGAAGTCTAGTTACTGTTGTAATGTATAAAATTTGCTCACAGCACAATCCCACCAAAAGCAAAGTGATAATGACCTGATATTCTGTTTTTTTTGTGATATTCGTTGAGGGATCAGTATTGGCCAGGCCATCAGGGAGAACTCAACTGCTTGTCTTTGAATAGTGTATGGGGTTGGTTTAGCATCTCATCTAAAAGACAGCACCACCAGCAGTGCAGCACCCACTCAGTATTGCACTCGGGGGTCAAACTTTCTGCTCAAGTCTCTGAAGTGGGACTTGAACTCACGACCTTCTGGCTCGGAGGAGCCACGGAGCCAAGACTGGCTCCTTGGTGTAGTACATCACATGGGACAGGCTGGATGGGCCAGAGGGTTCCTTCCTGTCTGTCATTGTTGGGATGTTTCCCATGATGCTTTTCAACTGAAGATTGGCAGCTCCCAAAAAGCTCCTCAGGCCTGCACCAAGGTAACCAGACTGGATTATCATTTCTTGAGAGTTTCTCTTTAGTCCAAAAGATGCGATTAGAGTCTCCAATTAGTGATTATGCAAATCTAAATTGAAAAGTAGTAGATTTGGGTGAGAGATGATCTGACAGAGGTTTTTAAGATTTTGAAAGGGTTTGATAGGGTAAACATCGGGAGCTGGATTTTTCCAAGCCCACGACATTGGGTTGAGCGGCAGGGGGGGTCCAGCAGCAGACTGCCACAGAGGCTGACGCCGGGAGGGCCCGGCCTGATCCCTCCGGCGGCGGCAAGGCTCCGTGGCAGCCCCCCACCACTGGGCGATGGGGCCTGTTTCTACATATTCAAGTCAATAAAATGAATACATTAGCATAAACTTACTTGTAATCATCCAGGCCTGCTGCAATCCTCAGTGCGGTGGCCAGCACTCCCACACCTTCAACTCTCTATCCAGGGAAAGCCGGCGTGACACTGGTGGGGAGGGGGGAGGAGTTAAGATTTTCAGTGCGGGTGGGGGACAGGGTCAAATAAACATAATGGGTGTAGGGGGTGGTGGGAAGGGGTGAACTTTCAACTTTGTGCAGTCTGTGGGAGGGGAAGGTCAGATATAAAAGGTAGGTGTTTTGGGAAGGAAGGGCAAATAGTTAATGTATTTGTTCTTGGAGAGGTGGGAAAGGGGCATTAGAAATTTATTTGATAAATTTTTGGGGGGTTCACTTTAAAAATTCAAATTTGTAGGCAGGCTATCTGCCCTTCAGATATGGCGCCAGCACCTGCGCAAAGGCAACTGACGCCATTACTGGCTATGGCCAGCCTGCACCCTTCCACGTGATTGGCGGGGAGGGGGGGGGGGTGGGGGTGAGCCGCCCCAGCTATTTAAATGAGCCACCGCACGGGTGGGCCGTCATGTTTTGAGCTCAGGGCGGGCTCTTAGAATCCAGCCCAGGGAGGATATTTCCACTCGTGGGGGAGTCCATAAACATAAGATAGTCACTCATCAATGCAATGAGGTGCTCAGGAGAAACTTCTTTACCCAGAAAATGGTGAGAATGTAGAACTCCCTACCTCAAGGAGTAATTGAGACAAATAGCATAGATAGCACCGCAGCCTCACAGCTCCAGCAACCCGGGTTCAATTCTGGGTACTGCCTGTGCGGAGTTTGCAAGTTCCTTCTGTGACCGCGTGGGTTTTTGCCAGGTGCTCCGTTTTCTTCCCACAGCCAAAGACTTTCAGGTTGATAGGTAAATTGGCCATTATAAATTGTCCCTAGTATAGGTAGGTGGTAGGGGAACTGAGGGAAGGTGGGGATATGGTAGGAATATGGGATTAATGTCGGATTAGTATCAATGGGTGGTTGATGGTCAGCACAGACTCGGTGGGCCGAAGGGCCAGTTTCAGTGCTGTATCTCTAAATAAATAAATAAATAGATGCATTTAAGGGGAAGCTAGATAAGCACATGAGAGAGCAAGGAATGGAAGGACATGCTGACAGGTTTGATGAAGAGGGGCGAGTGGAGGCTTATGTGGAGCATACACTAGTTGGGCCGAATGGCCTGTTTCTGTGCTGTTCAAAAGGAGAATCATACCCAGCAATTTAATGACTTTGGCTTCAGTTCCACTGGGACCATGGTAATGACATTGGTTTAATACAGACAGTCAGGGTCGAATAATGTTGAGTTAGATCAATATCCTCGACTTCTTGCTCCACTGCCTTCAATGATCAGAGAGAGAGATTTCAAGATTTTTCTTTTCATAAGTTTTTTTGATGGTGGATACTTAACTCCCCTGGGCTGTTAAGTAAATAACAGAGTCCATGACAGTGTGAATTCCATGTAATCTCTCTAAGCCAACTGGCCTTTTCGTAGGACAGAGTTTCTTACATTCTTAATTAGCTTGTCAATCGACAGCCAAAGAATTGAACGTGAAGTACAGAAAGTTCACTGATATCTGTTTCCATTCAAGTTATTTTATTTCACAGACCCAATCACCCTATCCGATGAGATAGTGAGATGTTTGAATGTTGCTCGTCAATACAATCTCAATCTCTCTATCTACCTAACATATATAAAAACTAAAGGTATACAGATATGTATATATGTGTGTGTGTCTGTGTTTGTACAAGTTTTGTGTCTAATGCAGTCCCTTTGATATAGGTAGAAAACAATATTCTTGTTCAAGAAATGAGAAACACATCCTCGTTATGCAGAAAATTCCTTGGCAGCAGAAAATAGCTGCTGGGAATCACATTTTTGTATGTATAAATATAAAGAAAGCAAAAGCAGTCCAGTATCTGGTGCAGCTAAGAATCTACCCAGACACAGCTATTACTTCTGTAGTAAGTTTTCATCTTTGCAAAGCTCTGTGCTGAGCTCCACATAGGGAAATCAGGAGAAGACTTCCCACTGTTGTCTATCCTTTCAGTTTACTGGGTGAAGTATCATAGACAATGCACACTTACCTTTGAGGATATGCTGGCCTTTTTATCTTCATTCACAGAATGTGGGCATTACTGGCAAGGCCAGCATTTATTGTCCATCCCTAATTGCCCTTGAGAAGGTGGCGGTGAGCTGCCCTCTTGAATACAATTGAGTGTCTTGCTCAGCCATTTCAGAGGGCAGTTGATATTCAAGCACATTGCTCTGGGTTTGGAGTCACGTATAGGTCAGAAAGGGATAGATTTCCCTCCTTAACATTAACGAACCAGATTTAAAAAAAGACCCTGGTAATTCTCAGCAGGTCTGGCAGCATCTGAGGAGAGAGAAGCAAAGTTAACGTTTTAGGCCTGTGAACTTTCATTAGACCTGGCGGAGGTTTGAAAAGAATTAGGTTTTAAGCAAGTGAAGGGGAGGGGAGTGGGGGACAGAACAAAGGGGAAAGTGTTTGATTGGGTGGAGGGAAATTGAAAACCAAAGCTGTCCTGGGACAACGGCAAAGCATGTGTTAATGCTTGTGGTGAAAGACACAGCATTAGTCCAGAGAGAGTGTTAATCGTGAAATAATGAGCCTCTCTGACAACAGAAAAGCAGGCACATGGTTAAAAAAACAAAATATTTAAAAAATGCAAGTCAGGCTCTGAAGTTATTGGACTCAATGTTCAGTCCACAAGGCTGGAGAGTGAGGAGAGGTCTTTTCTCACTATCCATGGCCCCAAACACTCCTTTCAGGTGAAGCAGCGATTTACTTGTGCTTCTTTCAATGTACTATACTGTATTTGCTGCTCACAATGTGGTCTCCTCTACATTGAGGAGACCAAACGCAGATTGGGTGACCGCTTTGCGGAACACCTCCGCTCAATCCGAAAGCATGACCCCTAGCTTCCGGTTGCTTGCCATTTCAACACTCCCCCCTGCTCTTATGCCAACATTTCTGCCTTTGGCCTGCTCCAGTGTTCCAGTGAACGTCAACGCAAGCTCGAGGAGCAGCACCTGATCTTTCGATTCGGCACTCTTCAGCCTTGTGGACTGAACGTTGAGTTCAATAACTTCAGAGCATAACTGGCCTTTTTTTAATATTTTATTTTTTAACCATGTGCCTGCTTTTCATGTAATCAGAGCTGCTCGTTATTCTGCTATTAACTCTCTCTCTGGGCTAATGCTTTGTCTTTCATCACAAGCATTAACACATGCTTTGCCTTTGTCCCAGGACAGCTTTGTTATTTAATCTCCCTCTACCCTAACAAACACCTTCTCCTTTGTTCTCTCCCCCACTCCCCTCCCCTTCATTTGCTTAAAACCTAATTCTGACACTGCGACACATCAAGGAGGGGAAGAGTTACCTGGACGCTGTGTTTCAGGAGACAGTCACACCCCTTAGAATAACTACCTTGAATTCGGCCAGTAGTCAGGGACAGGAGGGTGTGACTATGAGTGAGGCAGGTAGAGGGATCCAGGAGGTAGTGTTGCAGGAACCTCAGCCCTTGTCTTTGTTCAACAGGTTTGAGATTCTTGCTCCCTGTGTGGGCGAGAGCAGGGACTGTAGGGAGGATGAGCAAACTGACCACAGCACTGTGGTACAAGGAGCCATTCAAGTGGGGGAAAAAAGGAGAAACGTAGTCGTAATCAAAGATAGTATAGTTAGGGGCATAGACACTGTTCTCTGTGGCCAGGATCGAGAGTCCCGAAGGCTGTGTTGCCTACCTGGTGCCAGGGTTCGGGATATCTCATCTGGGCTGCAGAGGAACCTGGAGTGGGAGGGGAAAGATCCAGTTGTCGTGGTCCATGTAGGTACCAACGATATAGGTAGAACGAGGTTAGAGGTTCTGCTGAGGGAATATGAGCAGCTGGGGGCTAAATTAAAAAGCAGAACCAGAAAGGTAATAATCTCTGCATTACTACCTGAGCCACGAGCAAATTGGCACAGGGTCAATAAGATTAAAGAGGTAAATGCATGGCTCAAAGATTGGTGTGGGAGAAATGGGATTGAATTCATGGGACATTGGCACCAGAACTGGGGAAGGAGGGAGCTGTTCTGATGGGACGGGCTCCACGTGAATCATGCTGGGACCACAACCATGGTGAATCACATAACTAGAGCTGTAGATAGGGCTTTAAACTAGATAGTTGGAGGGAGGGTTCAGTTGCATGGAAAAACAGGAAGTTAAAGGAGACGGTAAGAGTGCAGGTTAGTGGTGAGGCTGATTGTTACCAGAAAATAAAAGGAAGGGACAGAATGTGTGAACGTCATATTGCACCAAGGAATCATACAAGAGTAGGGATATTTGATAATAGAACAAACTTAAAGGCTTTGTATCTGAATGCACAAAGCATTCAGAATAAAATAAATGAGTTAACAGCACAAATAGAGATGAATGGGTATGATTTAGTGGCAATTACTGAGACATGGTTGCAAGGAAACCAGATTTGGGAATTGAATATCCAAGGGTACTCAGTATTTCGGAAGGATAGGCAGGAAGGAAAAGGAGGTGGTGTAGCTTTGTTAGTGAAGGAAGAGATCAGTGCTGTAAGTGAAAAATGATATAGGCACTGGAGATCAAGACGTAGAATCAGTCTGGGTAGAAATAAGAAATAGCAAGGGAAGGAAGTCCCTGGTGGGAGTAATCTATAGGTCCCCAAACAGTAGTTCCGCAGTGGGGCACAGTATAAATCAGGAAATACTGGGGGCTTGTAAGAAAGGTACGGCAATAATCATGGGTGATTTTAATATGCATATAGACTGGATTAATCAAATTAGCAAGGGTAGCCTCGAGGGAGAGTTCATTGAATGTAGTAGGGATTGTTTTTTGGAGCAAATGTTGTGGAACCAACCAGGGACCAAACTATTCTAGATTTGGTATTGTGTAATGATCACATAGTTAAGGATCCTCGAGGGAAGAGTGATCATAGCATGCTAGAATTTCAAATTCAGTTTGAGGGTGAGAAACTGGAGTCCCATACTAACGTTCCAGAGTTAAACAAAGGTAATTACATAGGCATGAGGACAGATTTGGCCCTAGTGGACGGGGCAGGAAGACTAAAAAGTTGATGAGCAGTGACAGATGTTTAAGGAGATATTCAATTCCTCCCAACTAAAATATATTCCAGAGAGGAAGAAAGATTGTAAGAGGGGGAGAAAACATCCATTGCCAAGCAAGGAAGTTAAGAATAACACAAAGACAAAAACTAAGGCATACCATATTGCAAAGGCCTGTGGCAGGCTGGAAGATTGGGAAACTTTTAAAGATCAACAAAGGGTTACTAAAAAAGTAGTAAAAAGAGCAAAGGTAAATTATGAAAGAAAACTAGCGCAAAATATAAAAACGGATAGCAAAAGCTTCCATAAATATATAAAAGGGAAGAGAATAACTAAAGTGAATGTTGGTCCTTTGGAGGATGAAACAGGGGAGTTAATAGCAGGAAACACAGAAATGGCAGAGACACTAAATCAGTATTTTGCCTCAGTTTTCAACGTGGAGGACACAAGTACCATCCCAATAGTAACAGGTAATGCAGAGGTTATAGAAAGGGAGGAATTTAGAACAATCATCATCACTAAGGAAAAAGTACTGAGCAAACTATTAGGATTGAAGGCAGACAAGTCCCAGGATCTGATGGCCTACATCCTAGGGTCTTAAAGGAAGTGACAGCGGAGATAGTGGATCCATTGGTTATAATATTCCAAAATTCCCTGAATGCGGGAAAGGTTCCAGTGGATTGGAAAAAAGCTCATATATCGCTTATATATTCTGGTCACCGCATTATAGGAAGGATGTGGAAGCTTTGGAAAGGGTGCAGAGGAGATTTACTAGGATGTTGCCTGGTATGGAGGGAAGGTCTTACGAGGAAAGGCTGAGGGACTTGAGGTTGTTTTCGTTAGAGAGAAGGAGGAGGAGAGGTGACTTAATAGAGACATATAAGATAATCAGAGGGTTAGATAGGGTGGATAGTGAGAGTCTTTTTCCTCGGATGGTGATGGCAAACACGAGGGGACATAGCTTTAAGTTGAGGGGTGATAGATATAGGACAGATGTGAGAGATAGTTTCTTTACTCAGAGAGTAGTAGGGGCGTGGAACGCCCTGCCTGCAACAGTAGTAGACTCGCCAACTTTAAGGGCATTTAAGTGGTCATTGGATAGACATATGGATGAAAATGGAATAGTGTAGGTCAGATGGTTTCACAGGTCGGCGCAACATCGAGGGCCGAAGGGCCTGTACTGCGCTGTAATGTTCTATGTTCTATGTTCTATGGCATTATTCAAAAAGGGAGGGAAGCAGAAAGTGGAAAACTATAGACCAGTTAGTTTAACATCTGTCGTTGGGAAATTGTTAGAATCCATTATTAAGGAAGTAATAACAGGACATTTAGAAAGTCAAAACGCAATCCATCCTAGTCAGCATGGTTTTACGAAGGATAAATCGTGTTTGACTAATTTGCTAGAGTTCTTCGAAGCAAAGTAGTTAATGGGGATCCTGTAGATGCAGTATATCTGGACTTCCAGAAGGCATTTGATAAGGTGCCGCACAAAAGGTTAATACACAAGGTAAGATCACATGGGGTTAGGGGCAATTTATTAGCTTGGATAGAGGATTGGCTAACCAACAGAAAACAGGGAGACGGGATAAATGAGTCTTTTTATGGCTGGCAAGATGTAACTAGTGGGGTGCCACAGGGTTCTGTTCTCGGGCCCCAATCTATATTAATGACTTGGATGCAGGGATAGAAGGTACTACAGCCAAATTTGCAGATGACACTAAAATAGGTGGGATAGTAAGTTGCAATAAAGAAATAAGAAATTTACAAATGGATAGGGATAGGTTAGGTGAATAGGCCAAAATTGGCAGATGGAGTTTAACGTGGATAAGTGTGAGGTTATCCATTTTGGTCGGAAGAATAGAAAGGTAAATTATTTTCTAAATGGAGAGAAACTTCAGAGTGCTTCGGTGCAGAGGGATCTGGGTGTCCTCATGCATGATTCGCAGAAAACTAGTATGCAGGTGCAGGAGGTAATAAGGAAGGCAAATGGAATTTTGGCATTTATTGCTAAAGGAATAGAGTATAAAAGTGGGGAAGTGTTGCTGCAACTGTACAAGGCAATAGTGAGACCGCACCTGCAGTATTTTACAGTTTTGGTCCCCTTACTTGAGGAGGGATGTAGTTGCACTGGAGACAGTTCAGAGGAGGTTCACTAGATTGATTCCAGAGATGAGGGGTTTGTCTTATGAGGAGAGATTGAGCAGTTTAGGCCTTTACTCTCTAGAGTTTAGAAGAATGAGAGGAGATCTAATTGAGGTATATAAGATGATTAAGGGGATTGACAAAGTAGACATAGAGAGGATGTTTCCTCTTGTGGGACAATCTAGAACGAGAGGTCATAGTTTTAGGATAAGGGGTAGCAGATTTAAAACAGAGATGAGGGGAGATTACTTCTCTCAAAGGTTCGTGAGTCTGTGGAATTCACTACCCCAGAGTGCAGTGGATGCCGGGACATTGAGTAAATTTAAGGAGGAGATAGACAGATTTTTAATTAGTAATGGGTTAAAGGGTTATGGAGAACGGGCAGGAAAGTGGAGTTGAGGCCAAGATGAAATCAACCATGATCGTATTGAATGGCGGAGCAGGCTCGAGGGGCTGAATTGCCTACTCCTGCTCCTAGTTCTTATGTTCTTCTTTTCAAACCTTTGCCAGTTCTGAAGAAAGGTCACAGACCTGAAACGTTAACTTTGCTTCTCACTCCTCAGATACTGCCAGACCTGCTGAGTATTTCCAGCACTTTTTTATTTTGTTTCAGATTTCCAGCATCTGCAGTATTTTGCTTTTATTAAAAAGAAACAGTAGTTTCATAGTCAGCATTACTGGTACCAGATTAATTTAATTAATTAAATTCCCGAGCTACTATAGTGGACATGAACATATGTCTCTGCATTACTAGCCCAGTAACATAACCACTATGCCCTATACCTCTGTGCTGGAAGATTCTATGATTCTTTTATATTAGTGAACCAGTTGGGTTTTTCCACAACAATCCAGCAGTTATGACAATAATCTTTCCTAATGTTACCCAACAAGTTACTGGATTTATTGAGTTCAATTCAATTGTCAAGATACGATTTCAATGCACAACTTGTGGGTTGTGCACACAGTATCATTAGTACACAGGCATAAAGGAGCATAGAACATAAGAACGAGGAGCAGGAGTAGGCAATTCAGCCCCTTGAGCCTGCTCCGCCATTCAATACGATCATGGCTGATCTCATCTCGGCCTCAACTCCACTTTCCTGCCCATTCTCCATAACCCTTCAACCCATTGCTAATTAAAAATCTGTCTATCTCCTCCTTAAATTTACTCAATGTTCCGGCATCCACCGCACTCTGGGGTAGTGAATTCCACAGACTCACGACCCTTTGAGAGAAGTAATTTCTCCTCATCTCTGTTTTAAATCTGCTACCCCTTATCCTAAAACTATGATCTCTCATTCTAGATCGCCCCACAAGAGGAAACATCCTCTCTCCATCTACTTTGTCAATCCTTTTAATCATGTTATCTACCTCAATTAGATCTCCGCTCATTCTTCTAAACTCTAGAGAGTAAAGGCCTAAACTGCTCAATCTCTCTTCATAAGACAAACCCCTCATCTCTGGAATCAATCTAGTGAACCTCCTCTGAACTGTCTCCAGTGCAACTACATCCCTCCTCAAGTAAGGGGACCAAAACTGTAAAATACTCCAGGTGCGGTCTCACTAATGCCTTGTACAGTTGCAGCAACTTTTATACTCTATTCCTTTAGCAATAAATGCCAAAATTCCATTTGCCTTCCTTATTACCTGCTGCACCTGCATACTAGTTTTCAGTGAATCATGCATCAACTTAGGACTACTTACTGTTTCAAAGTGCACAGTCACAATGGGTCAAATGGTCTTCTTCAGTGCTATAAGAGTCTGATTCTATTCTGCAAGTAAATTATCCTTAATATCAGAAGGAGGAGGAGAAAAACTTCTGACAAAATCTCAGTATAATTCCTCGATCATTTATTTCATTGAAACTGTGATGGAAGGGTTAAAGGCCAAGGTGGAGAATTCCAACAAGGTTGCAAAGAGTAGGATTAAGGACAGAATTGTGGTTAGGTGATACCAAGCTTGGATTTTAATAGCCTGCAAATTGTAGCAGCGAGGAAAATGTAAAAGAGGTAAAGACTTGCATATTGAATGCTACAGCAGATGGAGTTCAATATGGGGAAGTGTGAAGTCATCCATTTTGGAACTGAGAAAAACAAATCGGAATATTTTCTTCATAGAGAGAGACCAGGAGCTGTCGAGGAGCAAAAGAAATTTGGCTGTCTAAGAACACAAATCACTAAAAGCTACTGCGCAGATTTTGATAAAGGCTAATAGATTTATCTCAAAGGGGCTAGAATACAAAACGGAGGAATTAGGTAGAATTTACAGCACAGAAATGTGCCATTCAGTCCACTGTTTCCTGCCACTGTTTATGCCTCACATGAGCCTCCTCCCAACCCTCTTCAATCTAATCCTATCAGCAAACTTTCTATGCCTTTCTCCCTCATGTATTTCTCTAGTTTCCTGTTAAATGCATATATGCTGTTTGGCTCAATCATTCCATGTGGTAGTGAGTTCCACATTCTCACCACTCTCTGGGTGAAGACATTTTTCCATGAATTGCCGATTGGATTTATTAGTGACTATATTATATCTATGGCCCCTTGTTTTGGTGCTGCTTCGGTTGTACCGAGTCTTGGTGAGACCTCATCGGCAGTACTGTACTTGGTTCTCGGCACTGAACCTCAGGAAGGATATTTTGACCTCATTGGCAGTGCAGATTTACCAGAATGACACCAGGGTTCATGGTTTAAATTGTGAGGGAAGATTACACAAACCTGCTTTTATTCACTTGGGTTTTGAAGGTTGAGGGGTGATCTGATCGAGGTATTTACAATGATAGAGGAATTCGATAAGTTTGTTGCAGAGAAACTAATTCCTGCGGTAAGAAAATGCAGAACAAGGGCACACAACCTTAAAATTAAACTTCGGCCATTCAGAAGTGAAATTAGGGTGCACATTTTCAAACAAAAAGTAGAAATCATGGAATCATTCGATAATACATTGACTAAGGATGCCATTCAGCCCAACGTGTCTGTTCCAGCTCTGAAAAAGCTACCCAATTAGTCCCACTCCCACTGCTGTTTCCCCATAACCTGCCAATGTTTTCTTTTCAAAGATTCATCCAAGTCCCTTCTGAAAGTTACTATTGAGTCTGCTTCCAGCATGTTTTCAGGTATTGCATTCCAGATCACAATGACTTGCTGCATTGAAAGGATTGCCTTCATCTCACCTCTGCTTCTTTTGCCACCTCAAATCTGTGTCTTCTGGTTACTGACTATCCTGCCAGTGGAGACAATTTCTCCTTATCTATTCTATCAAGACACTTCTTAATTTTGAACACCTTTATTAAATCTCCCCTTAACTTTCTCTGTTCTAGGGAGAACAATCCCAGCTTCTTCAGTTTCTCTGAAGTTCCTCATCCCTGGTACCATTGTAGTAAATCTCCTCTGCACCCTCTCTAAGGCCTTCTCATCCTTCCTAAATAGTGGAGACCGGAACTGAACACAATACTCCAACTGAGGCCGAACCAGTGTTTTATAAAGATTTAACATAACTTCCATACTCTTGTACTCTTTGCCTTAATTTGTAAACTGAAGGATCCCATTTATTTTTTTAACAGCCACCTTCAAAGATTTGCACCCACTTTAAAATTGTACCATTTAGTTAATATTGCCTCTCCCCACTCTTCCTACCAAAA
Source organism: Heterodontus francisci (assembly GCF_036365525.1). Lineage (NCBI taxonomy): Eukaryota > Metazoa > Chordata > Chondrichthyes > Heterodontiformes > Heterodontidae > Heterodontus > Heterodontus francisci. The sequence goes on along the minus strand of NC_090387.1, from coordinate 8,167,058 downwards.
TGTATCACTTCTCTGTTACACCTGCTACTATCGCCCTCACTGTTTTGAACTCTCTCCCCCAAAAGGCTGTGGATGCTGCGAGTCAATTGAAATTTTCAAGACAGAACTGGATAGCTTTTTGCTCGGTAAGGTTATCAAAGGAAGAGGAGCAATGGTGGATAAATGGAATTGAGGTACACAACGGCCATGATCTAACTGAATATTGCAACATTCATTGTTACTTCATTGTTTGTGAAGTGCTTTAGGACATCCTGAGGTCAAGAAAGTCACTATCTAAATGCAAATTAATGCCTATTCCTGTTCCTCATGTTTTTCAGTTCTGGATGACACAGGGTACACTAAGTGATTGTTTGCCCAGTAGACAATGGGGAAAGCTCAGATAATAGGGCTGTACTGCGCACACCTCACACAATCCAACTATTCTTTTGGTCTCCCTTCTCCTTACCTTCTGGAGCACATCCCTGCTCCTTTATAACTTTCGATCTTGTCCTGCAAATGTACCCTCAAATTACTGTATAGATGACAGCTCCCCCCACCTTCCCCACACCCCCCTCCAGTTGCCCCAACTCCTTCTACACGTAACCTGATGGTTAGTTTTTCACACCAGAGAGATGTTAGAAGCTTTACTTAGTTGCCATCAAGAGCACAAATGATTGTAAATCTAATTATCTTTCCAATTTTTTTATAAACGAGGACGAGCAGCCATGAAGTAGACAACACCAAGTCGGAGAGAAGGTGAAGTAAATTGAGAAGCAGTAATTAGGTGACACCAGTCTGGGGATTTACACTAACCATGACATTCATCAAAATAGCTTAAAAGTTTTAAAACCAAAATGAATAATTGCCGCTCATTATAATGACGCAGCTCTGGGTTATTACAAGCGAAGCGTTCAATGCTGAACAGAGATAAGAAAGCAAACTGCAAAAACTCTTTGGAATTAGAATCTTAGGCCCTGATATTTACTGGGTGGATTTTGTGAGGAGGGGGAGGAGTAGTAGTCAGGAAAGTCTGAGTTTCCCTGCATGCCATCCCGTTTTAAAGCCACAGTATGTGTCTTTGCTTTTCCAGCAGGTTCTCTGCTGGATGCCAGCCTGGCTGGCTCCCAGTTGAATGGGATTGCTCAGCCCAGGAGCAGGTCGGAGGCCTATGGAAGTGTTGGGGCTGTGGAGTTGTGGCTAGGGGTAGGGTGTTGGTTATTGAGCCTTTGATGAGAGTCCAATCCTGGGGAGCGTCTGATCTCGAATTCCTGGGAGCAGTGGGTGTGGCTGGAAGGAGGGGATCTAACGTCGCAGGGTCAGGGTCTGATCATGGGGATTTGGACGTTTGGAAGTTGCAGGGAGGGAAGAAGCTAAGCTTGGCTGAGAAAGGGGGCAGCGCTCCTCCTTCTCCTGGCCCATAAGCAGTGCTGGAATAAGACTTAGCTCTTCCACGCAGAAACCTTCACCTCACTTTAGTATTCTGTTTCCTGAAGCCACTGGCCGGCTAGGGTTAAACCTGAACGCTGGTTAACGTTGAGGCATGCAGCTTCATTACAATATTTAAATAACCAACTTTCCTCCACACCCCACCCCATCCCACCACTGTTAAAACCGAAAAGGGGCATCTTGGGAGCAGGATGGGGCTGGATTTGACATTTTTAAAATTTTCACATCTCATCTGACCCAAACTCACCAATTTTCAGGGTTACAATTTCCCTCTAAGCTGATTGGGTATTGTCTAGAACACCAGGGATAGCTCTCCTTCAATATAGGGAATCCTTTACCTCCACCTGAGAGGGTAAACAGGGTCTCAGTTTAATATATCACCCAAGAGACAGCACCTCAGAAAGTGCAGCACACCTTCAGTGCTGCACTGGGAGCGTCAATCTAGATTTTGTGCTTTGGAATGGCTCTTGAACCCACAATCTCCCGACTCGGAGATAAGTGTTGCCCACTGAGCCACAGCTGACATGAAGAGTTGACATGAAGAGCTAAGGTCTCCTGTGCTGTCATTTTAAAATTCTGTGTGTTATGAAAGTGATTCTGTTTTTGTTAAAATATTTTTTTGAGGAATTCATAGTCAAGCTTGCTGAAGAAGTGTCACAGAGGTAGAAACTAGATTCTTGCTGAATGTTTGAAGAGTCAAGCCTGCAGAAGAAGAAGAGGATTCCGAAGGAAGGAGAGACGATCACAACCCAGCTCAGCTTTTCAGCACCTCTCTAAAAGACCCTGAGAAGTCCACTGTGTCAATTCATCTTGTCTCCTGTCTTTGAAGAAAAGCCTGCTAAATTAATTCTCAAAGACGCCTGAAAAGAACTGTACTACAAGATCCCAGTGACCCGTCTACATGTACTCGGAGGCCAGACTGTATACCAGTTTTGGAACACAACATAACTCATCTGATGTTTTCTTCAAGAATGAGCAAGTATTCAGTCCAAGTGTTTTTTTGTCTGTAACAGAACTCTGAACAAAAATCCCTTTTATTTTTCCTGTTAACCAACGTGTGTGTGTGTGTGAGACTGAGGGTAAGGGGCTAAGGTAAAAAAGGAACTGTGTGTTTATGCTTTACGCCATTACATGGTTAAGAGTTGCTTTATAATAAACTGATAATTTTGTTGTTTACTAAAGAAACCTGATTACTGTGTTTTATTCTGGGAAAAATAGACTCTATGATGGACCGTATTGGTAAGTGGGAAAATTAAATAAATGTTGTTACCCGTGGAGAAGTGGAATTAGAATAAATAGTGCACTCCTCCCGCCTCATTTGTGACATATGGTATGGAATTTAACTTCCAGGCAGGAAGCCAAGGAGAATTAGTGACTGTCAAGCCTGGACATCTCCCTGGGAGGCCTTGTCCAATATTAATATCCACCAGCCAACCACCTGCTTCAAATGAGCAGAAGGAAGCAACTTCAGGAGGGTCAATATCGCAGGGCCCACAGTTCATCCACCAGCACTGAGGTAAGTCATGGGTTGTGGGGGGTGCGGGTGGTACAGAGAGGGCATGAGGGCCATTTTGTAGCTGTAAAGCAGTTGGGTAGAGACCGGGGGGAGATGCAACCTTCTTTTTGTGGCATCTACAGGAAAAACCATCTGCTCCTCCTGCCCCCGACCCCCCTCTACAGCCCCATTAAATTGCCAACCCTCCAGGATTGCCTTGGAGACTCCAGGAATTGAAGATTAATCTCCAGGGCACTTGCATGAGCAAAAACCAGGAAGAAAATCATGAGAACATTAAGTAAATCTGCATGAATTTTTAAAGTTTCTTTGAACATTTCACTTATTAGTTATCAAAAATAAATTGGAGAAAAGCTGTTTGACTGAAGTTGGGAATCGTCAATCGATTAACAAAGAATTTGTTTGCTTTCCAATTGGCCATGGAAAGGCGGGGCAACACAAGTATGGACATGACAGGCAACCAATGGCAGCAGTGTGGTGGGGGGGGGCGGGGCAGTTGGGCAATGGGAGATCATGTGATAAAGCCTTCTGGAATACTTGCAACAAGAGCTGCAAATTTAGGCCCCGTTAAGGAAAGTTTGTGACTTGCTGAGGAAGGTCACCTCTCCTTTCCCTGGTTCTTGGTAATTCTTTTTTATTTATTCATTCATGTGTTGTGGGCGTCACTGATTGCCTTCTTGAACTGCTGTAGCCCATATGAAGGTTTTCCAATAGTGCTATTAGGGAGGGAATTCTGGGATTTTGACCCAGCAACAATGAAGGAACATTCGATACATTTCCAAATCTGGATGGTGTGACTTGGGTGGAAACTTGTAGGTGGTGGTGCTCCCATAATGAGGTTGACAGTTTCACTTCAACTCCTCATTGCAGCATCAGCTGTGCCTCAGTGGGTTAACCCTCTTACCTCTATGACTGACTTCAAGACCGAGTCCAGAGATATGAACATGCAATTTATGGCTGACCCTCCCTAGCACCTCAGCACTGAGGGAATGTTGCATAATTTGAGGTGCCTCCTTTGGATGAAATGTTAAACTGAGGCCACATCTATGTTCCTGGGTGGACATTAAAGATCCTACAGCTCCTATTTTGAAGAAAAGCAAGGGATTCCTCCCTGGTGGCTCAACCAATATTTGTCCCTCAATCAACATCATTAAAACAGATAATGTGGTCATTATCTCATTGCTGTTTGTGAGAGCTTGTGTGCAAATTCACTGTCATGTTTCCTATATCACAAGAGTGATTATAATTCAAAAGTACTTCATTGGCTCTAAAGTGCTTTAGGAGGTGCTGAGGTTATGAAAGGTGCTATGTAAAAGCAAGTTCTTTCTTTCAAGCAGAGAGAGCTGCAAGTAAATGTAGGTCTATGGATGGGGTTTAACCAAACTGTCAATGCGTAACTTACCTTCAGAGACTCTAATTAGGCTTTCAGCTGCTTGTTTAACTTGAAACACCTACTCCATTTTGCAGTGCAGTCGAATGGGAAAGATCCTAGTCACCCCCACTCTTTGACAGATCTACCCCTCTAGGTCTCATCAATGATCTAGGTTGGCTGGTCAATCATCGACAGCGTCCTGGTGTACTTTAAAAGTATGTATCCTGATAAACATTCAGCTCTTTCTCAAATACTTAATCTATGCAGCATTAAACAGTTTTGATGGGAGTCTATTCAACATATTGGGTAATCTGTGAAGCCAATAATTCCTCTAACATCTTGTTTAGTTCAAGGCTTACCAATGTTATACTAATATCCTCTGGACTTGCAATCACATGTTAAGTTAAATAATCTGCTTATGTTCGCATTATCCATCCATTCTAGCATTTTAAACACCTTGGATTACGTCTCCACTCAATCAGCCTGTCTTCAAATGTAATACTTTGAGTCTTGGACTTACATTGTCATTTTCCTCTGACTTGCTCTAAAACAGGGACTTAGGAACAGGTGTAGGCCATTAAACCCTTTAAGTGGCACAGCATGAGTTTTCACATGTCTGCTGACACACTCAGCTCTACCTCACCACCACCTCTCTTGACTCCTCCACTGTTGCTAAATTATCAGACTGCTTATCTGACATCCAGTACTGGATGAGCAGAAATTTCCACCTATCAAATATTGGGAAGACTGAAGGCATAGTTTTCGGTCCCTGCTCCAAACTCTGTTCCCCAGCTACCAACTCCATTCCTCTCCCTGGCAACAGTCTGATATTAAGTCAATTTGTTCACAAACTTGGTGGTATATTTGACCCTGAGATGAACTTCTGACCTCATACTCGTGTCATCACTAAGATGTCTATTTCAACTTCCATAACATCGCCTGACTCTGCCCCTTCCCCAGCTTATCTGCTGCTGAAGCCTTCATTCATGCCTTTGTTACCTCGAGACTTAACTCTTCCAACCCACTCATGGCTGGTCTCCCACATTCTACCCTCAATAAACTTGAGGTCATCCAAAACTCTGCTGCCCGTGTCTTAACTCACACCAAGTCCTGTTCCACTATCACCCCTGTGCTCTCAGACGTACATTGGCTCCCAGTCAAGCAACATCTTGATTTTAAAATTCTCAACCTTGTTTTCAAATCCCTCCATGGCCTCGCCCCTCCCTATCTCTGTAATCTCCTCCAGCTCCATGCCCCTCTGAGATATCTGTACTCACCTATTTCTGGCCTCTGGAGCATCTCTGATTTTAATTGCTCCACCGTTGACACTGTACCTTCAACAGACTGGGCCCTCAGCCCTGGAATTCCCTCGCTACAACTCTCCACCCTTCTATCTCTCTTTCCTCCTTTAAGACACTTGTGACGGAAACCACACCTGCCAAATGGAAACATTAATTTCGTCATATGGAAAACTATTTGAATATTTACTAGACAGTGAACATAACTGGTTTAAAAAGACCACAGAACTGAATGGCTGAAAACATGGCGCACATTTGCATTCTGAGAGACAGTTGCATAGAGAGACAATGGAAGTGCTCCCTGATTCAATTAGCCAGATAGGTTTTGTCAATAGTGATGATCAAAAGACATTGATAGTCATTGTGTAAGAGCCAGCACTCGAGGACCGCCGCCCCCCCCCCACCCCTGCCAATGTGTCCAGTAAGCTTTGAAGAATCAACAATCCTCGCTGGTGATGCTGTTTCAAACAAAGAGCTGGTCACCTGACTAATCTGCTGGCCAACCTGGGAATTGATTGAATTGTGCATCACAACAAAGTTTAGGGACAGACTGCAATTTTGAAGACGAAAGAGAAGCAAGGTCTCTGTCTCTCTCCCTCTCACGCAAAGTTCCAGGACCCACAGAAGTAACTTAAGCCTCAGGACAGAAGATCCCTGCAGCCTTCTGGTCCCAGCAAAACAGGTTTGAAAGTGTGCACTGGGCCCCAACAAGAACTGCAAGACTTAACACCAATTAAGATTTTTACATCCAAATCAAAAACAGTAACTGAATTCCACCTACTACTTCAAACCGTCCACCCTTGAATTCTTTCTCCTCCTCTGTATCTATCTGTGTGTGTATTTATCACGTATGCATGCTAGAGTGGTTGCATCACATATTTTTAGTAGTTTTAACTGAGTTATAGTCAGGGTTAATAAACTTACACCTTTCTTGTTTAAATCTGAGAAAGCCTGTCTGATTGTTTTACAACTACAATGAGAGAACAGTGAGCAAGGACTCACCGAGGTGAAGCTAAAACACTATGTTTTAAAAGTTAAACTCTGTTACAGCCAAACCAGGAAAGGGGCGAGAGGGGAGCCTGAGACCCCTTCCTTACCTGGTCATAACACACTCTGTAAAACCTACATCTTTGACCAAGCTTTTGGTCACTTGCCCTACTATCTCCTTGTGTGGCTCAGTGCCATATTTTGTTTCGTAATGCCCCTGTGAAGCACCTTGGGACATTTTATGACATTAATGGCACTATATAAATATAAGTTGTTGTTGTTAAACCTATTCCACTATTCAGTTAGACCTTGGTTGATCTGCATCCTAATTCCATCGACCTGTTTTGGCTCCATATCAATTAGCTAGCAAAAATCTATCAATCTCAGATTTAGAATTATCGATTGGATTAGCATCTACTGCTTTTTGTGGGAGAGAGTTCCACACTTCTACCACCTTTTGTGTGAAGAAGTATTTCCTAACTTCACTTCTGAATGACCTGGCTCTGATGTTAAGGTTATGTTCCCTTGACCTTACCAGCGGAAAATATTTCTCTCCATTTACATGATCAATTCCTTTCAAAAATCCTTAAAACCTCAATCAAATCACCTCTGAACCTTCTATATTCCAGGGAATACAAGCCTAGCTTAAGCAATACCTGTTCATATCCGAACTCTTGGATCTCTTGTAAAATTCTGGGGAATCTGCCCTGCTCTCGCCCAAGGTGCAGTGCCCAGAACTGTACACAGTACTCCAAACGTGGTCTAACCACAGCTCTAAGATATTCCAAGATCCTATTGAGGATAGGAAGCTATAATTGTACAATTTAGTTCATACACGACCTTACCAATGAGCTCTAAAGGGTTAAAATACCAAAAGCGTTGTTAAATTCCAATACTGAGATTTGAATTCAAGAAGTCTTTCATTTCACAAGAGCAATTAAAATCTGTTAAGTGGCAACATCTCATATTTATATAAAGTAGAATAACATCCCAAGGTATTACCCAGAGGAAGAAAGGAATAGATACTGAGCTTTAGAGAGAGAATTTGAAAAGCCATCTATAAGCTTGGTTGAACAGATACGTTTTAAGAACACTCTTAAAGGTGGAGAGTGAGGTTGAAGGAGGCATCTCCAGGGATGTTCAATTGAAGGCCCAAGGGCACGTTCAACGTTTTTCTACTTACTTTAACTTGCATTCTCTTAGCCCCTGCATCTTCCCATGAGAAAGGATAAAGCTTTTATATTTAACCTGTCGAGTATCAGCTTTAACTCAGTGGATCACACGGTCATCTCCGAGTCAGAAGCTCATGAGGGCAAGTCTCACTCCAGAGATTTGAGCGAATAAACGAGGCTGACACTCCAATGCAGTAATGAGGGAGTGCTGCACTGTTGGAGGTGCTGTCTTTTGAATGAAACATTGAATCATGACTCCGTCTGCCCTCTCAGGTGGACGCAAAAGACACCAGGACTCTATTTTCAAGAACATACAAACATACGGAACATACAAACGTACGAATTAGGAACAGGAGTAGGCCACTCGGCCCCTCGAGCCTGCTCCGCCATTCAACAAGATTATGGCTGATCTGTTTGTAATTTCAACTCCACATTCCTGCCCACCCCCGATAGCCTTCACCCCCGTGCTTATCTGCCTCTGCCTTAAAAAAACTTCTCCCCATCTCTGTCTTAAATGGGTGACCCCTTATTTTTAAACAGTGACCCCTAGTTCTAGATTCTCCCACAAGGGGAAACATCCTTTCCACATCCACCCTGTCAAGACCCCTCAGAATCTTCTATGGTTCAATCAGGTCACCTCTTACTCTTCTAAACTCCAGCGGATACAAGCCTAGCCTGTCTAACCTTTTCTCATAAGGCAACTAGGTATTAGTCTAGTAAACCTTCTCTGAACTGCTTCCAATGTATTTACATCATTCCTTAAATAAGGAGACCAATACTATACACAGTACTCCAGATGTGGTCGCACCAATGCCCTGTATAACTGAAGCACAACCTCCCTACTTTTGTATTCAATTCCCCTCGCAATAAATGATAACATTCTATTAGCTTTTATACCTACATGCTGTACCTGCTAACCTTTTGCGATTCATGCTCCAGGACACCCAGATCCCCCTGCATCTCAGAGTTCTGCAATCTCTCACCATTATACTCCATTTGCCAGATCTTTGCCCACTCACTTCACCCATCTATATCCCTTTGCAGCCTCCCTATGTCCTCCTCACAACTTATTTTCCAACCTATCTTTGTTTCATCAGCAAAGTTAGCAACTGTACTTTTGGTCCCTTCATCCAAGTTATTCATATAAATTGTAAAAAGTTGAGGCCCCAGCACAGATCCCTGCAGCACTCCACTCGTTACATCTTGTCAACCAGAAAATGACCCATTTATGCCTACTCCCTGTTTCCTGTTAGCTGGCCAATCTTCTCTCCATGCCAATATGTTACTCCCTACACCATGAGATTTTATTTTCTGCAATAATCTTTGATGCGGCACCTTATCAAATGCCTTCTGGAAATCTAATACAGTACAGAAGGGAAGAGGCATTCTTCCTGGTGTCCTGATAATACTTGCCCCTTAATCAGCATTGCTAAAACTGAATACCTGATCAAGTATCTCATTGCTGTTTGTGGAAGCTTGCTGTGCACAAATTGACTGTTGTCTTTTTCCTACACTACATTACTTCAAAAGTATTTCATTGGCTGCAAAGCACTTTGGCATGTCCTGAGGTTATGAAAGGTGTTATATAAATCCAAGTCCTTGGTTGATCTGCACCTTGGTCTGAGAGGCAGAACATATAATGTTACCCTGTGCCTGACACAGAGGAGAGATGCTTGCTGTTTGACTTCATAAGCATCCAAGTCCGACCTGTGAAAGGATTACATTGCGAACCATTGCTTCACACAGCTCCCAGACATGAAGAGGAGAGTCTTACTCTATCAATGTGAGCTACATTAGATTTCAGGTCTCAGGGGTGAAAGGAGAGCATTCTAACTCACTCCTGAACACATCCATTTCCTTTCATCTAATTCTACTCCGTAGACTCAGCTAATTTATCAAACTGTGGTGTGCGTGTGAGCTTTGAGTGTGACAAACTCAAGAGCGTACTGAGATAATTTGCTCATTTCTGAAATAAAACCTACAATTGTGCCATAACAGATTACAGCTGCAGGGTATTTGAAAAAATATTCAGTGATTCAGGTTCTGCCGATTCAAGCAAGCAGAGTGGAAAATGGAACATTTTATTTTCAAATTCAGGGCTGCAGCACCTCCTAATTAAAGGATCAGAATTAATCTACATAGTTTACAAAAAAAGGTCGGCTAATTAGTTGGCAGGGGCTGACTTCACATTGCAAATCAATGTATTAGCATACTCTGACTGAATTCAGCAATGTGGATTATTTATTAGGAGAGAGAGACATACACGATTGCCGCTTTCTCTCACTCACCCCTTTCTTAAGTCGTCTGATTTGGTTTCAAACTCATTTCTCAGAACACACTGCTAAAATTAAAGGCACAGGAGCTTTTTTCACGTTGACCTTTCAACTCTCGCATCTGGGTTCAAATCTAGTCCAGAATAAAGTGACAAGTCTTCTGTCTCTATTGGAGGCGTGATGTTGGGTCACTGCTTCTGAACACAACCCAAATCAACAGTGCAGTTCTGCTTTTAATTGGCATTTAACACTCAATTGTGCTGCAGGAGGTCACAAAGATGGTCCATGTGATGAACCAAAATATCACACTTGCACGATAAATAGTTTATGAGGCACAGTGGAGCAATTTTTCTAATTGGGAGTGTTTGATGGGGACAGTGTAGAGGGAGCTTTACTCTGTATCTAACTCCGTGCTGTATCTGTCCTGGGAGTGTTTGATGGGGACAGTGTCGAGGGAGCTTTACTCTGTATCTAACTCCGTGCTGTACCTGTCCTGGGAGTGTTTGATGGGGACAGTGTAGAGGGAGCTTTACTCTGTATCTAACTCCGTGCTGTACCTGTCCTGGGAGTGTTTGATGGGGATAGTGTAGAGGGAGCTTTACTCTGTATCTAACTCCGTGCTGTACCTGTCCTGGGAGTGTTTGATGGGGATAGTGTAGAGGGAGCTTTACTCTGTATCTAACTCCGTGCTGTACCTGTCCTGGGAGTGTTTGATGGGGATAGTGTAGAGGGAGCTTTACTCTGTATCTAACCTCGTGCTGTATCTGTCCTGGGAGTGTTTGATGGGGATAGTGTAGAGGGAGCTTTACTCTGTATCTAACTCCGTGCTGTACCTGTCCTGGGAGTGTTTGATGGGGTTAGTCTAGAGGGGGCTTTACTCTGTATCTAACCTCGTGCTGTATCTGTCCTGGGAGTGTTTGATGGGGATAGTGTAGAGGGAGCTTTACTCTGTATCTAACTCCGTGCTGTACCTGTCCTGGGAGTGTTTGATGGGACAGTGTAGAGGGAGCTTTACTCTGTATCTAACCCCCGTTTTTTCTTTTTCTTTCTTTTTTATAAGGTGGCCTTTATACCCCAGGCCCCTTTTATTTTTTATGTCGAGGGGGCCTTTATTCCTCAGGCCCCCCTTTATATACATATTTTTAAAATAACTTTATTAAAACAGATAAATAAACCAGAAACTCAAATTAAAATGCCATTCTAGGCATCGACGATTCACTCCAGTCCCTGCGGTGCCCACTGGTCAAGGAAGGCATCAAGCGTACCGGCGGACAACGCATGCTCCTTCTCCAGGGACACCCGGGCACAAACATAACCGCGGAAGAGGGGCAGGCAATCAGGGAGGACGGACCCCCCAACGGCCCGTAGCCTGGGCCTGTGAATTGCCACCTTGGCCGGGCCCAGGAGCAGACCCCCGTCCTGTACCTGCCCTGGGAGTGTTTGATGGGGACAGTGTAGAGGGAGCTTACTCTGTGCCTGATCTGGGATCAGTCGAAGAGACTTAGCAGTTGGCAGGAAAAAAGACAAAAGCGCAAGGGAAGAGCCAACTGTGTAACAGCCCTGACAAACAAATTTTTCTGCAGCACCTGTGGAAGAGTCTGTCACTCTAGAATTGGCCTTTATAGCCACTCCAGGCGCTGCTCCACACACCACTGACCACCTCCAGGCGCTTACCCATTATCTCTTGAGATAAGGAGGCCAAAGAAGAAGAAGATCTGGGATAGCTTGGTGCTGACAACAGGTGGACAAAGTGGACAAACACTTACTTTCCGCAACATTTACCAGAATGGTTCCAGGGATGGAATATTTTTAGTTACAAGGTTAGGTTGGAATAGCTGGGTTTGTTCTCCTTAGAACAAAAGAGATTGAGGGGCGATTTAGTAGAAGTCTACAAGATTATGACAGGCTTAGATAAGTTAGACACAGAAAAACTGTTCCCAGTAACAAATGGTACAAGGACTAGGGAACACAGATTGAACGTTTTGGGCAAAAGAGGCAGGGGGAATATGAGGAAGCACGTTTTTACATAGTGGTGTTAATGACCTGGAACTCGCTGCCCACAAGAGTAGTGGAAATGGAGACAATCAATGACTTCAAGAGGAAGCTGGATGATGACCTGAGAGAAATAGACTTGTAGGGCTACGGGGATCGAGCCAGGGAATGGGACTGACTGCATAGCTCTGTGAAGAGCTGGCATGGACTTGATGGGTGAATGGCCTGCTTCTGTGCTGTAAATGGCTGTACGATTCTATGACTCTATGACTTCTCACCTTTCTGGCCGTACGCAATCCCCGGAAAATAGTCACCTTATGGAAAATCTTTCAAACAGTCTTGTTTTAAAATTTCCGGCTTTGATTTCTGCTTTGGGCTACATGCTGAGAAAATGATATTTCATGTTTAGTGACTTGTTTGAATCTACTAATTGCTCTGTTGCTTGAGATAATGGGTTTTGAGTGACTGCTTTTCTTGTAGCCTTGCCTTTTGATATCTATTTACAGCACTTTGAAATGTTCTGCTTGGCTTGATTACTTCATTCAACCATGTCTCTGTTCATCTGATAACAGTGGGAAAACAGGCAGAGATTCTGAACATTTGTTTTCTTCTCTCAATTGGATGGCAACAGAATAACTTCAGAGACTCCAGCTTAAAATAAACAACTTGTATTTCTATAGCACCTTTAACATAGTAAAATGCCCCATGGCACATCACAGAAGTATTGTCAGACAAAATTTAACACTGAGCCAAAGGAAGAGACATTGGCTCAGATTTTCCTGTCATTGTAGCAGTGCGACTTATGGCATTCACTGTTATTTTTACACGAATGCTGCAGTAACTTCAGGATAGGGGCAGATGCGCAGTTAAACTCAAATATCCTAAAGTTGCTGCCCAAGTTGCGATGCTCCATTGTTAGCTTTGCGAAAAATGGCAACACATTATCTGCCTCACCATTGACATCTATTGAACATGTGAAGTTGCTGCATTTGCACAGTAGATACAAGCTAAACCGGCCACAGAAAGATAAGTCTTCTCCATTCCAGTCGAAGTATCCTTTTACTGACAGGATAAGTGTTAATTCTTACCAGCCAACTCCCAGGTACTGAAAATTCACGATTACAAAAGTAGAGTCTCATTCTTTCAGGTTTTAATTGTTGCCGGAGATTTCAAAAATGTCAAAATTGAAATTTAAAATAATTTATTTTTTCTTTTCCTTTCTCTTTTTTCTCTCTTAGTCCAGTCTATTCCATCTCTCTATTTTTCTTTCTGTAGCAGATTTGGCATCCAATTCGCCCTCCTTCTGAGTCCATGCGCTGTTAATTTCAACATCATTCAGCCTGATTGCTTGAGGAGATTAAGAACAGTTTCCTGCCTTGTTCACTCAGGTCCCAGGTGCCCAGCTTCCCTCACTGGGATGACATCAGCTGACACTTCCAACAACATGCTACTCCAAAGAGTCTGAGAACTGGATGTTATGTGCCATCCTGAGGCAGGGTCAGAGGTGGGGCAGCCCATAGAATTGCGACTGGAGGCAAGGGGCAGAGGGCCCATCACCTCCCTGTCACCAAGCAATTTTGCTGGGACAGGATAGGCCAACAATGGTCTGCCCATCAAGAGGTCAATTGACACCAGTACGTGGCCTATCAACAGCCACTTAGAGGCCACTTCCCGCCAATTGCTGGAATTTAACCCGCGGTGGGGAGCACCTCCGCCATGCAGGAAGGTTACCCATTAATACGAGGCTCCCTTTCTGTGGGCTTGATGGTGGGGTGGGGGGGTCCCTCCTCCATGGGCAATCTGTGGCTCACAGAGGACCCCCACCGGGAAAAGCTCCACCTCCCTGGAACCCCCTCCCACTGCACTACATGCCGACCCCTCGCTTGGGCCTTGCAGACTGGCCCCGGTGACCCCGCTTCACTTACCTGATCTCCAGCGCTGGACTTGAGGCCTCTGCAGTACCGGCAGTGGCCACCACTCTCCATGGCACCTTTTTACCCAGCGCTGGGAGGCCCTCAAGTGCCACAGAGTCCAGGCCTGAGTGTGTGTGAGTGGGTGTATGAGCATGTGAGTATATAAGAGGGGGAACAGCACCATAGTGGCAATGTTACTGGACTAGTAATCCAGAGGCCTTGATGCTTCAGTGATATGAATTCAAATCCCACCACAGCAGCTGCAAGGATTGAATTCAGTTAACGACTCTGAAATAAAATGCTAGTCTCATTAATAAAGATCATGAAAGGACCGGATTGTTGTAAAATCCCATCTGGCTTCCTTTGAGGGGAGGAAGTCTGCTGTCCTTACCTGGTTTGGCCTACATGGGATTCCAGACCCACAGCAATGTGGTTGATGCTTAACTGTCCTTTGAAATGGCCGAGCAAACCACTCAGCTGCAGGGAACCACGACAGGAGAAAACACGGTGGGAGAACCTACACCACGCAAACTGCAGCAGTTCACAAAGGCGGCTCACCAGCACGTGCTGAAGGACAATTGGGGATGGGCAACAAATGCTGGCCTTCCCAACAAGGTTGACTTTAAAAAAGAAAAGTGAGCGTGCTGGATCAAACTGGTTAAATAAACCCTCATAAATCCTCAAATTTCAGCAGCCTAGTGGCCCTCTGTCAGGCAGCATGACTGAGGGCAGCCGGCATTGGTGGAAGTGAGAATCAAGAAAGGAAGTGAGTAAATTGAGAAAACAAAATCAGGAATTATTATTGAAATTAAGATTGGAAAATGCTATTTTGAAAGCGTACTGTCCAACGTTGATGAACAGATGGTGGTGTGTTTAAAACAGCTCTGTCCATATGCTCACATATGGCAGCATTATGTGGTAATAATTACTGCAACAACAGCCAATCCATCATTCATGTCAGGATGTTGGTGCAGAATATAATAGCACCTGAAAGATAGCTTCCTGTAGGGCAGGGAACAAAACATTATGGGAATCTGGACAGCTTTAATTTGTAGGAGAGTAGCCATCATTAGCGGCTCTAATCTTCCTCCATTAGCTGGACTAACTAGTGACAACGGACATTGTCAGAAATCTGGATCCGACTAGTTTTCCTTTAACTTATCTTCACTGGCTGCTGTAAACTTGACGACAAAGACTCCCCCTCCACTCTCCCCACCCCCTCCCCACCCCTCCCCAAATGCTTTACTTGCTTTTCTGGCCTTGGTGCAATGGATAGCACTCTTGTCTTTGATGGCAGCCGGTCATGGGTTCAAATCCCACTCCAGACACCTAAGTACATAATCTAGTGTGTACAACGGAGGTTCGCTGATTGCTGAGATGAGAGGGCCTGGCCAATGAGGGAAGATTGAGCAGAATAGGCCTATGTTCACTGGAGTTCAGAAGAGAGTTGGTTTCTTTAGAACACATGAAATTCTAAGAGGGCTTGGTAGGATAGATGCTGAGAGACTGCTTCCAGTGGTTGGAGGCTCTGGAACTAGAGGCTTAGCCCCAGGATATGGGGTTTGTCATTAGGACTGAGATGAGCAGAAATTTCTTGTGTTTGTGAATCTTTGGAATTCTGTATCCCAGAGAGCTATGGATGCTCGGTTGATGAAACTATAGAAAAGTTACGGCACAGAAGGAGGCCATTCAGCCCATCGTGTCTGCGCCGGCCGAAAATAACTAGCCGCCCAATCTAATCCCACCTCCCAGAACCTGGTCCGCAGCCTTGCCGGTTACAGCACTTCAGGTGCATGTCCAGGTATGTCTTTCCTGTAATGTGGTGACCAGAACTGTACACAACACTCCAACTGTGGCCTAACCAGCGTTTTATACAGTTCCAGCATTACATCCCTGCGTTTGTATTCTATACTTCAGTCAATAAAGGAAAACATTCCATATGCCTTCTTCACCACTCTATCTACCTGTCCTGCCACTTTCAGGGACCTGTGGACATGCACTCCAAAGTCCCTCACTTCTTCTATTCCTCTCAATAATCCTCCTATTTATTGTGTATTCCCTCGCTTTGTTTGCCCTCCCCAAATGCATTACCTCACACTTCTCCGGTTTAAATTCCATTTGCCACTTTTCCGCCCACTCAACCAAACCACTGATATCATTCTGGAGTCTACAGCTATCCTCTTCACTATCAACTACACGGCCAATTTTTGTGTCATCTGCAAATTTCCCAATCTTGCCTCCCACATTTACATCCAAATTATTAATATATACCACAAAAAGCAAGGGAGCCAACACTGAGTCCTGTGGAATGCCACTGGAGACTACTTTCCATTCGCATACACATCCGTCGGCCACTAGCCTTGGTTTCCCGTCACTGAGGCAATTTTGGATCCAACTTGCCACATTGCCCTGTATCCCACGGGCTTTTATTTTTCTGACCAGTCTGCTATGTGTGACCTTGTCAAATACCTTACTAAAATCCATGTAGAACTGCACTACACTCATCAATCCTCCTTGTTATTTCCTCAAAAAAGTCAATTAAGTTCTTAAGACACAAGCTTTCTTTTTCTGATGAGTACCTTCAAGACTGAGATTGTTAGGTTTTTAGGGAATCAAGGGATATGGAAATAGGAAGGTGGAGTTGATGTAAAAGTTCAGCCAGGATATTGGATGTCAGAGTTGGCCCGAGGGCCATATGGGCTACTCCTAACCCTGTTTCTTATGTTCTTATGAAACTCTCAGTGCAGTGCTGAGGGAGTGCTTCCCTGTCGCAGGTACCGACGTTCAGCTGAGGAATTAAACCGAGGCCCCATCTGCCCTCTCAGGTGGACATAAAAGATCCCATTGCACTATTCAAAGAAGAGCACGGAGGTTCTCCCTGGTGTCCTGGGCCAATATTTATCCCACAACCAATATCACTGTAACAGATTATCTTGTCATTTATCTCATTGCTGTTTGTGGGAGCTTGCTGTGTGCAAATTGACTGCCACATTTCCTGCATTAAAACAACGACTGTACTTCAAAACCAACGCATTGGCAGTAAAGCACTTTCGGACATCCTGAGATCATGAAAGCTGTAAATGCTCGTCCGGCTTTCTTTCTTTTGGCTCCTTGTGAGCACATTTTAATGTATTTTCTTTCTTCCTACTGTTACTCTACCTTGAAATGTTGAAAAAGTGACCCTTTTTTAGGTTTTTGTCTGAGAAGAATGCAATACCAGTTCCTAACAGAAAGAGAGACATAATTGCACGAGTAGCAATGAGACCAGGAGAGGCCCCTTAAAACTCATGTTGTCTGAAATCAATCTGACGTTTTCACACAATTAGCTAATGAGAAACCACTTGTAACTTAGTTTTCTATGAACTAAACTGCAGCAGACTGGTATCTTTGTGGGAGAGAGCTGTACCAGAGCATTCTTACACTTATTGATTTCCTTTCGAACTGCCACCATCAGAATTTTGTTTATTCGGCATCTGATCAGCCGGGTTCCGTGGGATGATACTGAAGCTAGCGAAACAGGCTCCTCAAGGAAGGATTGAGTTGTCAAGTCAAAACGTTCCCAGAGGCTTTGCACAATAACCGATCTTTTCCTTTTGCTGTTCCAGCAACAGCAAACTTCATTAAGCAGATCTTTCAGGACTTCTTGTTTTATGCGTTTCAGACAGAATCTTCCATTTGTCCTACACGGTTGCAATCAACCACTTTGTCACAAAACACACTTCTGCACTGTCATTGTTTCTTGAAGCACGATTAATCAGTTCAACTTCAATAGAACATGCTGAAAAATGAAGAGTACCTTCCAAGCAATAATTGATTCTGCACATACGAATACATTCAATGACATTTTGTGTGTGTGTGTGTGCATGTGTGTGTGCATGTGTGTGTATTTTGCTCTCACCAGAGTAAGGCAGGTAATAATTACAACAATCCTTTCCACTTACATTGTTTCTTTATTGAGAGAAACTGTCCCATGGCAATTTGTATGGGGTATTGGATACAATTTATGAATTTGGGAGAAAGTTAGCAAAGCTAACAAAGAAATAATTTGCATTTATATAACACCTTTCACAATCTTAGGACATCCCAATGCGCTTTGCAATCATTGAAGTACTTTTAAAGTATAGTCACTGTTGTAATATGAGATAACAAACAGATAATCTTTTTCTCAGCTGTTGTTTGGAACGATAAATATTGGCCAGGGTACCAGGGAGAACTCCTCTGCTCTTTGAATAGTGGCCATGGAATTTTATTATGTCCACCTGCGAGAGCAGACAGGTTTAACATTTCATCCAAGAGACTGTACCTCCAGCAGTGCAGCACTCCCTTAGTATAACACTGGAGCCTAGATTTTGTGCTTAAGACTTTGAGGTAGGACTTGAATCTGGAACCTTGTGGCTTAGAGGCAAGTGCACTACCAACTGAACCACAGATGGTGATGGGCTATCATGTATAAATTTGGGAAAAAGTCAGAGGAGTTGGCCAAGCGATCGCTTAAATAGGTAGGTTGTAGGGAGACCATTCAAGGTGGACAATTATTGAAGGGGAGGACTAGGTGGTTTAGAGAGATCATTTAAGATTGCAGGGGTGTGTGCTAGAAGGATCATCCACTCAAAGTGGAGCAGTGACCAGGGCAACGCAGAGCAAGCTAGGTCGGAAGATTGGATGGGATGTGAGGGTAGTAGGGGTTGCAGAGGTGGGTGGAGTGAGGCCATGAAGACATTAGATTTTCAGGTCAGTAGATTAAAAGCCAGTGGAGGTGAGCGAGATCAGGTGGCAATAGAACTTGATACAGCACAGCATCCAGATAGTACAACAACAACATTAGCCCTAACTTGCATTTACATAGTAAATGTAGTAGAACATGCAGAGGCAGTTATTAAACAACATTTGATACTAAGCCACATATGGGAGATACTCAGACATCTGATCTTCCGGGTTCCCTGGGATGATACTGAAGCTAGTGAGGCAGGCTCCTCAAGGAAGCTTGGTTATGAAGTAGGTTTTAGGAGCATCTTAAAGGAGCTGAGAGAGAGGTAGAGAGGTTTAGGGAGGGAATTCCAGAGCTTCGGGCCCAGGCAGCTGAAGGCACGGCTGCCCATGGTGGAGCGATTAAAATTGTGGATGTGCAAGAGGCCAGAATTGGAGGAGCTCAGGGATTTGAGTGGGTTTTAGGGCTGGAGGTGGTTACAAAGATAGGGAGAGGTGAGGCTATGGAGGAATTTTAGAACCAAGGTGAGAATTTTAAAAATCGAGGCATTGCTGGAACGGGAGCCAACGTAGGTCAGCGAGCAAAGAGATGATGGATGAACAGGACTTGGCATGAGTAGGGCTGCAGTTTGCATTAAGTGGTGTTCAGGGGTTATCTCGAAGTGGGATATTTGTAGTCGGAATGCTTTCAAGTTGGCGCCCAAGTGTCAGCAAAAAGCACTCTCTGGACAGATTTAACACAGGCTGGATGGTAAATGTAAACTCCCTCCACTCTGCCCCACAATGTGACAGATTATTACATCTCATAACAGTTCGTTCTGTGGCAAGGATTGATTAATTGGAGACAGTTTTGTGCTTGGACAAAAATCCATTAGTAAATGGATATCGACAGCCCAAATACTTAGCAATTAGATCAATAAAGCAATTAGACAAAGGAAATTCTCATCCTATCATTCTGGCCTGAATTTGAACAAGAGAGGTGAAGGGCCTTTACTTCATTCACCACACATTCCTGTGAATATTTCTGGTAAGTGTTATGAATGCTGGATTTTGTAGCATGGGTATGTTTTAAAAACTGTGATTTTTAAAAGTAAGATGGAGTCAGAGAAGTTAGGTGACATCACATCAACTCTGCTTAAAGACGAGACAGAAATCTTGGTTACCAGGACAACAGAGAACCCAGAACAAAGACTTTTTTGAAAAGCAGAGACTGCAGGAGTATAAAAGCTGAAGAACAATGGGTTTTACCCTCCCAGACTTTCAGACCGTAAACATGGAGTCAGCGAATCTGAGGATGTAAATGTGCATGGCAGCTGCTAACAACTGGAAAAAACAAACAGCCCAGGTGGCTCTGCTATAGCCAGACTTGTGGACTTTGCATATTGGAAAAGACAATTGGCTATTGACTTTTGATTCCAGATAAATTTAATAGATCTTCTGAAGGCAGACAGGCTGCAAGAAAGGAAACCAGCAGTTGCAGCCTCCAAGGAGAGGGTGGGGGGGAACATCTGCTCTCAGAAAACTGATACAGCGAAAGTCTGCAAAGACTTGAACCTGTTTTGAAAGTTGAGGTTTGCCGAGAAGTAAAAGACCAACAGGATCACCCGGAATCGCCTTATTCACGGACGTCCAGGTCGAAAGTGCTCATGGAAGTAAGCAGAGGACATTGACTTTGAGAAAGGTCTGGGAGATCCAACCCAATGCAACTGGGAGGAGTTTGGGACTTTTAACTGCAAAGATTTTGCCATCAAAGAGGACAGTGTAACGTATATGTTTGGTGTGAGGTTTTCACGTGTTTTAATAAGTAAAGAAAAAAGTTTTCTTTGTAATTTAGGGGTTATCAGCTACTTACAAAGTGCTATTTAGCTAATGGGGATGAATCTTAGTTTAGTTGTTATAATAAAAGTATTAAAATGTGAAATCTTGTCATGTAATTCTTTAAATTGGTCTGAGGTTTATATCTCATATTTTAACATTGATGGTCTCACTGAGGTTGTAACATAAGCAAACTATTTTACATCCATAGGCCAGATTTTATCAGCCCTCCCCCCTTTCAAATCTCTCACCATCCCCTACCCCAAGTCATTGGGATCTGCTTATAGGTTTAGTCATGATTTGGTTGTGAGTGTCCCAGTTTAGCTCATTGTTGAGCTGCACCAGTATAGATTACATTTCCTCCATGATAACAGCACCCACATTTCACTTTCAGATGTCCTGAGGATGTGAAAGGTGTGACATAAAGGAAGTTCTTACTTTTCTTCTGTTTTCTTTAGCCTGCACACTGTACAGTGGCCTCTTTATACTCTCAGAGAGCTATTGAGGGCCCAGCTTCTACTTAGCTGCAAACGTTGATACTTTTCTGCTCTATGCACCTCTGGGCTTCCACTTGTGTGGATGCTGACTGCACTGATATTCACCTCTGATCCGCTTTCCTTTTCATTGCTCTTCCCATAAAACCACTCAAATATCACATGCTCCTAACCATTGGCAAAAAGAAAGGACTTGCATTCACGTAGCACCTTTCATTTCCTCAGGCCTAACTGAGATCAATGAATTTCTTTTTGTAGTGTGGTCATCGTGGTTATGTCGACAAATGAAGCAGCCAATTTGTGCGCAGCAAGATCCCGCAGACAGCAAGTGAGACGAATCACCAGTTCATTTGTTTTTGTTGAATGTTGACTAGGAGAATCCCCCAAACAGTGCCATGCAAGCTTTTGTATCCATTTGAACGCCAAGGTCTTGCCTTGTCTTAACATCTGGTCAAAATGACCCGCCCGCCGCACCCCCGCATGACATTGTAGCAGTTCCTCTATAATATGTGAGCCCTAGGCAACATGCTCTCTGGAGTGGGACTCGAACCCATGATCTCTTGACCCAGAGTTGAGTGCCAATCTGATACCTCCCATCCTTTCATTACTTTCAACACTTATAAAAAATATTTCTCAAGTGTTTTTTATTAGCATTGGCTCTCATTTAAAAATTCCATGTACTTCAAAGCACTTAAAATAAGTTCAGAACAATGTATTTTAAGCTTTTCTCTTAACATCAGTTTCACATAACAAATTCCTAGAACATTTCAGTTTTGCCATCAGTTTATTTATAGTGTTTAATTTACCACTCAGTGCCTTGTGTAAAAGCACACACAATAAAAAAACTTGGTTAAATTAAATACTTTATCTATATTATAAAACATCATAAAAACAATACAAAATGTTACCCAACACAGTATAATTGCATCAAACAGAAATACCTTTTAATGCACATTTTCATTTCTTCTATCAAATTACTAACAGAGCTAAATTTCTGCGAACCTTCTCAACCCACTTAATTTATTTTATATTACTTCTTTTAACAAAGATTTCTTTATTTCCCACCAGCTAACATGAGGAACAACCACAATACATTATCTAGTGCCTCATATAATACTGCTATTTTTCTCAGGAAGAATATCACTCAACTTCCAATGAGCAGTGATGCATGAGGTTGACAAGTAATATAATGAAATGCTATGTATGTGCACGCATTTCCTATCTGTCGCATCATGTTTCTTCGTCATGCTTTGCTATTGTTAATTATCGGCAAGTGTGTTCCAGACAATATTTTCTCCAGCTGATTTGAACACATGCAAATTTCTTGGAATTTTAGGCACATGGGAACACAGGAGGCCATTCAGCCTCCCCGAGCCTGTACTGTCACCATTCAATTGCACCATGGCTGATCTGTCTGTTAACTACATCTACCCGCCTTGGTTCTGTATCCCTCAATACCCTTGCCTAACAAAAATCTAGCAATCTCTGTTCTGAAATTTTCAATTGACCACCATCCCTTTCCCACCCCAACCACCAGCCTCAACGGCTTTTTGAGGGAGTTCCAGATTTCCATGACTCCTTGTGTGCAGAAGTGCTTTGCGGCATCACCCCTAAACAGCCTAGCACAAATTTTAAGGTAAAAGCAAAATACTCCAGATGCTGGAAATCTGAAATCAAAACAGGAAGCGCTGGAAATACTCAGCAGCATCTTTGGAGAGAGAAGCAGAGTTAACGTTTCAGGTGTTCTGGTGAAAGGTCATCGACCCGAAATGTTAACTTTGTTTGTCCACAGTTGCTGCCAGACTGGCTGAGTATTTCCAGCACTTTCTGTTTTTATTTCTAATTTTAAGGTTATGCCCCTTTGTTGTGAACTCTCCCACCAGAGGAAATAGTTTCTCTCTCTCTCTCTATCCTATCAACACTTTTAGTCATTTTAAACAGCTCAATTAGATCACCCTTTAATCTTCTAAACTTTAGGGACTACGAGCATATGCAACCTATTCTCAGAATTTAATAATTTTAGCCCTGGTATCATTCTGTTGAATCTGCATTGCACTCCCTCCAGGGCCAATATATTTTTTCAAGAGATGCAATGCCCAGAATTGAACACAGTACTTGAAATCCAGTCTAATCAGAGCATTGTATAACTGTAACATATCGTCCATTCCTTTGTATTCCAGTCCCTTTGAGATGAAGGCCAACATTCCATTCGCCTTTCACTTATTTTTGTGTCTGTCCCCTTGCATCTAGTGATTCAGAGAACTGGATTAATCCTGAAGAATGTGTGTTCAAATCCCACCATGACAGTTTGGGAGTTTGAATTCTGTTTAAAAAATCTGGGAAATAAAATGAAAATCTTTGTTATCGGTAAAAGTGGACATGATGCTGTGAGTTGTCATAAAAAAAAACCCAACTGGTTCACTGATGTCCTTTAGGGAAGGAAATCTGCTCAGGAGAAAGAAACTCTTTGCTATCAGAGCTTTTTCAGAAATAGATGATGATGGAGAATTAGAGTGATGATTTTTAGGAATACAGGAACAGCCCCTCGAATCTCATCTATTGTTCGATTAGATCATGGCTTAAATTATCCGTCTCTGATCCATAATATTTAATACACTCACCCAACATAAATCTGTACATGCACAGATAAATCCCAGGAGGTAACATATCTAATTGAACATAAGAACAAGGAGCAAGAGTAGGCAATTCAGCCCCTCGAGCCTGCTCCGCTGTTCAATACGATCATGGCTGATCTCATCTCGGCCCTCAACTCCACTTTCCTGCCCATTCTCCATAACCCTTCAACCCATTACTAATTAAAATAAGAACATAAGAGCTGTCAGCCATAGCTCTGTGAGCTGCATGCTCACCTAAGAGTCAAAGATTGTGGGTTCGGTTCTTGCACTGAAGGAGTGCTGCACTGTCATGGGTGCTGTCTTTCAAATGAGACACTAACCCAAGGCCCCCCTCTTTATCCCTCTCAGGTGGGCATAAAAGATGCCATGACACTATTTGAAGAAGTACCATCAACATTACTGGGGGAAAAAGAATTATCCCAATGCAGTTTGTTGGAGCTTGCTACTTCAGGTCCTACATTATTGCACTTAACAATGCTTAATGGAAGAGCAGGGGAATTATCCCTGATGTAAATTTATCTCTCAATCAACATCATTAAACAGATTATGTGGTCATTATCATATTGCTGTTTATGGGAGCTTGCTGTTGTGGAAACATCTGTCACTGTGGTAGGATCGTTTATGTCCATCTGAAAAAAGGGTCATCAACCCTCCAGGATTGTCCTTCAAACTCTAAAAAATAAAGACTAATATCCAGGACACTGCTGCAAGCAACCCCCAGGGGAACAATTATACTGGCATAAGAAAATAATGGCCTGGAGTTTGCAGTCAGAAACAAGAGCAAAGACTGACCTTAAATTAAGTCTCGCTGAGGGATCCAGCGATCTCTCAAGCAAGAATTTGCCTCTATCACCATGCAGTGATACTGCAACTGATTTCAACCCTACTTCACTGGGGATGCCCAGAGTGGAACTGGGGTGATGTCATCAGGCCGTCCAAGCAGCCAATCACATTAAAGAATTTTCGCAGACACCCCCAAACCCAAACAGGAAACAAAAAGCAGTGAAATAAAATCATTTAAAAAAAATGTTTACAGAGAGCAATTCAAAGATTGGGACATACACTTGGTGTGAAGGTAGAAGCTAAAATAGTCTGAAACGTTTAAAAAAAATTATTATTAAAGAGATCTAGCTTAAAATCTATTAATTAATCAATTAACAGCACTCCACAAACATAATTTTATTTTTAGGGCCAGTTTTGTTATTCATCAAATTTTAATAATTACATTGTTGTTAAAAACCTAGCTACACCTGACAATGTGTAATTTTTCATAGAGTTTCTAATGGCAACGTGGGAGTGGGACTGTTGACATTCTCACTGATTTCAGTGTTTGCCAGCTCTGGGGAAGATCCACAGCACAGTCTGTATCAGAGCACAGAGTGTCAGATTGCAATTTCAGGATTTCCGAGCTAATCTGCACATGCCCAACATCCTGACATTGCTCTCAGTTTCAGACGGATAATTACGGTGAAAGTTAACAGTTCACCATCAACCCCCCTCAAAATCTGAGCCACTGTGTTTTTTCCATATTCTTTGCACATTTTAATTAATTAATTATTAATGATCATTTACTAATTACTGTTATGACCAGGTGAGAAAGGTGTCTAGAAGTCCCTTTCAGCCTTCATCTGGTCTTACCATAACAGGGCTTAATTTTAAACACACCGTGTATTTAGCTCCCCCTTGGTGAATCCTTGTTCACCGCTTTCCAATTATAAGGCAAAGAAACCAGCACAAACAGGTTTTCTTAGATTTAAAGAAGAAAGGTTGAAATTTATTAAACTTGAACTTAAACTCTAATTCGGTTGATACCTACGGATACACGATGTGCCCATGCTAGCTTGCATACACGATACATACATGCAAATAGAGACAGAAAAGAGCAGAAGAAAAAATAAAGTGAAAAGTTTGAGGCAATATCTGAAGAGTTTTTTAGTTTTAGAGATACAGCACTGAAACAGGCCCTTCGGCCCACCGAGTCTGTGCCGACCATCAACCACCCATTTATACTAATCCTACACTAATCCCATATTCCTATCACATCCCCACCTGTCCCTATATATTTCCCTACCACCTACCTATACTAGGGGCAATTTATAATGGCCAATTAACCTATCAACCTGCAAGTCTTTGGCATGTGGGAGGAAATCGGAGCACCCGGAGGAAACCCACGCAGACACAGGGAGAACTTGCAAACTCCGCACAGGCAGTACCCAGAATCGAACCCGGGTCCCTGGAGCTGTGAGGCTGCGGTGCTAACCACTGCGCCACTGTGCCGCCACTGTACGGTTCTTTGAGCTCACTGTAGAGTCCTTGATTGCAAGTAGATTTTACTTTTTGTTGGTGCCCTGTATTCTTCTTAAATCATGTTCACTGTAGGAGACTTCTCTCTTGGGGTTCATGTGTCTTCAGTGGATTCAGAGGCTTGTGAGAAAGAGATGGGAACAGACAGGAGACGTCTTATCAGATAATAAAAGCAAAATACTGCAGATGTGGGAAATCTGAAATAAAAACAAGAAATGTTGGAAATACTCAGCAGGTCTGGCAGCATCTGTGGAGAGAGAAGCAGAGTTAACATTCCAGGTCAGTGACCCTTCATCAGATCTTCTCAGTCCAGGAGCAAACAGACACTCTTCATTCAAATTGTTTGTACAATTCAGAAAAAAACCCAGGTTGCCAAGCAGGTTAGTCATGTGACTAACTGGTCTGACCATGTCTTGGATTGTATCACCTGAGCAGTCTCTGGAATGCTCCTCTTACACACAATACCTGGTGATCAAGGTCCATTGTGGGTTGAATGTGTCAGGGAATGGTCTTTTGTCCTTCCCAACACTGTCAGTTAATATGCAAATGTCTTTTCCAACCACAGCCGATCTGTTAAAAAATGTCCTTTCTTCACTCCAGTAGCAGTTTAAAATCAATGTGCATGACAAAATTAATATGCCTCATTCTTGGCAGGTGGAAGCCTAGCATGACATTACAAATAATATATAAATATAAATATGTATGTTAAAAATATTGGAGATGAGGAAAAGTTTCTCCGATTGACAGGCAAGAATCATGCAATGGGGTAACAAAGAGCCAATCAGTTGGCCGGGGATGGCAGGTGTAGCGAGGATGGGCCTGTCAGATGTGAGCATGGCAGCGGGGGTAGTTATAGGTGGGAGCTCACCTGATGAAACTTCCTGGACTACCTCCAACTAGAGTTGGCAACCCGACCTCAGCGGAGAAGACAGGGCCTCAGATTAACGTCTGTTCCGAAAGATAGCACCCCTGACAGTGCAGCGCTCTCACAGTACTGACCTTCTGAGAGTGCAGCGCTCCCACAGTACTGCACCTCTGACAGTGCAGAATTCCCTCAGTGCTGCCCCTCCAACAGTGCAGCGTTCTCTCAGTACTGCCCCTCTGACAGTGCAGCTGTCTCTCAGTACTGCTCGTCTGGCTCTATGGTGGAGAGATGGTGGCATAGAGGTGATGTCACTGGACTAGTAATCCAGCAGCCTGGGCTGATGCCCTGGGAACATAGGCTCAAATCACACCTTGACAGCTGGTGGAATTTAAATTCAATTAATTAAAAAATCTGGAATTGAAAGCTACTCTTAGTAATGGTGCTTTGAAACTATCATTGATTGTTACAAAAACCCATCTGGTTCACTAAGGTCCTTTAGGGC
The DNA here is from genome assembly GCF_036365525.1 of Heterodontus francisci. Taxonomy (NCBI): domain Eukaryota; kingdom Metazoa; phylum Chordata; class Chondrichthyes; order Heterodontiformes; family Heterodontidae; genus Heterodontus; species Heterodontus francisci. The sequence continues at coordinate 8,139,790 of NC_090387.1, read as the reverse complement.
AGGAAATCTGCTGGCTTACATGTAAATCTAGACAGAGCAATGTGGTTGACTCTTAACTGCCCTCTGAAATGGTCCAGCAAGGCAGTCGGTTCAAAGGCAATCAGGGATGAGCAACAAATGCTGGCCTTGCTAGTGATGCCCACATCCCAAAAAAGAAGGCTGTGTTTGCTGACAACGCTGCCACTAGGGGTGGTGCAGTACTTGCACATATGCAAGTGCACCCTCAAGCACTGAAACGTCACTGTCTGTGACGTTTTAGGCCAGCATTAAAGATGGCGCTGCTCAATCTATTACAAAAACAAATTAAATCCAATCACTGTGATCCCCCCCCAAACAATATCCCGCTTCTCTTCCCCAGCACTGCCTCCATTGCCCTTCGGTTTGCCACTCACTCCCAGCTTTGCCGCTGCCTCCCCTTCCCTCAGCCACTCGCTCCCCTTCACTGCTTCAGCAACTCACCCCTGCTTCACCCCCTCCCTCCCACTTCGCCCCCCAACCCAGCTCCTGCTCCCCATGGTGGAAGCGGGGGAGAGAGGCAGTGGCAAGATAGGGATAGACAAGGGAGGGCAGGGAGACTGCGAGCGAGAGACTGGAGGAGAGGGGGAAGATGGATTCCCACAGCCAGGTGATGGGGCTGGATGATGTTACGTGATGACATTTTCACGTGCATGTGAAAGAACGTAGGCTGCGCATGTGCAGCACCTTACTAACATAAGAGTCTGTTCTGTGCATGTGCACAGCTGGGAGTGCACTGATGATGTCGGGGCACAGGGTGCGTTTTCAGGAGTCACTTTGAAAAAGGAATCAAAAGCTCCTTCAGTACTTCCCCTCTGATAGTACAGCCATCTCACAGTACTGCCCCTCTGATAGTACAGCCATCTCACAGTACTGCCCCTCTGATAGTACAGCCATCTCACAGTACTGCCCCTCTGATAGTACAGCCATCTCACAGTACTGCCCCTCTGATAGTACAGCCATCACACAGTACTGCCCCTCTGATAGTACAGCCATCTCACAGTACTGCCCCTCTGATAGTACAGCCATCTCACAGTACTGCCCCTCTGATAGTACAGCCATCACACAGTACTGCCCCTCTGATAGTACAGCCATCTCACAGTACTGCCCCTCTGATAGTACAGCCATCTCACAGTACTGCCCCTCTGATAGTACAGCCATCTCTCAGTACTGCCCCTCTGATAGTACAGCAATCACACAGTACTGCCCCTCTGATAGTACAGCCATCTCACAGTACTGCCCCTCTGATAGTACAGCCATCTCACAGTACTGCCCCTCTGATAGTACAGCCATCTCTCAGTACTGCCCCTCTGATAGTACAGCCATCACACAGTACTGCCCCTCTGATAGTACAGCCATCTCACAGTACTGCCCCTCTGATAGTACAGCCATCTCTCAGTACTGCCCCTCTGATAGTACAGCCATCTCACAGTACTGCCCCTCTGATAGTACAGCCATCACACAGTACTGCCCCTCTGATAGTACAGCCATCACACAGTACTGCCCCTCTGATAGTACAGCCATCTCTCAGTACTGCCCCTCTGATGGTACAGCCATCTCTCAGTACTGCCCCTCTGATAGTACAGCCATCACACAGTACTGCCCCTCTGATAGCACAGCCATCTCTCAGTACTGCCCCTCTGATAGTACAGCCATCTCACAGTACTGCCCCTCATAGTACAGCCATCTCTCAGTACTGCCCCTCTGATAGTACAGCCATCTCTCAGTACTGCCCCTCTGATAGTACAGCCATCTCACAGTACTGCCCCTCTGATAGTACAGCCATCTCACAGTACTGCCCCTCTGATAGTACAGCCATCTCTCAGTACTGCCCCTCTGATAGTACAGCCATCACACAGTACTGCCCCTCTGATAGTACAGCCATCACACAGTACTGCCCCTCTGATAGTACAGCCATCTCTCAGTACTGCCCCTCTGATAGTACAGCCATCACACAGTACTGCCCCTCTGATAGTACAGCCATCACACAGTACTGCCCCTCTGATAGTACAGCCATCACACAGTACTGCCCCTCTGATAGTACAGCCATCTCTCAGTACTGCCCCTCTGATAGTACAGCCATCACACAGTATTGCCCCTCTGATAGTACAGCCATCACACAGTACTGCCCCTCTGATAGTACAGCCATCTCTCAGTACTGCCCCTCTGATAGTACAGCCATCTCACAGTACTGCCCCTCATAGTACAGCCATCTCACAGTACTGCCCCTCATAGTACAGCCATCACACAGTACTGCCCCTCTGATAGTACAGCCATCACACAGTACTGCCCCTCTAATAGTACAGCTATCTTACAGTATTGCCCCTCTGATAGTACAGCCATCTCTCAGTACTGCCCCTTTGATAGTACAGCCATCTCTCAGTACTGCCCCTCTGATAGTACAGCCATCTCACAGTACTGCCCCTCTGATAGTACAGCCATCACACAGTACTGCCCCTCTGATAGTACAGCCATCACACAGTACTGCCCCTCTGATAGTACAGCTATCTTACAGTACTGCCCCTCTGATAGTACAGCCATCTCTCAGTACTGCCCCTTTGATAATACAGCTATCTTACAGTACTGCCCCTCTGATAGTACAGCCATCTCTCAGTACTGCCCCTTTGATAATACAGCTATCTTACAGTACTGCCCCTCTGATAGTACAGCCATCTCTCAGTACTGCCCCTCTGATAGTACAGCTATCTTACAGTACTGCCCCTCTGATAGTACAGCCATCTCTCAGTACTGCCCCTTTGATAATACAGCTATCTTACAGTACTGCCCCTCTGATAGTACAGCCATCTCTCAGTACTGCCCCTCTGATAGTACAGCCATCTCTCAGTACTGCCCCTCTGATAGTACAGCTATCTCTCAGTACTGCCCCTCTGATAGTACAGCCATCTCACAGAACTGCCCCTCATTGTACAGCCATCTCACAGTACTGCCCCTCTGATAGTACAGCCATCTCACTGTACTGCCCCTCTGATAGTACAGCCATCTCTCAGTACTGCCCCTCTGATAGTACATGCATCTCTCAGTACTGCCCCTCTGATAGTACAGCCATCTCTCAGTACTGCCCCTCTGATAGTACAGCCATCTCTCAGTACTGCCCCTCTGATAGTACAGCCATCTCACTGTACTGCCCCTCTGATAGTACAGCCATCTCTCAGTACTGCCCCTCTGATAGTACATGCATCTCTCAGTACTGCCCCTCTGATAGTACAGCCATCTCTCAGTACTGCCCCTCTGATAGTACAGCCATCTCTCAGTACTGCCCCTCTGATAGTACAGCTATCTCTCAGTACTGCCCCTCTGATAGTACAGCCATCTCTCAGTACTGCCCCTCTGATAGTACAGCCATCTCTCAGTACTGCCCCTCTGATAGTACAGCCATCTCTCAGTACTGCCCCTCATAGTACAGCCATCTCTCAGTACTGCCCCTCTGATAGTACAGCCATCTCTCAGTACTGCCCCTCTGATAGTACAGCCATCTCTCAGTACTGCCCCTCATAGTACAGCCATCTCACAGTACTGCCCCTCTGATAGTACAGCCATCTCTCAGTACTGCCCCTCTGATAGTACAGCCATCTCACAGTACTGCCCCTCTGATAGTACAGCCATCACACAGTACTGCCCCTCTGATAGTACAGCCATCACACAGTACTGCCCCTCTGATAGTACAGCTATCTTACAGTACTGCCCCTCTGATAGTACAGCCATCTCTCAGTACTGCCCCTTTGATAATACAGCCATCTCTCAGTACTGCCCCTCTGATAGTACAGCCATCTCTCAGTACTGCCCCTCATAGTACAGCCATCTCACAGTACTGCCCCTCTGATAGTACAGCTATCTCTCAGTACTGCCCCTCTGATAGTACAGCCATCTCTCAGTACTGCCCCTCTGATAGTACAGCCATCTCACAGAACTGCCCCTCATTGTACAGCCATCTCACAGTACTGCCCCTCTGATAGTACAGCCATCTCTCAGTACTGCCCCTCTGATAGTACAGCCATCTCTCAGTACTGCCCCTCTGATAGTACAGCCATCACACAGTACTGCCCCTCTGATAGTACAGCTATCTTACAGTACTGCCCCTCTGATAGTACAGCCATCTCTCAGTACTGCCCCTTTGATAATACAGCCATCTCTCAGTACTGCCCCTCTGATAGAACAGCCATTTCTCAGTACTGCCCCTCATAGTACAGCCATCTCACAGTACTGCCCCTCTGATAGTACAGCTATCTCTCAGTACTGCCCCTCTGATAGTACAGCCATCTCTCAGTACTGCCCCTCTGATAATACAGCCATCTCTCAGTACTGCCCCTCTGATAGTACAGCTATCTCTCAGTACTGCCCCTTTGATAATCCAGCCATCTCTCAGTACTGCCCCTCTGATAGTCCAGCTATCTCTCAGTACTGCCCCTTTGATAATACAGCCATCTCTCAGTACTGCCCCTCTGATAGTACAGCCATTTCTCAGTACTGCCCCTCATAGTACAGCCATCTCACAGTACTGCCCCTCTGATAGTACAGCTATCTCTCAGTACTGCCCCTCTGATAGTACAGCCATCTCTCAGTACTGCCCCTCTGATAATACAGCCATCTCTCAGTACTGCCCCTCTGATAGTACAGCCATCTCTCAGTACTGCCCCTCTGATAGTACAGCCATCTCTCAGTACTGCCCCTCATAGTACAGCCATCTCACAGTACTGCCCCTCTGATAGTACAGCCATCTCACTGTACTGCCCCTCTGATAGTACAGCCATCTCTCAGTACTGCCCCTCTGATAGTACAGCCATCTCTCAGTACTGCCCCTCTGATAGTACAGCCATCTCTCAGTACTGCCCCTCATAGTACAGCCATCTCTCAGTACTGCCCCTCTGATAGTACAGCCATCTCTCAGTACTGCCCCTCTGATAATACAGCCATCTCACTGTACTGCCTCTCTGATAGTACAGCCATCTCTCAGTACTGCCCCTCTGATAGTACAGCCATCTCTCAGTACTGCCCCTCATAGTACAGCCATCTCACAGTACTGCCCCTCTGATAGTACAGCCATCTCACTGTACTGCCCCTCTGATAGTACAGCCATCTCTCAGTACTGCCCCTCTGATAATACAGCCATCTCACTGTACTGCCCCTCTGATAGTACAGCCATCTCTCAGTACTGCCCCTCTGATAGTACAGCCATCTCTCAGTACTGCCCCTCTGATAGTACAGCCATCTCTCAGTACTGCCCCTCATAGTACAGCCATCTCACAGTACTGCCCCTCTGATAGTACAGCCATCTCACTGTACTGCCCCTCTGATAGTACAGCCATCTCTCAGTACTGCCCCTCTGATAGTACAGCCATCTCTCAGTACTGCCCCTCATAGTACAGCCATCTCTCAGTACTGCCCCTCTGATAGTACAGCCATCTCTCAGTACTGCCCCTCTGATAATACAGCCATCTCACTGTACTGCCCCTCTGATAGTACAGCCATCTCTCAGTACTGCCCCTCTGATAATACAGCCATCTCTCAGTACTGCCCCTCTGATAGTACAGCCATCTCTCAGTACTGCCCCTCTGATAGTACAGCCATCTCTCAGTACTGCCCCTCATAGTACAGCCATCTCACAGTACTGCCCCTCTGATAGTACAGCCATCTCTCAGTACTGCCCCTCTGATAGTACAGCTATCTCTCAGTACTGCCCCTCTGATAGTACAGCCATCTCTCAGTACTGCCCCTCATAGTACAGCCATCTCACAGTACTGCCCCTCTGATAGTACAGCTATCTCTCAGTACTGCCCCTCTGATAGTACAGCCATCACACAGTACTGCCCCTCTGATAGTACAGCCATCTCACAGAACTGCCCCTCATAGTACAGCCATCTCACAGTACTGCCCCTCTGATAGTACAGCCATCTCACTGTACTGCCCCTCTGATAGTACAGCCATCTCTCAGTACTGCCCCTCTGATAGTACATGCATCTCTCAGTACTGCCCCTCTGATAGTACAGCCATCTCTCAGTACTGCCCCTCTGATAGTACAGCCATCTCTCAGTACTGCCCCTCTGATAGTACAGCTATCTCTCAGTACTGCCCCTCTGATAGTACAGCCATCACACAGTACTGCCCCTCTGATAGTACAGCCATCTCACAGAACTGCCCCTCATAGTACAGCCATCTCACAGTACTGCCCCTCTGATAGTACAGCCATCTCACTGTACTGCCCCTCTGATAGTACAGCCATCTCTCAGTACTGCCCCTCTGATAGTACAGCCATCTCTCAGTACTGCCCCTCTGATAGTACAGCCATCTCTCAGTACTGCCCCTCTGATAGTACAGCCATCTCTCAGTACTGCCCCTCTGATAGTACAGCCATCTCTCAGTACTGCCCCTCTGATAGTACAGCCATCTCTCAGTACTGCCCCTCTGATAGTACAGCCATCTCTCAGTACTGCCCCTCTGATAGTACAGCCATCGCTCAGTACTGCCCCTCTGATAGTACAGCCATCTCTCAGTACTGCCCCTCTGATAGTACAGCCATCTCTCAGTACTGCCCCTCTGATAGTACAGCCATCTCTCAGTACTGCCCCTCTGATAGTACAGCCATCTCTCCATACTGCCCCTCTGATAGTACAGCCATCTCTCAGTACTGCCCCTCTGATAGTACAACCATCTCTCAGTACTGCCCCTCTGATAGTACAGCCATCTCACAGTACTGCCCCTCTGATAGTACAGCCATCTCTCAGTACTGCCCCTCTGATAGTACAGCCATCTCTCAGTACTGCCCCTCTGATAGTACAGCCATCTCTCAGTACTGCCCCTCTGATAGTACAGCTATCTCTCAGTACTGCCCCTCTGATAGTACAGCCATCTCTCAGTACTGCCCCTCTGATAGTACAGCCATCTCTCAGTACTGCCCCTCTGATAGTACAGCCATCTCTCAGTACTGCCCCTCTGATCGTACAGCTATCTCTCAGTACTGCCCCTCTGATAGTACAGCTATCTCTCAGTACTGCCCCTCTGATAGTACAGCCATCTCTCAGTACTGCCCCTCTGATAGTACAGCCATCTCTCCGTACTGCCCCTTTGATAATACAGCCATCTCTCAGTACTGCCCCTCTGATAGTACAGCTATCTCTCAGTACTGCCCCTCTGATAGTGCAGCCATCTCTCAGTACTGCCCCTCTGATAGTACAGCCATCTCTCAGTACTGCCCCTCTGATAGTACAGCCATCTCTCAGTACTGCCCCTTTGATAATACAGCCATCTCTCAGTACTGCCCCTCTGATAGTACAGCCATCTCTCAGTACTGCCCCTCTGATAGTACAGCCATCTCTCAGTACTGCCCCTCTGATAGTACAGCCATCTCTCAATACTGCCCCTCTGATAGTACAGCCATCTCTCAGTACTGCCCCTCTGATAGTACAGCCATCTCTCAGTACTGCCCCTCTGATAGTACAGCCATCTCACAGTACTGCCCCTCTGATAGTACAGCCATCTCTCAATACTGCCCCTCTGATAGTACAGCCATCTCACAGTATTGCCCCTCTGATAGTACAGCCATCTCTCAGTACTGCCCCTCTGATAGTACAGCTATCTCTCAGTACTGCCCCTCTGATAGTACAGCCATCTCTCAATACTGCCCCTCTGATAGTACAGCCATCTCTCAGTACTGCCCCTCTGATAGTACAGCCATCTCTCAGTACTGCCCCTCTGATAGTACAGCCATCTCTCAGTACTGCCCCTCTGATAGTACAGCCATCTCTCAGTCCTGCCCCTCTGATAGTACAGCCATCTCTCAGTACTGCCCCTTTGATAATACAGCCATCTCTCAGTACTGCCCCTTTGATAGTATAGCCATCTCTCAGTACTGCCCCTCTGATAGTACAGCCATCTCTCAGTACTGCCCCTCTGATAGTACAGCCATCTCAGTACTGCCCCTTTGATAATACAGCCATCTCTCAGTACTGCCCCTCTGATAGTACAGCCATCTCTCAGTACTGCCCCTTTGATAATACAGCCATCTCTCAGTACTGCCCCTCTGATAGTACAGCCATCTCTCAGTACTGCCCCTCTGATAGTACAGCCATCTCTCAGAACTGCCCCTCTGATAGTACAGCCATCTCTCAGTACTGCCCCTCTGATAGTACAGCCATCTCTCAGTACTGCCCCTCTGATAGTACAGCCATCTCTCAGTACTGCCCCTCTGATAGTACAGCCATCTCTCAGAACTGCCCCTTTGATAATACAGCCATCTCTCAGCACCGCCCCTCTGATAGTACAGCCATCTCACAGTCCTGCTCCTCTGATAGTACAGCCATCTCACAGTCCTGCTCCTCTGGCCTTGCAATACTCACTCAGTACTGCCCCGCCATTCCAGGGTTCACTCAGTACTGCTCCTCTCAGGGCAGTGAACTGCCGAATGCGCAGGTATCCCTCTGTACTGCCTCTCCAATGGTACTGACCCTCCGACAGTCCAGTGCTCCTTCCGTACTGACCCTCTGACAGTGCAGAGCATCCTCAGTCCTGACCCTCCTGCTGTGCAGTGTTTCCTCAGTACTGACCCTCCGACAGTGCCGTGCTCCCTCAGTACTGACCCTCCAATAGTGCAGAGCATCCTCAGTACTGCTCCTCCAACTGTGCAGTTATTCCTCAGTACTGACCCTCTAACAGAGAAGCTCTCCCTCAGTACTGCAGTGAAATATCAGTCTGTGTTCGGTGCTAGTATCTCTGGAATGGGCCGTAAATCTGTGAGTTTCTGCAGCAGAATTGACAGAGCCAAGGCTGACACTTGCCTGTTTCGTATAGTTTGAGTAACTAGCCACATGGTTTCAATCACTAAGTGAGGGTGTTCGCAGTTTACTGATGTGTTGTATTCTAGCTTTCCCCTCACGTTGTCCTGAAACACAACCAGAACACGTGTTCTTTTTGGTCACCATCATCTGAATGTTTATGTCCATCCTGTATATCTTCAAGCAAAAACATCATTAAAAGCACACTGTAGTACACACTGCTTATAAACTGCAGAAGTCATTCACTTATGGCATTAGCATGTCCCAGTATCAATCTGTACCTAACCACAGGGCATTCGCGCCCTTACCTGTGGGAAGTGAAGCCTTCTTGCTAATGATTATAGCTGAGCTCAAAATCCCAGTGTTCCTTGATGCTTTAATGAACGATATTAATTCAACCCAATTGTTGGTTCCGGAATACTAATGCAATCAGAAGTGACAGAGGTAAGTCAGTGTAAAATAAGTCAGATATAGAAGTGTAGAATTGTTCAGCTTAGAAGGAGGCCCTTCAGCCCATAGTGTTTGTGCAAAGCCTTTGAAAGAGCTATTCAATTTGTCCCACTTCCCCAGCTCTTTCCCCATTGCCCTGCATTTTTTTTTCCAATCGAGTATATATTTCGGTAACTGGCAAAAGAATCAAAGACAACATGAGGGAAATAACATTACACAGAGAGTTGGTGCGATCTAGAACGTACTTCCTGGTGAATTGGATAAATACTTGAAGGGGGACATTTGCAGGGCTATGAGGAAAGGTTAGGGGAGTGGGACTAATCGGATAAATCGTGCTATATCATTCTAGGATTCTATATCCAATTCCGTTTGAAGGTTTCTATTGAATCTGCTTCCACCAACTTTTCAGGCATTTCTGTGCGTTCCAGATCATCATTCTTTTTCTCAAGTTGCCTCTGATTCTTTTGCAAATTACTTTAAATCTTTGTCCTCTAGTTAATAATCCTCCTGCCAGTGGATTTACTTTATTTACTTTATCAAAGCCATTCGTGATTTGGATCACTTCTGTGAACCCCACCACCACCCCGCCAACCAGCTCTGCTCGAAGGAGGAGAATGTCAAATACTCTAGCGTCTCCACATAACTGTAGTTCCTCATTCCAGGTACCATCCTAGTAAACACCCTCCCTAAAGTGTGGAGGCAAGAATCGGACAGAATACTCCAGCGATTTATAAAGGTTTGGCATTACTTCCTTGCTTTGTACTCTCTGTCTATTACTAAAGCCAAGGATCCCATATGCTTTTTTTCAGCAGCTTTATCAACTTGTCCTGCCAGCTACAAGGAGTTCTGTACCAACACCTCCAGGTCTCTCTGTTCCTGCACCCCCTTTTAAATTGTACCATTTAGTTGATATCACTTCTCTTTCGTACAAAGTATCACTTCACACTTTTCCACATTAAATTTAATCTGCTATATGTCTGCCCATTCTCTATCCTGTCTATATCCTCCTGAGGTCTATTACCATCGTCCTTACTGTTAACTACATTTCTGAGTTTCATTTCATCTGCAAACTGTGAAATTATGTCCAGTACACCCAAGTTCCAATCATTAATGTATATGTTCTGTAGAATCACAGACTAGAACAGCACAGAAGGAGGCCATTAAGTCTGTGCCAGCTCTTTTCAAAGCAAAAATGCAGTCGTTAAGATCTGGGAAACGAACAGTGGGGTTGATTTTAATCCTAACCAACGTTTGGGCAGGTGGGTCCATTGGAATTTTTAAGACTGAGATAAGATCATACTCTTAGGAACGTAGGAGTGTAGGAGCAGGAGTAGGCCATTTAGTCCCTCGAGCCTGCTCCACCATTCAACTAGATCATGGCTGATCTTCTCCCTCAATGCCATTTTCCTGCACTATTCCCATATCCCTTGATATCTTATTATCTCGAAATCTATTAATCTCTGTCTTGAACATAGTGACTGAGCCTTCACAGCCCTCTGGGATACAGAATTTCAAAGATTCCCCACCCTCTTTGATTGCAGTTAAATTTTGCCTTCTCGTTGGGGCCCAGTACACACTTTCTTTTAGAATCCAAATGTTTCCGCCACTGTCTTTTTAGAATGCGAGTGCAGCCATGTTTTCAGTCCAGTTAGAGTTTAAAATTAATATTTCATATGACAAAATTAATATGCCTCATTCTTGGCAGGTGTTGTTTTCCTCATACTTCCACATCCAGCGGAATAAAATGCAATTTTAGAAGAGCATTTCATTAAAAGACAATAGAGAGGAGTAAGCACAGGAAAACATACATGCATTTCTCTCATTCATTCTCATTCATTCAGAAATCCTAAAAATTGTTCCAACCTGTCTTTCTTTTGTAGCAGTGCTGCTTTAAACTGCCCTTTTTAGAATCCCAATAAACATATAATTTTTGGGGAAGTTTTTCAGTTTGCACATTTCCATGACTGCCTAGGGTATCTTTGTTCCTGTTGAGGTCTGCAGGGGGAGGGTTAGATTTAATTAGGCGTGGTGTGGCGTTCTGCTCATGGGAGTCAGCAGTGGTTGGATCCACTCTGAACTTTCTCTCAGTGCTTTGATGAGTCATGCAAGGGCTTTTCACCTTAGGGGACTGTGAGGGAGGATTCTCTGCTAATCTTCCCTTTGTCCTCTAGGACACTCCTGCTTGCAGGTCTTTGCCCAGATTCTATTTCACTTCCTGTGGCACTTCAACTAAGTGAGGCATCACCCTTATGGTTTCTCTTCCCTTTTCAGGTCTTTCTTTGTCTCTGCAAATATTGTTAGCAACTCTGGTGGGTGCTTCTGGGCCTGCATTTACATAGGAGGATGCGGGTATAATTTTTCAAACATTTTGGGGTTGGTTGACTGGACAGAAGAGGTTTTAATCTGGAATTCCTCCAAGACTTCCTTTAACCTGCCCTCTTGGTCCCTTCTACTCCTTTCTTCTCCAACCTTTTGCCAGCCGTGTGCCTGCCTGTCCGCTTTTGTTCTCAGCAGGGGTCCCTTACAGTTCACCAGCCCTCTGCTGGACCGTCCTCCAAAAGCCGATACAGGACTTTAGGGTGCAGATTTCACTGTAGGTTGGGGGTTCCCCTCAACCTGGCACATGTGGCAACTCCTACATTACTCCACCACATCTTTGTAAAGTTTTGGCCAGTCAAACTGCTTTCTTATGCAGGCTTTGGTTTCTCGTATACCGACATGTACAGCCATTGTAATCTCATGGTCCATTCTTAATATTTCTCTCCGGTACCTCTGCGGCACCACTAACTCGTGAACCATTGTCCACTCCTTGCTCTCAGGTCTGTGAGGAGAACTCCACTTCCTCATCAGTACCTCATTTCTCTCAAAAATAGTAGTCAGGGACTCCCTCTGCTTCACTTTCAGACTGGACAGCCTGTGCTAACTCTCGCAAAACTGGGTCAGCTCCAAGTTCACCCAACGTAAAGGTTCAGGTGTACACTGCCCTCCAATACCATTCACCCTCATTCTGGTGTTCACTGCACTCTCTGGGGGAAAGGTCAGGCCTTTTCCCAGTAAAAGGAATCTAGTGGCCCCTGTGACCCTGAGAATTACTATGGGCTTACTTGCCCCACTCAAGGGGTATGGGGTTACTCTCCCTTCAGACACAAAACCCTGCTAACCTTCAGGAATCCTATTAAATTTTCCTTCACTTGCAGCAGTAAGCTTCCTGGATTTTATTACTGCTGCAGTTAAAGTCACAGCTTGTTCTGCTGTGCTTTCCATCAGGGTCCTTTCTCATTCACTGAACGGGTTTGCCCTGATTAACCCTACAGGCTTTCCCAATAGTTTCCAGCAATCAGCTGTTAAATGACCTGCTTCATTACAATGGAAGCACGCAGGTCTCTGGGACTCACTCCTACTGCACCATCCTTTTTGGCTAGGGGAGGGCCCCCTGTGTCTCTTACTTTTCATTCTCTCCCAGGACTGCTTGGGTTCTATCACCTTCTCACCCTTTGTCCTTTTCGGATTTGTGGGGGTGACTAGGAAAGGTTTTCCCCTGGGGAACCGACTTGTATATTAGAGCAAACTCATCAGCTAGAACTGCGGCTTGCCTGACTCTGTGAACTTTCTGTTCCTCGACATGTGTCTTTATGGAGAGTGGGAGAGAGTTTTTAAATTCTTCTAGCAAAATTACCTCTCTGAGCTTTTCATAGCTGGGCTGCACTTTAAGAGCCCTCAACCACTGGTCAAAAGCCAGCTGCTTACTTCTCTCAAACTTCAAGTAAGTTTGCTCAGCTTTCTTCTTGAGGGTTCAAACCTTTTGGCGATAGTACGAGCTCATATGCCCCGAGGATAGCATTTTTTGTCAGTCCATAATTTGATGAACTTTCATCAGGCAACAGGCAATAAACCTCATGGGCTTTTCCTGTTAGCTTGGTTTGTAGCAGGAGAGTCCAAGCCTCAGCTGGCCACCTTAGCTTCCTTGAAAGTTTTTCAAAAGATACAAAAATTCTTCCACATCTCCCTCATTGAATTTTGGGATCAGTTGCATAAATTTTAACAATTCAGTACCCAGCCCTGAATTACAATCCTCCATATTGGCCATGCTTTCACTGGGGTTATTCTGTCATCCCTTGGTTAATTCAAGTCGCCTCAGTTCTCTTTCCTCCTGTTCCTTCTGGAAATTTCTTTCTCTCTCTCTCTTCTAATTCAAGTTTCCTCTGTTCCAATTGTATCTTTGCTAGCAATACCCTGTCGGAGTCTATTTCGAACCCTGTTTCTGCTTCTTCAGATTCAAGGGAAAATGGTTAGCGACTAGTCATAGGAGTTCAGACTTTCTAGCCTTGGCACGGAAAGTGATCCCGCACTGCTCAGCCATATTTCTCAACTCCTCCAAAGACAGTGCTTTTAACTTATCCCAAGTTACTCATCCTGGCTTGGGAAGTTATTCAGTCGAAGACATGTTAGTACTCAACACACACAACCACACGAAAACCTGTATTGAAATCTTTTCTCTTTTTGCTTGGGATCAATTTGACTTCCCACTTCCAATTTCTTGTTTGTCTATGGGTTGAATCCCGGATGAATCCCAAATTTCTGTTATGAGCAGGTGAGAAAGGGACCTAGGGGGTTCCCTCTCAACCTTTTGCTGGTTTGGGCGAAACAGGGTTTAATTTTGAAAACACCGTGATTTTAGCTTCCCCTCAGTGAATCCTCGTTCATTACTCTCCAATTGGAATGGCAAAGAAATCAACCAGACAGGTTTTCTTCGATTTAAACAAGACAGATGTAAGTTTATTAATCTTAACACTCCAATTCGGTTAAAAGTACTAAAAATACGCCAGCATGCATAAATGATAGACCCACACACAGATAGAGACAGAAAAGGAGAAAGAATCAAGGGGAAATGTTTGAAGCAATAGCTGGAGTTCGTTTACTGTCTTTTGAGTTTGATGTAAAGTCTTTGATTGCAGTTAAATTTTGCCATCTCATTGGGGCCCAGTATGCACTTTCAAACTGTTTTGATGGTTTTCTGTCTTGAGGCTTAGTCCCTTCCGTGGGTCCCTGTCAATGCGTGAGAGGGAGAGAGAGAGACAGGGAGACGATGTCTTCTTGAAATCCAGTGGCAGTCTCTTATTTTCGTGAGAGAGAGAGAAACAGGGAGAGATGCTCTCTCTTCAAGTTCAGTTGCAGTCTGATTTCAAACTGTTCTGTGAACACAATTCAAACCAAACCTGGGCCAGCAGGCCAGTTATGTGATTAGATCCTGTTTTGGAACAACCTGCCCTGCAAGGTTTTGTGAATTCTTTCAATCTTAGTAGACATCCTCAGTAAGGGGGCTGGAATGCTGATTTTCACACATCCAATGTCCTTTGATCAAAACCCATTTGGTGAATTGAATCAGGGATCAGTTCCATTGTCTTCTCCAGGCAACCGTCTTTTAGAATGCAAATGTTTCTAGCCACTGTCCTTTTAGAATGTAGGTGCAGCCATGTTTTCAGTCCAGTAAGAGTTTAAAATTAATGTTCCATATGACAAAATTAATATGCCTCATTCTTAGCAGGCATGGTTTTCCTCACGTACACAAATTGGTTACAGAGTGGAGAAGAGTAGATTGGTAGGAATAAAAACGGAAAGTGCTGGAAAAACTCAGCAGGACTGTTCTGATGAAAGGCCACAGACCTGAAATGTTAAATCTGCTTCTCTCTTAACAGATGTCGCCAGACCTGCTGAGTATTTCTAGCACTTTCTGTTTTTATTTATAACAGATTGGTTGAATTAGAGTTCAAATCAACAAAACAGAATATACAGTATGGAGTGTGATCATTTTCAGTTGTCTTCCAGCTGAATTCATGGTCCTGAAGTTCCTGGCTAGTACAAGTGGCCAGCTGGCTCCAATGAGTTGAAGGAAGGGACAGAGTGTAGTGTATCCAAATTTGCTGATGATACAAAAATAGATGAGAAGGCATGTTGTGATGAGGACACAAAGAATCTGCAAAGGGATATAGATAGGTTAAGTGAGTGGGCAAAAACTTGGCAGATGGAAGTCAATGTAGGAAAGTGTGAGATAATCCACTTTGGTAGGAAGAATAAAAAGGCAGATTATTATTTAGATGGAGAATGACTACAAAATACTGCAGGACAGAGGGATCTGGGTGTTTTTGTACATGAAACACAAAAAGTTAGCATGCAGGTGCAGCAAGTAATTAGGAAGGCAAATGGAATTTCGGCCTTTATTGCCGGGGTTTAGAGTTTAAAAATAGGGAAGTCTTGTTACAACTGTACAGGGTGTTGGTGAGGCTACACCTGGAGTACTGCGTGGAGTTTTGGTCCCTGTATTTAAGGAAGGATATATTAGCATTGGAGGCAGTTCAGAAAAGGTTCACTAGGCTGTTTCCTGGGATGAAGGGGTTGTCTTATCAAGAACGGCTAAACAGGTTAGGCCTTTATTTATTAGAGTTTAGAAGAATGAGGGGTGATCTTATTGAAACATATAAGATTCTAAGGGGGCTTGACAGGGTAGACATTGAGAATATGTTTCCACTGGTGGGGGAATCTCGAACTAGGGGACATAGTTACAGAATAAGGGGGCAGACATTTAAAACTGAGATGCAAAGGAATTTCTTCTCTCAGAGGGTGGTGAATCTTTGCAATTCTCTACCTCAGAGGGTTGTGGAGGCTAGGTCACTAAATGTATTTAAGAAGGATTTTTGAAATCTCGGGGAGTCGATGGTTATGCGGAGCGGGCCTGAAAGAGGAGTTGAGGCCTGGGACAGATTAGCCATGTTTTTATTGAATGGCAGGGCAGGCTTGAGCGGCTGAATGGCCTACTCCTGCTCCTACTTCTTGTGTTCTTTTGGCTCAGGGCTTTCTTTGAGACAGTGATGCGGATGGTTTTCTTCCTGGGGTCTCTGTTTGCAACAATGATAGACTTCGATGTTTTGCAGCCAGCAAGCAGGGTTTGAAACTTGCAGGGTGGCCTGGAGAGAGAGACAGACAGACAGACAGACAGATCCCACTTGGATCAGGCACTAGTCAAACTCAGTGCTTGTCTGCTGTAGAGAGAAGAAACTGAAAGCTTTCACTCAGATTGGGGGGGTC
This sequence comes from Heterodontus francisci, assembly GCF_036365525.1. Lineage (NCBI taxonomy): Eukaryota > Metazoa > Chordata > Chondrichthyes > Heterodontiformes > Heterodontidae > Heterodontus > Heterodontus francisci. The sequence continues at coordinate 8,123,456 of NC_090387.1, read as the reverse complement.
TGTCACATGGTGGCCCAGTGTATTCTCCTTTTGCACTAACTACAGCAAGTCTAAGAATTCCAATCTCTCTCTGGTTCCATTGTTTCAATGTTTGAGTGGTTTGTCTCCACCAGTGTTAATGTTCCAATAGGGCTTTGAATATCCTGTTAATGAAGGCAGGACCAGGTAATTATTCAGAATTCTCACCATTGTTCTGGATGGAGATTAACCTGACATTCATTTCCACCTCGATACCTTGGAATATAAGATATTTAGATGCAAATTGTGGTGATCATTTTAGCTGCTAGCAGTGATCCTTTAATCTGTTTTTTGTCTCCTGTTTCTTTTTAAAGTTTAATTCAAGTTTTTTGTCTCCTGCTTCCTTTTTAAAGTTTAATTCAGATTTCCAACGGTGGATTAAAAAAAAATCATCATTCGGCATAGCACATTTTCATGACACTAATCTCTGAAATTCCCTCCCTAAAGCTCTCTACCATTCTCTCCTCCTTTAAAATGTTCCTTAAAAGCTACTTCTTTGATCAAGCTTTTGGTCACCTGCCCTAGTATCTCCTTATGTGGCTCGGTCTCAAATTATGCTCTGATCAGGCTCCTGTAAAGCACCTTGTGGCATTTTATTAGTTTAGAGCTGCTATATAAATGCAAGTTGTTGTATGAAATGCAGCTGCTGGCCTAAGTTTCAGGTTCAAGGTCTAAAGCCTGGGCCTCACTTCTCATCCACTTTGGGCAGGGAGAGGGTGCAGAGTGGGTACTGGAAGGGCAGGATTGAGTAGCCCTCAGAAAAGGGTGTTTCAGGATGGTCTTCAGGCCCCCACAAAGGAAATCTGTATTGTGAGCTCCTCCTTTTCCTTCCCACCAGCTGCTGGCCTGCTTCCTCCAGGTGCGGGGAGGACCACCAGCATCATCCCCCACTCAGGCCCCATTTAGAAGATGGCATCGGGTTCCGAGGAGCTTGATTAACATTGCTACATGAGCAGGGTTTCCAACTCTGGTTGGACGGATTCCCTCCTGCATCCAACCGCTCTGCCCCCACATTGGCTATCGACATGTACGGGGCATTGGAGAGGCCACACCTGGAGTACCGTGTGCAGTTTTGGTTTCCTTTCCTAAGGAAAAATATATTTGGCCTAGAGGCAGTGCAACAAAGGTTCACTAGACAGATTCCTGAGGTAAGAGGATTGACCTATGCAGAAGGCTAGGCCTATATTCTCTAGGGTTTAGAAGAATGAGAAGTGATCTAATTGAAGCATTTAAAATTCTTAAGGGGCTTGACAGGGTAGATGCTGAGAAAATGTTTCCCCTGGCTGGGGAATCCAGAACAAGGGGTGACAGTCTCAGAATAAGGGGTTGGCCATTTAGTACTGAGATGAGGAGAAATTTCCTCACTCAAAGTGTTGTGAATTTTGGAATTCTCTACCCCAGACTGTTCACTTGGTGTCATATTTGACCCTGAGATCAGCTTCCGCCTACACATCTGCGCCATCGCTAAGCCCACCTATTTCCACCTCCGTAACATCGCCCGACTCCGTCCCACCTCACCTGCTGCTGAAACCTTCATTCATGCCTTTGTTATCTCTAGACTTGACTATTCCAACAAATTCCTGGCTGGCCTCCCACATTCTTTCCTCTGTAAACCTGAGGTCATCCAAAAATCTGCTGCCCATTTCCTTACTCGCACCAAGTTCCGTTTCCCTATCACCCCTGTGCTCACTGACCTACATTGACTCCCAGTCAAGCGACATCTTGATTTTAAATCCCTCCATGGCCTTGCCCCTCCCTATCTCTGTAACCTCCTCTAGACCAACAACACTCCTAGATATCTGCGCTCCTCTAATTCTGGCCTCTTGAGAATCCCCGATTTTAATCGCTCGACCATTGGCTGCCCCACCTTTGGTTGCCTAGGCCCTAAACTCTAGAATTCCCTCCCTCTCCACCTCTCTACCTCACTTTGCTCCTTTAAAACACAAGGCTACAGGCCAAGTGCTGGAAAATGGGATTAGAATAGTTAGGTACTTGATGGCCGGCACAGACACGATGGGCCGAAGGACCTGTTTCTGTGCTGTATAACTCTCTGACTCTATGACTCCTTAAAACCCATCTCTTTGAGCAAGCTTTTGGGCACCTGACCTGACATTTCCTTATGTGGCTTGGTGTCATATTTTGTTTGAGAATGCTCCTGTGAAAGGTGCTATAAATACTGGTTTTCGGTCATTTCATCCTTCCCTCAATCTCCAACCCTCCCTCCACCACCCCACATCCTCCTCTACCGATGCCAATCCAACCTAGGTAAGATTCCACAAGTGTTGCCAGGACCACTTGGATTAACCCAAGGGGGCTAATCCCTATGAAGGAGGCTAAAAACTTGATCAAAGAGTTAGATTTTACAGAGCATCTTTATAGGATGAGAAAAGAGAGGTAGAGAGGCAAAGACATTTTAGGAGGGAATTACCGGCATGATTCTCACAGGCGTCTCCCAACAACCAAGCCTGGTGTTCACGCTCACGCATTTGTCAGCAGGAAGTTTGTGCTGAAATTGATCTTGATTCCCTTCACCGCCAATTGCAGTCAATGAAAAGGAGAATTAGGTGGTGTGTAGATGGACTACTTTTCGCAATGGCCCATTTTGAACTGCCGCTGAATACCATATTCTTCCTCATTATATCACTATTTGGAGCTGGAATCATCCCTGATTCCACCCACACAAGCCAGATACCACCGCCACTCAACCACCCCCCACACCCTCTTCCCCCACCCCACTCCTCCCCTCCTCCCCCACCCCGGCCACCTGCAACACTCTGCCAAAGGTAAAGCCAATGGCAGCATTCCAATGCTCCCTTGGCTAAAGATTATAGCACTTTTCCCATCTCAGGACAGCCACTGTAAAGTACTTTGGAAGCATTTAGGGTACCACAGCCTCACAGCTCAGGTAACCCAGGTTCAGTTCTGGGTACTGCCTGTGTGGAGTTTGCAAGTTTGCCCTGTGACTGTGTGGGTTTCCTCCCACCTGCCAAAGACTTGTGGGTTGATAAGTAAACTGGCCATTGTTAAAAAAAAAATTGTCCCCGGTGTGGGTAGGTGGTAGGAAAATTAAGGGAAGGTGGGGATATGAGAGGGAAAATGGGATTAATGTAGGATTAGTATAAATGGGTGGTTGATGGTCAGCACGGACTCAGTGGGCCAAAGGGCCTGTTTCAGCACTCTATGCTCACTGTTGCAATGTAGGGAACACAGCAGCCAATTTGTGCACAGCAAGCTCCTACAAGCAGCAATGTCACAATGACCAGGTCATCTGTTTTAGTGATGTTTGTTGAATGATAAATATTGGCCAGGACACTGGGGAGCATAACCCTGCTCTTCTTCTAAATAGTGGCCGTGGGATCTTTTACATCCACCGGAGAGGAGCAAATAGGTCTTAAGTTTAACATTTCACAGAAAGATGGCACTTCCTCAGTACCGCACTGGGAGTCCCAGCCTGGATGTTAAGCTTGAACAAACAAACTTCACACTCAGAGGAGTAAGTGCTATTGCTGAGCCACGGCAGATACTACTAAGTTCAGTGAACGTAACGTTGACATGGAATCAAATCTTGCATCCCCCTGATTCAAGAGCTCCAGTACCAAGGGTCAACTTTAAGTTATTGAAGGAGCTCTTAATATTACTGTAATATATCATATGTTAATGTAGAGCTAATGGGCACTCATTTTCAGCTGATAGTCTACTTCGTGCCTTGCATCACAAGCTCTTTCAATGACATTTCCCCCAAGACACACAGTGTGCTAGCTTCTGTTCATTTTGCCACTGCCAACGCACTCTGCATCTGTGCTGGGTTACACTTCTAATCTGGTCCTGTCCCAGTTTGGCTCATGTTCTATCAAGCATGCTCACATTGCACCTCAAGATTTAAATAGATTGTGAATTAGATTTAAATATATTAAAATGTGGTCACAAGGCACTATTAAGGGGACGTGTGAAATACAAGACAGACTGAGCATGACAAAAGATAGCAAACAACAATTGCAGCTTGCCAATTTAAAGTTAGCCAGTGTTTCTAGTCCTGTTTGGTTCCTCTAATGGAAAATTGGGCAACAGTTGTCTCTTTCTCATTGTCCAATTCTCCACGAAAATTCATGGTCAAGCCTTGTACACAAAGTTGAAAGAAGAACGTGCTTTTCTATAATATCTGTTATGACCTCAGGACATTCCAAAGAACTTTAGAGTCAATAAAATAGCTTTTGAAGTATAGTCACTTTTGTAATGCAGGAAACACGGCAGCCTATTTGCTCACAGCAAGCTCCCAAATGGCAATGTGATAATGGCCATCTATTTTAGTGCTGTTGGTTAAAGGATAACTATTGGACAGGACACATGTCAAAATAGCAGACGTGGGAACTTATAGATCCACCTGAAAGGCCAGACAGGGCTTTGGGATAGCGTCTCATCCAAAAGACAATACCTCCAACAGTACAGCACTTTCATAGTCCTGCATTGAGAGTGTCAGCCTAGATTTTTCACTCAAATCTCCAGAGTGGGACTTGAACCTGTGACTTTCTAACTCAGAGACAAGAGTGCTACCCACAGAACCACAGGTAAAACAGAATTAGGGTGCAAGAGGATTCTTCAGTTAAGTTTTGATTTATGTTCCTGGGATGTGGGCATCACTGTCAAGGCCAGCATTTGTCCATCCCTAATTGCCCTTGAGAAGGTGGTGGTGAGCTGCCTTCCTGAATTGTAGCAGTCCATGTGGTATAGTTACTCCCACAGTGCTGTTAGGAAGGGAGTTCCAGGTTTTTGACCCAGCGACAGTGAAGCAACGGCGATATAGTTCCAAGTCACGATGGTGTGTGACTTGGAGGGGAACTTGCAGGTGGTGGTATTCCCATGCATCTGCTGCCCTTGTTCTTCTAGGTGGTAGAGGTCGCAGGTTTGGAAGGTGCTGCTGAAGGAGGCTTGCTGAGTTGCTGCAGAGCATCTTGTATATGGTACACACAACTGCTACTGTGTGTTGGTGGTCGAGGGAGTGAATGTTTAAGGTAGTGGATGGGGTGCCAATCAAGTGGGCTGCTTTGAACTGGATGGTATCTTGAGTGTTGTCAGAGTTGCACTTATGCAGGCAAGTGGAGAGTATTCCCTCACACTTTGCACTTCTGCCTTGTAGATGGTGGACAGGATTTGAGGAGACAGGAGGTGAGTTACTCACCGTAGAATTCCCAGCCTCTAACCTGCTTTTGTAGCTACAGTACTTATATGGTTGGTCCAGTTCAGTTTCTGGTCAATGGTAACCCCCAGGATGTTCATGGTGGGAGATTCAGCAATGGTAATGCCATTGAATGTCAAGGGGAGTTGGTTAGATTCTCTCTTGTTAAAAGATGGTCATTGCGTGGCATTTGTGTGGCGTGAATGTTACTTGCCACTTATCAGCCTAAGCCTAGATGTTGTCCAGGACTTGTTGCATCTGGACACGGGCTGCTGCAGTATTTGAGGAGTCACGAATGGTGCTGAACATTGTGCACTCATCAGCGAACACCCTCACTTCTGGCCTTATGATGGAGGGGTGGTCATTGATGATAAATGCCTGCTCGGTTCTGAAAAAAAAATCCCGACTCGAACCCAACAGAACCACATTGAACCCGAGCCCGACCCGGCCCGCGTCCTTCCATTTTTTCCCATGCCCAACCCGACCTGCCACCGCCCCGACCTGACCCAAACCCGACACATGCCGTTGGGTCCTGTCGGCTTTGGGTCAGGTAGCAGACCATTAACTGATGAAGCAGCTGAAGATGGTTTGGCCTGGGACACTACGCTGAGGAGCTCCTGCAGCAATATCCTGGGGCTGAGATGATTGTCTTCCTAAAACCACAACTATCATCCTTTGTGCTGGGTACAACTCCAATCATTGGAGAGCTTAATCCCAATTTCCATTGACTCCAGTTTTGCTCGGGTTCCTTGATGCCATACTCGGTCAAATGCTGCCTTGATGTCAAGGGCAGTCACGCACACCTCACCTCTGGAGTTCAGCTGTTTGGTCCATGCTTGGACGAAGGCTGTAATGATGTCTGGAGCAAAGCAGTGCTGGCAGAACCAAAACTGAGCATTGGTGAGCAGGTTATTGCTGAGTAAGTGCTACTTGATAGCACTGTCAATGACACCTTCCATCGCTTTGCTGATGATTGAGGGTAGACTGATGAGGCGGTAATTGGCCAGATAGGATTTGTCCTGCTTTTTGTATACAGGACATACCTGGGCAATTCTCCACATTGTCAGGTCGGTGCCAGTATTGTAGCTGTCATGGAACAGCTTGGCTAGGAGTGCAGCTCGTCCTGGAGAACAAGTTCTTGAATGTTGTCAGGCCCCATAGCCTTTGCTGTAACACGTTTTCAGCCATTTATTGATATCACATGGAGTGAATCGAATTGGCTGAAGACTGGCATCTGTGATGCCGGGGGACCTCAGGAGGAGGCCAAGATGGATCATCCACTCTGCACTTCTGGCTGAAGATGGCAGAAAATGTTTCAGCCTTTTCTTTTGCACTGATATGCTGGGCTTCCCCAACGTTGAGGATGGGGATGCTTGTGAGCCTTCTCCCCCAGTTAGTTATTTAATTGTCCACCACCATTCATGACTGGATGTGGCAGAACTACAGCAAAAGTTGTGCCTGGATTTAAAGGTCATGTTTTGGATCAACATCAGTGTCCGGGATCTGGTCAGTTTGCCTCCGTTGGTAGCTTAATGGGTAAAATCCCCAAATGGAGTTGATTTAAACCAGGGGTGTCCAACCTGTGGCTTAAAGGCTCTTGACATTCCAGCCCAGATAACTCAGGATTATTTGCATTTACATTTCTTATTTGCTGGTTCATCCTGTTTGCACGTTGTGGGCCTGGAGATTTGGAAAAAGCTGTTAATATAAAAGTATAGGAATAGGAACAGGAGTAGGCTATATAATCACCTGAGCCTGCTCCGTCACTCAACAAGATCATGACTGATCTTTAACTTCAACTCCACTTTCCTGTTTGATCCCCACTTCCCTTTATTTCCTTCATGCCCAAAAAATCCATCGTACTCAGTCTTGAATATACTCAATGACTGAGCATTCACAGTAGACTCGGGTAGAGAATTCCAAAGATTCACAACCCATTGAGTGAAGGAATTTCTCCTCATCTCAGTCCTAACTAGCTGACCCCTTATTCTGAAAGTATGACCCCTAGTTCTAGACTCTCCAGCTGGGGAAACAACCTCAGTGTTTTCATTGATGTTACCGGCAAGCCTAAAGCAGAAAACCCAAGACTCAGCACCTCAATGTGTCAGCCACAACTCTTGTGTTCTTGCCACTGAGCTGCTATCTTCAGTGCCTGCTACAAAATCCATCCCCTAGTCACTGATTCCTTCCCTTTCTCTGGCCAATGTCTGAAGCAAAACCAAACCATTTGCAATCTTGGTGTCCTAATTGACCCTGAGATAAGCTTTCGACCCCCATTTCTGCTCCAGCATCATGATAGCCTACTTCCACCTCTGTAAAATTGCCCAACTCTACCCCTGCCTCAGCTCATCAGCTGTTGAAACCCTCATCCATGTATTTGTTTATTTATTTTTTTTATTTAGAGATACAGCACTGAAACAGGCCCTTCGGCCCACTGAGTCTGTGCCGACCATCAACCACCCATTTATACTAATCCTACACTAATCCCATATTCCTACCACATCCCCACCTGTCCCTATATTTTCCCTACCACCTACCTATACTAGGGGCAATTTATAATGGTCAATTTACCTATTAACCTGCAAGTCTTTGGCATGTGGGAGGAAACCGAAGTACCCAGAGGAAACCCACGCAGACACAGGGAGAACTTGCATACTCCACACAGACAGTACCCAGAATTGAACCCGGGTCGCTGGAGCTGTGAGGCTGCGGTGCTAACCACTGCGCCACTGTGCCGCCCTGTTGCATCCAGAGTTGATTTTTCTAATGGTCTCAAGGGCAAGATCTCATTTTTTACCCTCCATAAAACTTGTACTAATCCAAAACTCAGCTGCCCACGTCCTATTCATCCATCACCTCTGTGCTCACTGACCTACATTGGCTCCCAGTTTTGCAATGCCTTGATATTAAAAAATTCTTATTCTCATTTTCAAATCCCTCCATCGCCTTTCCCCTCCCTATCTCTGTAATCTCCTCCAACCCTACAACCTTCCATGATCTCTGTGCTCCCTCAGTTCTGGCCTCTTGTTCTTCTTCTTCTTTGGCCTCCTTATCTCGGGAGACAATGGGTAAGCGCCTGGAGGTGGTCAGTGGTTTGTGAAGCAGCGCCTGGAGTGGCTATAAAGGCCAATTCCAGAGTGACAGGCTCTTCCACAGGTGCTGCAGAAAAATTTGTTTGTTGGGGCTGTTACACAGTTGGCTCTCCCCTTGCGCCTCTGTCTTTTTTCCTGCCAACTACTAAGTCGCTTCGACTCGCCATGCTTTAGCCCCACCTTTATGGCTGCCCGCCAGCTCTGGCGAACGCTGGCAACTGACTCCCATGACTTGTGATCAATGTCACAGGACTTCATGTCGCGTTTGCCGACGTCTTTAAAGCGGAGACATGGACGGCCGGTGGGTCTGATACCAGTGGCGAGCTCGCTGTACAATGTGTCTTTGGGGATCCTGCCATCTTCCATGCGGCTCACATGGCCAAGCCATCTCAAGCGCCGCTGACTCAGTAGTGTGTATAAGCTGGGGATGTTGGCCGCCTCGAGGACTTCTGTGTTGGAGATACGGTCCTGCCACCTGATGCCAAGTATTCTCCGGAGGCAGCGAAGATGGAATGAATTGAGACGTCGCTCTTGGCTGACATACGTTGTCCAGGCCTCGCTGCCAGAGAGCAAGGTACTGAGGACACAGGCTTGATACACTCGGACTTTTGTGTTCCGTGTCAGTGCACCATTTTCCCACACTCTCTTGGCCAGTCTGGACATAGCAGTGGAAGCCTTTCCCATGCGCTTGTTGATTTCTGCATCTAGAGACAGGTTACTGGTGATAGTTGAGCCTGGGTAGGTGAAGTCCTGAACCACTTCCAGAGCATGGTCGCCAATATTGATGGATGGAGCATTTCTGACGTTCTATCCCATGATGTTCGTTTTCTTCAGGCTGATGATTGGGCCAAATTCGTTACAGGCAGCCGCAAACCTGTCGATGAGTCTCTGCAGACACTCTTCAGTGTGAGATGTTAATGCAGCATCGTCAGCAAAGAGGAGTTCGCTGATGAGGACTTTCCGTACTTTGGACTTCGCTCTTAGATGGGCAAGCTTGAACAACCTGCCCCCTGATCTTGTGTGGAGGAAAATTCCTTCTTCTGAAGACTTAAACGCATGTGAGAGTAGCAGGGAGAAGAAAATCCCAAACAGTGTGGGTGCGAGAACACAGCCCTGTTTCACGCCACTCAGGATAGGAAAAGGGTCTGATGAGGTGCTGCTATGTTGAATTGTGCCTTTCATATTGTCATGGAATGAGGTGATGATACTTAGTAGCTGTGGTGGACATCCGATCTTTTCTAGTACAACCTTCCATGATCTCTGCGCTCCCTCAGTTCTGGCCTCTTGTACATCCCTGATTTTAACCAGTGAACCACTGGTCGCCGTGTATTCAGCTGCTAAGAACCTAAGCTCTGGAATTCACTCCCTAAACCTCTCCACCTTCTCAACCTCTCCCTCCTCTTTAAGATACTCCTTAAAACTTACTTCTTTGGCCAAGCTTTTGCTCATAAGTCCACACCCTCATGTGGCTCAGAGTCACACTTTGCTTGCTGACGCCCCTGTGAAGGACCTTGGATGTTTTATTATGTTAAAGGGGCTATATAAACGCACAATCTTGTTGATGTTGTTGCAGTTTTAAGTTCCACCTCAGAGACTTGTCACATAATCCAAACTGATTCTTCACTGTTGTACTGAAGGAGTGCTTGCAGTGTTGGATGTACTGTCTCTGGGATGAGATGTTAAACCACGGCCCCGTCTGCCCACTCAGGTGGACATCAATGAGTACAAGAGCAGGGGTGGTCAGCCTGGTGTCCAGACCAAAAATCAATCCCTCAACCAACATCGCTAAAACAGGCTACCTAGTCATTATCATACAGTTGTCTGTGGGATCTTGCTGTGCTTCCTACATTACAGCAGTAACTACACTTCACAGAAAGTACTCCATTGGCTGTAAAGCATTTTGCAACAGCCAGAAGACGAGGATGTAATATTTCATGTGAATATGGGCATCTTTGACAGTGCAGCATTCTCTCAGGACTATGTTGGGAGCATCAGCTGTGGATTTCAGGCAGAGGTGGGGTTTAAACCCACAACCTTTGGAGTTAGAAATGGGGACATTACCCATTGAGCCATGACTGATGCAGTAGCGTACTCTTGCAGTGAAACTGTTAACCTTATCATGGGAACACCTCCACCTTGCAAGTTCCCCTCCCAATCGCTCACCATCCTGACTTGGAACTATATCGCTATTCCTTCACTGTCGCTGGATCAAAATCCTGAGACTCTCTCTCTAACAGTACTGTGGGTGTACCTACACCACATGGACTGCAGCGGTTCAGCGAGTTGGCTCACCACCACCTTCTCAAGGGAAGAAATACCAGCCTTGCCATCAATGCCTACATCACACGAATGAATGAATTAATAAAATGAATTAAATTAAACCTGTTATAGTTGCCTTTCTGTCGGACATGCTGTGGATTTCCAACACTTTTCGGCTTAATTCAGATACCAGACACCTACAATTTTTCTCTCATTATCTCCAGTTATTGTGAAGCTGCTAATAACATGTTAATCAAATGCTGGGCTTGCATCTCAGAGCCATATGAATATCAAACTGAACCGTGTCACTTCAAACCTCTTGTAGATCACGGGAGAGGTGCTGGACTATTTTGGACATCGTTGCATCCAGGAGGACAGCTCGGGTTCAAAGGAGGGCGACGAGGTTGGAATATGATCGCAGTGACAATTCGTGAGATGAAATGAGTAATTGGCCTGCCAACCGGGAGGTCTCTGCTTTCTGAACCCTGTGACTCTGCACGGTTTCAGAGACTGCTGCCCTCCTCATGTCAGAGTAATGGTAGGTTCGCACTGCGAAACTATAAAACTCCTTTTGTATTCAACCAATAAAATGTAAAAAGTAGGACAGAGAGAAAGTTGGAATTTTGCGTTACCTGGTTTTAGCTTATTGCCAACCTGTAGCATTTCTGGAAGATCCCATGGTATTATTTGAAGAAGAGCAGGGTTGTTTTCTCCCAGTGTCCTGGTCCAATATTTATCTCTCAACCTACACCAGTGTGTGCAAATTGGCTGCCACATTTCCTACATTACAACAGCTTCAAAAAGTACATCATTAGCTGTAAAGCACTTTGGGATATCCTGAGTTCTTGAAAGGCGCTATAGAAATGTAATTCTTTCTTTATATCGAAAATCTGGGCATATTTTCCTCATGACTTTCTGTCTATCCATTCACTGACAGAAAATTATCGGAAGGGATCACGTAAATTCCCCTTCAAGTCACACACCATCCTGACTTGGAAATATATCGCTGTTCCTTCATCATCACTGGGTGAAATCCTGGAACTCTCTCCCCAATGGCACTGTGGGTGTACCGACACCAAATGGACTGTGGCAGTTAGTGATGGGCAGTAAATGGAGTTGAGGTACAGAACAGCCACAACGGAATTGATTGGTGGAACAAGGTTTGAGGATCTAAATGGCCTCCTCTTCTTCCTAGGTTCCAATGATCACCTCATGGAACTTTTTGTTTTCTGTATGGGTGCAGTTATTGAGAGTCATTCATTAATTGCATCTGGTACTCAGTCACTCTTTAACTGCTCATAATTTCTTGCACCTCATCAGTCATCAGCCTGACCCGATTTCCTCATTAGTTTGAGAACTGATTAGAAATAAAACAATAAGCAAACCCTTTCTTTTTCCTCACCAGATGTCTGTTATGATTGGTGAGGTGTTGGTTAATCAATAACCCTTAATCTGTAACATGTTGAGGTCAGCTTTGCCTCAGCAAGGCAAGGGTGCAGTTAAAAAAACACAAATACAAAAGCAAAATACTGCTGGTGCTGGAAATCTGAAATATAATTAGAAATTGCTGGCAGTACTCAGCAGGTCAGGCAGCATCTGTGGAGAGAGAAATCAAAGTTAACGTTTCAGGTCTGTGACTTTTCATCAGAACTGGAAAAAGTTAGTGATGTAACAGATTTTAGTCAAATACAGAGGCAGGAAAAGCAGGAAGAAAAATAATGGCGGATGTTATTCTCTAAAATAGTTGAGCTCAGTGTTGAGTCTGGAAGGCTGTAAATTGATAGATGAAACGCTGTTCCTCAAGCTCCCTTGAGCTTCGTTGAAACAGTATAGGAGGCCAAGGATAGACAGGTCAGAGGGGAGTGGGGTAGAGAATTAAACTAACAGGCGACTAGAAGCTTGGGTTTAGCCTTGTAGGCTTTCCACAATGTGGTCACCCAATCTGCATTTAGTCTCTCCAATGCAGCAGAAACCTCATCGTGAGAAGCGAATACAGTATACTGAATTGAAAAAAGTACAAGTAAATTGCCGTTTCACTTGGAAGGAGTGTTTGAGGCCTTGGACGGTGAGAAGGGAGAAGGTAAAAGGGCATTGTTGGGGTTGATTGAGGAGTGGACCAGGGTGTCACAGAAGAAATGGACGCTTTGGAATGCTGAACAGGGAGGGGAGGGGAAGATGCGTTTGGTGGTGACATCATGCTGGAGGTGGCAGAAATGGTGGAGGATGATCCATTTGTAGTGGAGGCAGATGGGGTGGAAAGTGAGGACAAGGGGACCCGATCGTGGATCTGGGAGGGACGGGAAGGAGGTCGAGCAGAAGTGCGTGAAATGGAATGGAAACGGTCAAGTGTCCTGTCAACCATGTGAAGGGAAATCCTCAGTTGAGGAAAAAGGAAGACATATCAGAAGCGCTGCTTTTGAAGGTTGCATTGTCAGAACAGATGTGAAGGAAAAGAAACTGGGAGAATGGAATAGGGTCCTGATAGGAAGTGGGGTGGGAGGAAGTGTACTAAGGGTAGCTGTCGGAGTCAGTGGGCTTATACTGGAGAAATTTCTCTCCTGCCTTCCACCTTTTCACAGATCTTCCCTTTTGTTATTCATACTCCTAACTCTCCCCCTTTCCCTGCCACTGTACTTGCTTAAAACCTGTTACATCTCTGTTTCTATTTCTGACATAAGGGCATCAACCTGATACATTAATTCAAGCTGAAATTTTACAGCCCCCCCCCCCCCACAATGAGCAAACTGGTGGCAGGGGGAGGGGGCATAAAATTTAGTGGGTGATGTGGGGGGGGTGGGGGCCATTCCCGATGCTCTCTGGCCCTGCTGTAATTTTACATGGTGCGGCAGGGGCGAAGAACAGCCCTCACGCCCCAGGCCAATCAAGGCCCTTAAGTAGCCAATCGACTGCCACTGAAGGGCTTCCTCCCACCGCCATAGGATGACAAAGGCCCAAAAACACTGCCAGGTAAAACCTGGCAACCTTTTTGCAGGTTGGGAGGGGCTCCCCTGATCGGGCACCCGTTGCCCAATGGAGGGCCACCTCCGGAGCCCCAACCGCCCCCATTGCACAACACTCCACCCCCCCCCTCCCCCCCACAACTCCTCTTGCCTCGCGGGGCCCAGCCGATTGTAGCTGACGAGGCTGCCAAAACTTACTTTCGTTCCGGTTCACCTTGTTTGCGATGGCTGGGTGTAGTACCAGCAGTGGCCACCACTCCCAGTGGCGCTGCTGAGACTAAGAGCTGTCAGCCCACTGATTGGTCTGTAGGTCCATTAGGCAGAACTTCCTGCCTCAAGGAGATGGAAGTCCCACCCAAGTCCAATTAAGGGCCTGGGGAGTGAAAAATCCCAGTGTGGCTCCCCAGGTCCCGCAGAGGCGGATTCGCCACTGACTTTTCAGCTGAGGGCGGGGCCTCCCACCTAATGTAAAATTTCGGCCCCTGTTTCTCTCTCCATCGATGCTGACAGACTGCCTGAGTATTCCTAGCTTTTTCTTTTTTTTATTGGCGTTAACAAAAGATTACTTTGAAAGGGCCTGATTTTTCAATTTAAATGGGTTAACAATTTAGCTTAAACGTTGCATGAGTAATTTCAGAGATCTATGTTGTAACCCTCTTACAGCAGTATTGCACAGTGTGTCTTCACACAGGGTTATATGCTAACGAGTCTCAAATCAAAAATCTCTCCTTTTTTTGTTCATTCATTCCTCAGATGTCGGTATTGCTAAAAATGTTTGTTTCCCATTGATTTCCTATTCTGAGATGCCCTGAGTTTTTTAGCAGTTGCTTGGCTTCTTAGAGCCACTTCCTAGGAACCTACAGCTCAGAAGGAGACCAATCTGCCCATCCTGCCTATGCTGGCTCTTTGAAAGAGCTACCCAATTGGCTGCATCCTCTGCTCTTTCCCCATAGCCATGCAAAATTCTCCTTTTCAGATATATACATGTAACCAATACTCTTTTGGAAGTTGCGATTAAATCAGCTTCAACTACCTTTTTGTAGAATGGAATCATAGAATGGTTACAGCACAGAATACGGCCAGTCGGCCCTTCGTGTCCATGCTAGCTCACTGTAAGAGCAACTCAGCTAGCCCCACTTCCCCATCCTTTTCTCCATAGCCCTGCAAATTTTTGATCTTCAGATCATTATCCAACTCCTTTTGAAAACTATGATTGAATCTGCCTCCACCACACACTCAGGCAGTGCATTCCAGATCCTAACCCCGTGCTGTGTAAAAGAAATTTTCCTCATATCGTCTTTGGTTCTTTTACCCATCACCTTGAATCTGTGTCATCTGGTTTGCGATCCTTCCACCAATGGGAACATTTTCTCCTTTCCTATTCTGTCTGGCCCTCATGATTTTGAATACCTCTATCAAATCTCCTCTCAACCATCTCTTCTCCAGAGAGAACAACCCCAGCACATACAATCTATCTGCGTAACTGAAGTCCCTCATCCCCGGAACTATTCTCCTAAATATTTTCCCCACCCTCTCAAATCCTTCACAAACTATCTAAAACGTGCTGCCCAGAATTGGACGCAATACTCCAGCTGAGGCCAAACCAGTTAGAAAGGGTCATCATAAATTTTGTACTCTACACCTCTATAAAGCCCAGGATCCTCTGTGCCTTCTTAACCAGTTTCTCAACTTGCCGTGCCATCTTCGATGATTTGTGCACATATGCCCCCAGATCTGTCTGTTCCTGCACCCAGGCAGTGATTTTCGGTGAGCTTCCGAGGGCAGTTAAGAGTGAACCATGTTGAGGTGGGTCTGGAATCACATATCAGCTCAGACTGGGTAAGGACGGCAGGTTTCCTTCCATGAGTGAACCAGCTGGGTTGTTTAAACAATCTGACAGTTCCATGGTCACTGTTACATTGCCTTGTTTCTTTAATGCCCAAGAACTCACTGAGGAGTGATGGCACAGTGATTCGTGCCAATGACCTCTGAGAGCTGTGACACAATTTCTTCCTTTCAACCATGCTGCACTTTTACAGTTACACTGAGCAGAGCAACAGATTTGGTTCTGGGTTAATTAGAAGCAATCAAGTTTAAATGTGGCATTTCTATATATACAGCTTTCAAATCCCAGTCAGATTGCTAATGAACTACACATCAGGCTCAGTTGCACCATGGTTCTGGCCTGTAGACTTATGACATAATGTGTTAAGCACAATTCTTATCCCAAATATGATCAATACTAGCAAGCAATTTTATTCTTGTCAATTTTCTCTTTCTTTTTCTGAAGGTACTGCCTCCTCAACTAGGGACAATACCTCCTCATCTAAAGATGCTTAAGACAGTAACTCCTCAGGTAAGGAAAATAACTCCTCAGCTAAAGGCTCTCACCACAAAACTCATTCGCCTAGTGCCGCTTGATGCAGACGTGCCTGCAGAGTTGAAGCACGGGAGGGATTGCTGGCAGAGAGTAATCAGTTCATACAGCCCACTTCACTCGACTTCCCTAGCAACCTATTTCACAAAGAAATAAAGACTTGCATTTATATAGCACCTTTCATGAGCCCAAAGTGCTTCAGAGTCAGTGAAGAGTTGGCCAGGACTCTGGGGAGAACTCCCGTGCTCTCCTTCTGAATAGGACTGGGATCTTTCATGTCCACCTCAGAAGGAAGGCAGGGCCTCAGATTAACATCTGATTCGAAAGACAACACCTCTGACCGTGCAGCACTCTTCCAGTATTGCCTTGGGAGTGTCAGCCTGGATTGTGTGTTCAAGTCTCGGAGTGGACTTATAAACCCACAACCTTCTTACTCAAAGGTAGTGTGCAACCATCTGATCCACAGCTGGCACAACTCTTATTCTTTTCAGTTAAGAAAAACCTTGCACTCCAAAGTGTGTGGCAGACAGAAGTACAGTTGAAAAGGTGGATAATCTTCCTAACCTTCTAATGTTTAGACTTGTGCCCTCTGGTGTTTGAGTCCATCACTCCCTTGAGCAATGTGCCTGGGCCAGAGTCGTCAATTCTCCTCATAACTGAGTAGAGTCTTACCTCCAAAGCAAGCCTTCTTTAACCTGTCCGCATAACTTCAATTACTGATGTCCGCAACAGCAATAACAACTCGCATTTATCTAGCACCTCTAATGTAGTAAAGCATACCACAGCACTTCACAGATGAGCTGAGGCAGAGGTGGTGGCGTAGTGATATTGTCACTGGA
This sequence comes from Heterodontus francisci, assembly GCF_036365525.1. NCBI lineage: Eukaryota > Metazoa > Chordata > Chondrichthyes > Heterodontiformes > Heterodontidae > Heterodontus > Heterodontus francisci. The sequence goes on along the minus strand of NC_090387.1, from coordinate 8,106,738 downwards.
CTACTAAAAAACACAGGGTATTGCCCTGGGGACATGGGTTCACATCCCACCACAGCAGAAAGTGGAATTTGAATTCAATTAATAAATGTGAAATTAAAAGCTAGTCAAATGATGGCCATGAAGCCATTGTCGATTGCTGTTAAAAAAAAAATCCACCTGCCTCACCGATTTCCCTTAGGGAAAGAAATCTGCTGTCCTTACCTGGTCTGGCCTACATGTGACTCCAGACTGATAACTATGTGGTTGGCTCTTACATGCCCTCTGAAATGGCCTAGCAAGCCACTCAGGTGTATCTAATCGTTACAAGGTCAATGAAAACAATGAAACCGGACAGACCACCTGGCATCGACCTAGGCACTGACAATGGCAAACCCAACCCCCTCAACCCTACAATGTTCTCCTCACTAACATCTGGGGGCTTGTGACAAAGTTGGGAGAGCTGTCCTATGGACTAGTCAAGCAACAGCCTGACATAGTCGCACTCACGAAATCATACCTTCCAGACAATGTCCCAGACTCTGCCACTACCATCCCTGCATATGTTCTGTCCCAGCAGAGGTGCTGGCACAGTGGTATACAGTAGGGAGGGAGTTGCTCTGGGAGTCCTCAACATTGACTCTGGACCCCATTAAGTCTCATGCCATCAGGCCAAACATGGGCAAGGAAACCTCCTGCTGATTACCACCTACCGCCCTCCCTCAGCTGATGAGTCAGTACTCCTCCATGTTGAACACCACTTGGAGGAAGCACTTTAGTTTAGTTTAGAGATACAGCACTGAAACAGGCCCTTCGGCCCACCGAGTCTGTGCCGACCATCAACCACCCATTTATACTAATCCCACACGGATTCCATATTACTACCACACCCCCACCTGTCCCTATATTTCCCTACCACCTACCTATACTAGGGGCAATTTATAATGGCCAATTTACCTATGAACCTGCAAGTCTTTGGCATGTGGGAGGAAACCAGAGCACCCGGAGGAAACCCACGCAGACACAGGGAGAACTTGCAAACTCCACACAGGCAGGACCCAGAATTGAACCCGGGTCGCTGGAGCTGTGAGGCTGCGGTGCTAACCACTGCGCCACGGTGCCGCCACTGAGGATGGCAAGGCCGCAGAAAGTACTGTGGGTGGGGATCTTCAATGTTCATCATCAAGAGTGGCTCAGTAACATCACTGCTGGCTAAGTCCTAAAGGACATAATTGCTAGACTGGGTATGCAGCAGGTGCTGAGGGAAAAACATACTTGTCTTCGTCCTCACCAATCTGCCTGCCACAGATGCATCTGTCCATGACAGTATTGGTAGGAGTGACCACCACACAGTCGTTGTGGAGACCCTCAATTGTGTTGTGTGGCACTACCACTGTGCTAAATTGGATAGATTTCGAACAGATCTAGCAATGCAAAATTGGGCATCCATGAGATTCTATGGCCCATCAGCAGCAGCAGAATTTTACTCAACCACAATCTTGTAACCTCATGGCCTGGCATATCCCTTACTCTATCATTACCATCAAGCCAGGAGACCAACCCTGGTTCAATGAAGAGTGCAGGAGGGCATGCCAGGAGCAGCACCAGGCATACCTCAAAATGAGGTGTCAACCTGGTGAAGCTACAACACGGGACTACTTGCATGCCAAACTCCGTTAGCAGCATGCGATAGACAGAGCTAAGCGATCCCATAACCAACAGATCAGATCGAAACTCTGCAGTCCTGCCACATCCAGCCATGAATGGTGGTAGCTCCACAACTATCCCCATCCTCAATGATGAGGGAACCCAGGACATCAGTGCGAAGATAAGGCTGAAGCATTTGCAACAATCTTCAGCCAGAAGTGCTGAGTTGATGATCCATCTCGGCCTCCTCCTGAAGTCCCCAGCATCACAGATGCCAGATTCAGCCAATTCGATTCACTTCGCATGATATCAAGAAATGACTGAAGGCACTGGATACTGCAAAAGCTCTGGGCCCTGACAATATTCCGGCAATAGTACTGAAGATCTGTGCTCCAGAACTTGCTGTGCCACGAGCCAAGCTCTTCCAGTACAGCTACAGCACTGGCATCTACCCGGCAATGTGGATAATTACCCTGGGGAGTATGTCCTGTGCACAAAGAGCAGAACAAGTCCAACCCGGCCAATTACCACCCCATCAGTCTAATCTCAATCATCAGTAAAGTGATGATTGCACTGGAGTGCTGACTTGGGTTGTATTAGAGTGCTATAGTGGAAGTTTGGTGACTGAGGATAATTAAGGGTTACTTTTATCTTAAAGTCTGTATTTTATTTAGCAGATTAACTTAACAGTTGCTGTTTGGGTTGGAAAAGGTGAGCTTTAGACCAGCTTTAAACAGGGTTCACTCAGGCTCTGCTTGCAGCTGCACATTGTTAATTAGAGAATTGGCTTATACCAGTTTTCAGGGGCTAGAGTCAATCAGTATAAAAGTGGGCCATGTTACAGTGTTGACTTAGTTTGCATTGGAGTGCTGACTTGGGTTGTATTAGAGTGCTACAGTCGAAGTTTGGTGACTGAGGATGTTCGGTGAGGAGGGAGCGAGGAGCTCCTTTCATTTCCTACCTGTCCTCAGAGTGAGGGGAGCCGAGAGATTCCAAAGAGCACAGCTGACTGGTGAGTAAGTCCTGGTGGGTATTTCTCAAAGTGAATTGAATTGTAAGTCATTGTTTTAGCAAGACTTAATTGTTTTTTTAATTATAATCTTCTAAAGTTTTACATTCAAAGGGTTTAGTCATGGCAGGGGAGCTTGAAGCCATGGTTTGCTCCTCTTGCTGCATGTGGGAATCTGGGGACATTTCCAGTCCCCGGAACCAGCATGTGTGCAGGAAGTGTCCAGCTGCAGCTCCTGGAAGCTCGGGTTTCAGAGCTGGAATAGCGGCTGGTAACACTGTGGAGCATCCGTGAGTCTGAGAGCATTGTGGATAGCACATACAGAGAGGTGGTCACACCGCAGCTGAAGGGACTTGAGGAAGGAAGGGAATGGGTGACCACCAGGCAGTCCAAGAGAATCAGCCAGGTAGTTCAGGAGTCCCCTGGGGTCCCGCTTGCAAATCAGTGTTCCATTTTGGAGGCTGATGAGGCTGGTTCCTCCAGGGAGTGCGGACAGAGCCAAGCTTCTGGCACCACAAGCAGCCTGTCTGCACAGGAAGGGGGAACGAGAGGAAGAGCAATAGTAATAGGGGATTCTATAGTCAGGGGAAAAGATAGGCACTACTGTGGCCGTCAACGTGACTCCAGGATGGTCTGTTGCCTCCCTGGTGCCAGGGTCCGGGATGTCACTGAACGGCTGCAGGGCATCCTGAAGGGGGAGGGTGATAAGGCAGAGGTCATGGTACATGTTGGTACCAATGACATAGGTAGAAAGAGGGATGAGGTCTTGCATCAAGAATTCAGTGAGTTAGGCAGTAGACTAAAATGCAGAACCTCTTGGGTTGTAATCTCTGGATTACTCCCAGTGCCACGTGCTAGCGAGTATAGAAATAGGAGAATAGCACAGATGAATGCGTGGCTTAAGAGTTGGTCTAGGAGGGAGGGTTTTAGATTCCTGGACCACTGGGACCGTTTCTGGGGAAGGTGGGACCTGTACAAGTGGGACGGTCTACATCTGAACCAGAGGGGGACTAACATCCTTGCTGGCGGGTTTGCTAGTGCTGTTGGGAGGAGTTTAAACTAATTTGGCAGGGGGAGGGGATGCAGACTCCTCGCAGAATAGGGACACAGCTAAACACAGGAAAGCGAACAAGTCAGAGGGAATACAATGGGAGTAAGTTTCAAGGGAGTATGACCAGGATGGAAGGCCTCGACTTTCATGCCAGGAGTATTGCAGGTAAGACGGATGAGTTAAGGGCAATGATTGACACGTGGAATTGTGATATAGTAGCCATCACGGAGACATGGTTGAGGGAGGGGCAGGATTAGCAGCTCAATATCCCGGGATATAGAATCTTCAGGCGAGACAGAGGAGGGGGTAAAAGAGGAGGGGGCATTGCAATATTAGTTAAGGAGTCAGTTACTGCAGTAAGGAGAGATGATATCTTGGAGGGGGCATCAAATTAAGCTTTATGGGTAGAGTTTAGGAATAAAAAAGGGACAGCCACATTGCTAGGTATTTATTATAGACCCCCAGATTGTCAGCGGGAAATTGAGGAGCAAATATGTGTGCAATTTGCAGAGGTGTGTAAAAATAAAAGGGTAATTATATTAGGTGATTTCAACTTTCCCAACATTAATTGGGATAGTCATCGTGTTAAGGGCTTAGATGGAGTGGAGTTCTTAAAATGTATACAGGAGAACTTTTTAGCTCAATATGTAGAGGATCCAACAAGGGAGGGTACAGTGCTGGACCTAATTCTGGGGAATTAAGCCAGACAGGTGGTTGTGTTGGTGGGGGTGCATTTTGGTGATAGTAACCATAACCTGGTACAATTTAAGCTTGTTATGGAGAAAGAAATAGACAAGTTGCAAAAAAAGGTTTTGGATTGGGGGAGAGCGAATTTTAGTAAAATAAGGCAGGATCTGGCCAAGGTAGACTGGAAAGAGTTACTTGTCGGGAAATCTACAGAAGAGCAGTGGGGGGCATTCAAAAAGGAAATGGGGAGGGTACAGGCCCAACATGTTCCCTCTAGGGTAATAGGTAGGAGCAACAAGCCCAGAGATCCATGGGTGACCAGAAACATTCAGGGTACGATGAGAAGGAAAAGAGAGGTTCTTAGCAAATACAAGGAGAGCAAATCAATGGAAGCACTCGTGGAGTACAGAAAGTGTAGGATGGAGCTTAAGAAAGCAATTGGAGCAAAGAGGGGAAATGAGAAAGCTCTGGCTGGTAAAAGTAGGGAAAATCCCAAGATATTCTATAAGTATGTCAATGGGAAGAGGATAACCAGGGAAAGAGTAGGACCCATTCGGGACCAAGGGGGAAATGTGTGGGTGGAGCCAGAGGACATTGGTAGGGTGTTGAACGAATACTTCACATCTGCCTTCACCCAAGAGAATGAGGATGTAGATATGGAACTTCGAGAGAGAGACTGTGAGGTTCTTGAGCAAATTGTCATAGGGAGTGACAAGGTATTGGAGGTTTTGGAAGGCTTAAAAGTGGACAAATCTCCAGGTCCCGATGATTTGTGTCCCAGAATGCTGTGGGAGGCGAGGGTGGAGATTGCAGGGGCTCTGATCCTAATTTTTAATTCCTTTCTGGCCACGTGGGAGGTGCCAGAGGACGAGAGAACTTGCTAATGTGGTCCCACTATTTAAGAAAGGTTGTAGAGATAAGCCAAGGAACTACAGACTAGTGAGTCTCATGTCAGTGGTAGGGAAACTATTGGAGAAAATTCTGAAGAGGAGAGTCTATCACCACTTGGAGAGGCAAAATTTGATTAGGAATAGTCAGCATGGCTTTGTCAGAGGGAGGTCATGCCTAACAAATTTGATTGAGTTTTTTGAGCATGTGACCAGGTGTGTAGATGAAGGTCGAGCAGTTGATGTAGTTTACATGGATTTCAGCAAAGCCTTTGACAAGGTCCCACATGGGAGACTTATCAAGAAAGCAAATGCACATGGGATACAAGGTAACTTGATAAGGTGGATTCAAAATTGGCAGAGCTGTAGGAGACAGAGTGATGACAGACGGCTGTTTTAGTGACTGGAAGCCAGTGTCCAGTGATGTACCACAGGGATCTGTGCTGGGTCCCCTATTGTTTCTCATTTATATAAACGACATAGATGACTATGTGGGGGGCAGGATCAGTAAGTTCGCGGATGATACAAAGTTTGGCCGAGTGGTTAACAGTGAGGTGGATTGTCTTAGGTTACAGGAAGATATAGACGGGATGGTCAAATGGGCAGAAAAGTGGGCAGATGGAATTTAACGCTGAAAAGTGTGAGGTGATACACTTTGGAAGGAGTAATGTGACACTGAAGTATTCAATGAGTGGCCTGACACTGGGAAGTTCCGAGGAACAAAGGGACCTTGGCGTGTTTGTCCATAGATCTCTGAAGGCAGAAGAGCAGGTTAATAGGGTGGTGGAAAAGGCATATGGGACACTTGCCTTTATCAATCGAGGCATAGATTACAAAAGCAGGGATGTCATGTTGGAGTTGTACAGAGCTTTGGTAAGGCCACAGCTGGAGTACTGTGTGCAATTCTGGTCACCACATTATAGGAAGGATGTGATTGCATTGGAGGGGGTGCAGAGGCGATTCACCAGGATGGTGCCTGGGATGGAACATTTAAGCTATGAAGAGAGGATGGAGAGGCTTGGGTTGTTTTCGCTGGAGCATAGAAGATTGAGGGGTGACCTGATCAAGGCATACAAGATTATGAGGGGCATGGACAGGGTGGATAGGGAGCAGTTGTTCCCCTTTGTTGAAGGGTTAGTTACGAGGGGTCACAAGGTTAAGGTGAGGGGCGGGAGGTTTAAGGGGATTTGAGGAAGAACTTTTTTACCCAGAGGGTGGTGACGGTCTGGAATGCCCTGCCTGGGAGGGTGGTCGAGGCAGGTTGACTCACTTCCTTTCAAAAGTACCTGGATGAGCACTTGGCACGTTATAACATTCAAGGCTATGGGCCAAGTGCTGGCAAATGGGATTAGGTAGACAGGTCAGGTGTTTTAATGCATCAGTGCAGACTCGATGGGCCGAAGGGCCTCTTCTGCACTCTGTGATCCTGTTACAGTGCTATCAAGCGGCACTTGCTTAGCAATAACCTGCTCAGTGACTCTCAGTTTGAGTTCCGCCAGGGCCACTCAGCTCCTGACCTCATTACAGCCGTGGTTCAAACATCAACAAAAGAGCTGAGCTCAAGAGGTGAGGTGAGAGTGACTGCCCTTGACATCAAAGCAGCATTTGACAGAGTATGGCATCAAGGATCCCTAGCAAAACTGAAGTCAGTGGGAATCAGGGGGAAAACTCTCCGCTGGTTGGAGTCATACCTAATGCGAGGGAAGATGGTTGTGGTTATTGGAGGTCAATCATCTCAGCTCCAGGACATCACTGCAAGAGTTCCTCAGGGTAGTGTCCTTGGTCCAACCATCTTCAGCTGCTTCATCAGTGACCTTCCTTCAATCATAAGGTCAGAAGTGGGGATGTTCGCTGATTGCACGATGTTCAGCACCATTCACGACTCCTCAGATACTGAAGCAGTCAATTTAGAAATGCAGCAAGACCTGGACAATATCCAGGCTTGAGCTGATAAGTGGCAAGTAACATTCACGCCACTCAAGTGCCAAGCAATGACTATCTCCAACAAGAGAGAATCTAACCATCTCCCCTTGACATTCAATGGCATTACCATTGCTGAATCCCCCACTATCAACATCCTAGGGGCTACCATTGACCAGAAACTGAACCGGAGTAGCCATATAAATACCGTGGCTACAAGAGCAGGTCAGAGGCTAGGAATCCTGTGGCAAGTAGCTCACCTCCTGACTCCCCAAAGCCTGTCCACCGTCCATAAGGCACAGGTCAGGAGTGTGATGGAATACTTTCCACTTGCCTGGATGGGTGCAGCTCCAACAACACAAGAAGCTCGACACCATCCAGGACAAAGCAGCCCGCTTGATTGGCACCCCATCCACCGACGCACAGTGGCAGCAGTGTGTACCAGCTACAAGATACACTACAGCAAGGCTCCTTAGACAACACCTTCCAAACCTGCAACCTCTACCGACTAGAAGGACAAGGGCAGCAAATACATGGGAACTCCACCACCTGCAATTTTCCCTCCAAGTCACACACCATCCTGACTTAGAACTATATCGCCGTTCCTTCACTGTCGCTGGGTCAAAATCCTGGAACTCCCTTCCTAGCAGCACTGTGGGTGTACCTACCCCAAATGGACTGCAACGGTTCAAGAAGACAGCTCACCACCTTCTCAAGGGCAATTGGGGATGGGCAATAAATGCTGGCCTGGCCAGTGACACCCACATCCCATGAATGTAAAAAAAAAACAGGCAAAAACTGACATTATGCCAAAAAAGGAGTGATCAGGACAGATGGATAAAGACTTGGTTAACAAAACCCATTCCATTTCTAACCTTTGCCATTTTGATGAAGGGTCAATGACCTGAAACTTTCACTCTGCCTCTCTCTCAGCAGATGCTGCCAGACCTGCTGAATATTTCCAGCATTTTCTGTTTATACTTGGTCAACAAATTAAGTTTTAAACAGAGAGAGAGGAGCGGCTGAAAAGTTTAGGGAGGGAATTCCAGAGCTTAGGGCCTTGGCAGCTGAAGCAAGGCCACTGATGGTGAAGTAATGGAAATTGGGAATGCTCAAGCGGCCAGAATTAGAGGAGCGCAGAGATCTAAAAGGGTTGTGGGGCTGGAGGAGGTTAGAAATAGGGAGGGATTTGAACACAAGAATGATAATGTTAAAATATTGTTTCGAGCTGGACCAAGCAATAAGGATAAGCAAAACACAGCACAGACCCAACTCTTTTAATCACCATAGGTCACAGACATGATACCTCAATATTTCATTTTCTTGAATTGTCTGTCTGTTTTATTTTTAGCCACAGTCAGTACACAGACTGATCCTCACAACACATCCAGCTCCATTGGCATTACTCTGTCCTGTTGGTATTCAAACATTAATAGAAGGCCTTGCATTGCTCATCCTCCCAATTGTACATTAATTAGAATGTGTCAAACATCAGAGCTGGCTACAAATTCCAGCTGACTGCTCTGCTTCAGCCCAGTGCTTCCATTTGAAAGGATGCAACACGCAGTGTGTCCCCTCATCAGATGTCAGAGCACAGCGGATCGTTTCACAAATATAAATAATTAAATGCCTAAACTGCAGGGGAAAGATTTGTAGCCTTTCGATTGAGAAAGAAAGGTCATTCACTAGGGGTTGGGTGAAGATCATTCTGGACAATGATTTAACAGGTGCTGAATGTCAAGAAGAGCTACAGCAATGAAGCTAATGAGGAGATATTTTGGAGATTCATGGGAATGCATTGAAGTCAGGCGAACTTATTCCCTGCTGTTGCTGTAAGGGGTCTGTCACTCATCTAATGGGGCCACACATTTATACAGCAGCAATAACTTGCAATTATATTGTGTTTTTAACATAGTGAAGTTATTCAAGGCACACTAGGCCCCGAGTCCAGGAATTCCCTCCCTAACCTCTCAACCCCTCTTTCTCCTTTAAGACTCTCCTTAAAACCTGCCGCTGACATTCTTTGGCGTGTGTCAATTTATTTCTGATTACACATCCGTGAGGCACCTGAGGGAATTTTATCCGTTGCCCATCTAAGACGGAAATGAGGAAAAATGTTTTTTCTTTCTTCGGGTTGTGAGTCTTTGGAACTCTTCCCCAGGTGGAGGCAGGGTTATTGAATATTTTTAAGGCACTGTAGATAAATTCTTGACCAACAAGGGAGTCAAAGGGTATTAGGGGTAGGCGGGAAAGTGGAGTTGACGCCACAATCAGATCAACCATGATCTTATTAAATGGTGGAATATTGTTGGCTGTTTTCTGCAAAGTCGGTGCAATTATCTTCAAATTTATTTTTCTCTTTTTAATTCTTGTTTTGCCACCTATTGTGTACAATTCTGGGCACCACACGTTCGGAAGAATGTCCAGTCCTTACAGAGGGCGCAGGGATGGTCAGCCAGGATGATACCAGGGATGAGAGAGTTCAGTTATGTGGAAAGATTGGAGAAGCAGGGATTCTCCATCTTAGAGCAGAGAAGGTTAATGGGAAACTTAATAGAGGTTTTCGAAATCATGAACAGTTCTGAGGGACCAAGTGGGGAGAAGCTGTTTCCTCTGGCAAGTGGGTCAGTAACCAAAGGGCATAGATTGAAAATAATTAAAAAGGAACAAGAAGAGAAATGGGAAGATTTTTCACAGTGTGTTGTTAAAATGTGGAACGCTCTATCTGAAAATATGGCGGAATCAGATTCCGGAGGAACTTCCGAATGGCAATTAGGCATGTACTTGAAGAGGACTAATTTGAAGAGTTATGGGGAGAAAGCTGCGGTGTGAAACAAAATTGGGTAGCTTTTTCACAGAGCCAGTACAGGTACGATGGACCAAATGGCCTCCTTCTGTGCTGTAAGATTCTGTGATTCGGAGACCTGGTCAACAATCGCCAACGTCCTTCCAAGTGTGTGAGCCCAGTCAATGAGGGGCGATCAATAATCTGCCATTTTAGCTGAGCCCAATCCTATCCCCCTGCTGACATTCACACACCAGCGCTTTCAGACAGAGGGTATCAGTGGATGGGTGTTTTTCTGAATGGAGGGATGTGACTAGTGGTGTTCCGCAGGGATCAGTGCTGGGACCTTTGCTGTTTGTAGTATATATAAATGATTTGGAGGAAAATGTAGCTGGTCTGATTAGTAAGTTTGCGGACGACACAAAGGTTGGTGGAGTTGCGGATAATGATGAGGATTCAGAGGATACAGCAGGATATAGATCGGTTGGAGACTTGGGTGGAGAAATGGCAGATCGAGTTTAATCCGGACAAATGTGAGGTAATGCATTTTGGAAGGTCTAATGCAGGTGGGAGGTATACAGTAAATGGCAGAACCCTTAGGAGTATTGACAGGCAGAGAGATCTGGGCGTACAGGTCCACAGGTCACTGAAAGTGGCAACGCAGGTGGATAAGGTAGTCAAGAAGGCATACAGCATGCTTGCCTTCATCGGTCGAGGCATAGAGTATAAAAATTGGCAAGTCATGTTGCAGCTGCACAGAACTTTAGTTAGGCCACACTTGGAATATTGCGTGCAGTTTTGGTCGCCACAGTACCAGAAGGACGTGGAGGCTTTGGAGAGGGTACAGAGGAGGTTTACCAGGATGTTTCCTGGTCTGGAGGGCATTAGCTATGAGGAGAGGTTGGAAAAACTCGGATTGTTTTCACTGGAACGACAGAGGTGGAGGGGCGACATGATAGAGGTTTACAAAGTTATGAGTGGCATGGACAGAGTGGATAGTCAGAAGCTTTTTCCCAGGGTGGAAGAGTCAGTTACTAGGGGACATAAGTTTAAGGTGCGAGGGGCAAAGTTTAGAGGGGATGTGCGAGGCAAGTTTTTTGCACAGAGGGTGGTGAGTGCCTGGAACTTGCTGCCAGGGAAGGTGGTGGAAGCAGATACGATAGCGATGTTTAAGAGACATCTTGACAAATACATGAATAGGAAGGGAATAGAGGGATATGGGCCCCAGAAGTGCAGAAGATGTTAGTTTAGGCAGGCATCAAGATCGGCGCAGGCTTGGAGGGCCGAATGGCTTGTTCCTGTGCTGTACTGTTCTTCATTCTTGGAACACTCACTGGCAGCAGAATCTCGCTCAACCCCAGGGTCACTGAAGCCAACTCTAGAAACCCTATTAACGCCCAGGCCGAGGTCAGTGAACAAACTGACTGGAGCCAGGGATAGGAGAGGGATAGCTTGCCAGTTCTACCTTGTCAGTTGTTGTTCAGCACTCTCATCTCTGAATCAGAAGATTGTGTGTTTGTGCCCCATTTAGCACAAAATCCAGCCTGACACTCCCAGTGTAGTACTGCCACTCCTTCAAAGATGTCATCTTTCGGATGACACACTAAACTCAGGCCCCATTTGCCTTCTTAGATAGATTTAAAGATCGCATGGTTCTATTTCAAAAAAGAAACAATATTCAGGGAAAGAATTGACAGGCATTTGGGAAGTTTTAAGTTAATTAAGGAGAGCCAGCATGGATTTATAAAAGGCAGATAATGCCTGACTAATCGAATTGAATTTTTTGATGAATAACAGAGAAGTTTGATGAAGGGAATGTGGTGGATGTTGTTTATATGGATTTTAAGAAAACATTTGACAAAGTACCACAGAAAAGGCAGCTAACAAAATGGAGGTTTATGGAATAGGAGGGTCAGTGTCCAACTGGATAACAAATTGGCTTAAGGCAGCGAGTCGTAGTAAATGGTTGATTTTCAGACTGGAGGATGGTATACAGTGGTGTTCCCCAAGAGTCCTCTAGGAGCACTGTTTTTTTTGCTACATATAAATGACATGGATCTTGGAATTCAGAGTAGAATTTCAAAATGTTCCAATGATACCAAACTTGGAGGTGTGGCACACAGTGAGGATGATATGAACCACCTGAAATAGGACATAGATCGACGAGCAGAATGGGCAGACAAGTGGCAGACTGAATTTAATACTGACAAGTGTGTGATGCATTACAGAAGAGATAGGGTGAGGCAACAAAGACTTAATGGCACAGTTGTAAAGAGTGTACAGGAACAGAGGGACCTGGGGCTGCATGTGCATTAATCTTTGAAGGTGGCAGGACATATTGAGAGAGCAATTAGTAAAGCATATGGGATTTTGGGCTTCATAAATAGAGGAATTGAATACAAAAGCAGGGAAGTTATGCCGAACCTTTACAAAATTCTGGTTAGGCCACAACTAGAGTATTGCGTCCAGTTCTTGTCACTACATTTTAGGGCGGGTGTGAGGATACTTGAGAGGGTGTGGAGGAGATTTACCAGAATGGTTCCAGGGATGGGGATTTTAGTTACCTGGTTAAGTTGGAAAAGCTGATGTTGCTCTCCTTGGAGCAAAGGAGACTGAGGGGAGATTTGAAGATTGACAGGCTTAGATAGGTTAGACAAGGAAAACTGTTCCCATTAACTGATGGTACAAGGACTAGGGGACACAGTGTTACAAGGTTTTTTTGTATTTAAAAAAAACTTAAGCTTCTGTGGACATTTAAGACATCTGCAAATAGTTGAAATTGTTGGATATCTGAAAAGGAAGTTCCGAACGAAAGCTGAACTTTATGGATGCTTTGAAAGGAAGCTGAACTTGAGCACAAGGACAGAAAAGCAGGTAATTTCAAGGAAACCAGCAAGGGGCTGATGTTCCTCAGAGCAAATTTTTGAATGACAAGGGAGACTCTATGTCTGGACATGTGACAATGTTCAGGAAGGTTGCTTTCACTTTGGATCCTTTAAAAAAGCCAGTGAGCTGGACAAAAAGCAGGCATTTGAAATTTGGCTTTGACCTGCCTGGAGCAGAGAGGAAGACTTAGAGAACATTTTACCTCTCTGTAAAGGAAGTCTGCATCTCTTGAGAAGAAACCCCTAGATGTCAGAGGTAGCAGATTCCTATTTCCTCTTGTCTCTGAAAGAATCCCTGCATCGTGTGGTTCCTGTTGCATCCTGTGTTTTAAGAAATCCTAAAATCTGAAGAAAGCTTCTGCTGCTTTACTGCTACTGTCAGACCTAAGCAGACCTGTTGCTACACCCCTGCTGAAAGACCTATGTGAAGCCTGCTGCAGTCAAATTGCCTTGAATGCCTACCCATCACAGACTCTTCATCAACCTCGCCTGGAGAGACTTCGGATGGCATCTGAATATTTGACTCGAGAACACCTCACCAAATGGAAAAATTTTCTACCAGAATGTGACAAATTGATTTATTTTATTATTACTTCTATTCCTATGAAGCAGCTGTAACCAAACTCCTTTTTCCCTGGTGAACCTTTTTTTAATGTATGTGTGTGTTTGAGGGCGAGGGAAATAAGAAGCTTTTAGTATATAGATTTATCTCATTATTGGTTAAGACTTAGTTTATTAATAAATAGTTGATTTTGTTGTTGATTAAAGAAACCTGGTTGGTATGCTTTATTTTGGGGGACAGATAGAGTATGTAATTTGCTGTGTTTTGGTAGGTGGGAAAATTTATTGAACAAAGAACAGTACAGCACAGGAACAGGCCATTCGACCCTCCAAGCCTGAGCCAATCTTGATGCCTGTCTAGACTAAAACCTTCTGCACTTCCGGGGACCGTATCCCTCTATTCCCATCCTATTCATGTATTTGTCAAGATGCCTCTTAAACGTCGCTATCGTACCTGCTTCCACCATCTCCCCCGGCAGCAAGTTCCAGGCACTCACCACCTTCTGTGTAAAGAACTTGCCTCGCACATCCCCTCTCTCACCTTAAACCTATACCCCCTAGTAACTGACTCTTGTACCCTGGAAAAAAGCTTCTGACTATCCACTCTGTCCATGCTACTCATAACATTGTAAACCTCTATCATGTCGCCCCTTCACCTCCGTCGTTCCAGTGAAAACAATCCGAGTTTATCCAACCTCTCCTCATAGCTAATGCCCTCCAGACCAGGCAACATCCTGGTAAACCTCCTCTGTACCCTCTCCAAAGCCTCCACATCCTTCTGGTAGTGTGGCGACCAGAATTGCACGCAATATTCCAAGTGTGGCCTAACTAAAGTTCTGTACAGCTGCAGCATGACTTGCCAATTTTTATACTCTATGCCCCGACCGATGAAGGCAAGCATGCCGTATGCCTTCTTGACTACCTTATCCACCTGCGTTGCCACTTTCAATGACCTGTGGACCTGTACGCCCAGATCTCTCTGCCTGTCAATACTCCTAAGGGTTCTGCCATTTACTGTATACTTCCCACCTGTATTAGATCTTCCAAAATGCATTACCTCACATTTGTCCAGATTAAACTCCATCTGCCATTTCTCCGCCCAAGTCTCCAACCGATCGAGATCCTGCTGTATCCTCTGACAATCCTCATCACTATCCGCAACTCCACCAACCTTTGTGTCATCCGCAAACTTACTAATCAGACCAGCTACATTTTCCTCCAAATCATTTATATATACTACAAACAGCAAAGGTCCCAGCACTGATCCCTGCGGAACACTACTAGTCACATCCCTCCATTCAGAAAAGTACCCTTCCACTGCTACCCTCTGTCTTCTATGACCAAGCCAGTTCTGTATCCATCTTACCAGCTCAGCTCTGATCCCATGTGACTTCACCTTTTGTACCAGTCTGCCAAAGGCTTTACTGAAGTCCATATAGATAATAAAAACAAGAAATGCTGGAACCACTCAGCAAGTCTGGCAACATCTGTGAAAAGAGAAGCAGAGTTAACGTTTCGGGTCAGTGACCCTTCTTCGGAACTGACAAATATTAGAAAAGTCACAGGTTATAAGCAAGTGAGGTGGGGGTGGGGCAAGAGATAACAAAGGAGAAGGTGTAGATTGGACCAGGCCACATAGCTGACAAAAAGGTCATGGAGCAAAGGCAAACAATATGTTAATGGTGTTGAATGACAAAGCATTCGTACAGATTAGGTGTTAACGGACTGAATATTCAAATGGGAGTAAATCCTGTCCCGAAGAATCCTCTCTAATAATTTCCCTACCACTGACGTAAGACTCACCAGCCTATAATTTCCTGGATTATCCTTGCTACCCTTCTTAAAGAAAGGAACAACATTGGCCATTCTCCAGTCCTCTGGGACCTCACCTGTAGCCAATGAGGATACAAAGATTTCTGTCAAGGCCCCACCAATTTCTTCCCTTGCCTCCCTCAGTATTCTGGGGTAGATCTCATCAGGCCCTGGGGACTTATCTGCCTTAATGCTTTGCAAGATGCCCAACACCTCCTCCTTTTTGATAACGACATGACCCAGACTA
Organism: Heterodontus francisci; assembly: GCF_036365525.1. Taxonomy (NCBI): domain Eukaryota; kingdom Metazoa; phylum Chordata; class Chondrichthyes; order Heterodontiformes; family Heterodontidae; genus Heterodontus; species Heterodontus francisci. The sequence continues at coordinate 8,091,271 of NC_090387.1, read as the reverse complement.
TCTACACTCCCTTCCCTAGACTCATCATCCACCAAGTCCTTCTCTTTGGTGAATACTGATGCAAAGTACTCATTTAGTACCTCGCCCATTTCCTGTGGCTCCACACATAGGTTCCCTACTCTGTCCTTGAGTGGGCCAACCCTTTCCTGGTTACCCTCTTGCTCTTTATATACGTATAAAAAGCCTTGGGATTCTCCTTAATCCTGTTTGCCAATGACTTTTCATGACCCCTTTTAGCCCTCCTGACCCCTTGCCTAAGTTCCTTCCTCCTGTCTTTATATTCCTCGAGGGCTTCGTCTGTTTGATATTTGTGCCCCTCCAGTTTAGATGCAACCCGTCCTTCTTGTACAGGTCCCATCTGTCCCTGAAGAGATCCCAATGATCCAGCTATCTGAAACACTCCCTCCTATACCAGCTGTTCAGCCATGTGTTTAGCTGCACTATCTTCCTATTTCTAGCCTCACTAGCAAGTGGCACAGGGAGTAATCCTGAGATTACAACCCTAGAGGTCCTGTCTTTTAACTTTCTACCTAACTCCCTAAACTCCCCCTGCAGGACCACGTCACTCTTCCTGCCTATGTCATTGGTACCGATGTGTACCACAACCTCTGGCTGTTCACCCTCCCCCTTCAGAATGCCCCCTGTCCGTTCAGAGACATCCTTGACCCTGGCACCAGGGAGGCAACATACCATCCTGGAGTCTCTTTCACATCCACAGAAGCGCCTATCTGTGCCCCTGACTATAGAGTCTCCTATAACTATTGCTCTTCTTCGCTTCGTCCCTCCCTGCTGAACAACAGAGCGAGCCGTGGTGCCACTGCTCTGGCTGCTCCTGTTGTTTTCCCCTGATAGGCCATCCCCCCCAACAGTATCCAAAATGGTACACTTGTTAGAGATACTTGTTATACTTGATGTGACCCATGGAGAAGTGGGACTGAATTAACAGTGCACTCCTCCCACCTCGATCGTAACAACAGACTGAAGGTTTTGGGCAAGAGATGCAGGAGGAGTGTGAGGAAGAACTTTTTTACACAGCCGGTGGTGATGACTTGAAACTCGCTGCCACCAAGGGTGTTGGAAATGGAGACAATCAATGACTTCAAAGGAAATTGGATGGGCACTAGAAGGAAATAGACTTGCAGGGCTACAGGGATAAAGCGGGGAAGCAAGATTGGCTAGATTGCTCCATGGAGAGCTGACATAAACTCGATGGGCCAAATGGCTTCCTTCTATGCAATAAATGACGACTGTATTAGCCTACTCTGTGACTCTACTCTAAGAACAGAGGAGCTCTGTCTGGTGTCCTGGCCAATATTTATCTTATTGTGAGGCAGAGCAGCCTCAAGGAACTACATGGTCTCCTCCTGCTCCCACTAGTTTTAACATAATTATGGAAAAAGACAGAGATAGAACAGGAGATAAAATTCTAAATTGGGGTAAGGCCAATTTTACTAAGCTGAGACATGATTTAACAAAAGTGGACTGGAAACTTACTTGAAGTTAAATAAATGTGTCAGAGCAGTGTGAGGCATTCAAAGGGGAGATTCAAGGGGTTCAGAGTAAATATGTTCCCACAGAGAAAAAGAGCGGGACAGCCAAATCTAGAATCCCATGGATGTCAAGGAGCTTACAGGGTATGATAAGGCAGAAAAGGAAAGCTTATGTCAAACACGGAGAACTCAATACTACAGAAAGCTGAGAGGAGTATAGAAAGTGGTGGGGTGAAATCAGAAAGGAAATTAGGAAAGCAAAGAGAGGGCATGAAAGAATATTGGCAAGTAAAATCAAGGAGAACCAACGATGGTTTGTCAATACTTTAAGAGTAAGAGGATAACAAAGGAAAAAGTAAGGCCCAAAAAAGACCAAAAAGGTAAGTGATGTGTGGAGGAGGAGGAGTGTGAATTACTGGATGTGATAAACAGAGGGAGAGAGGAAGTATTAAGGGGATTAGCATCTTTGAAAGTGGATTAATCACCAAGGCCAGATGAAATGTATCCCAGGCTGTTAAAAGAAGCCAGGGAGGAAATAGCAGAAGGTCTGACCATCATTTTCCAATCCTCACTGGATAGAGGTGTGGTGCCGGAGGATTGGAGGACTGCTAACATTATACCTTTGTATAAAAAGGGAGCGAGGGATAGACTGAAAAATTATAGGCCAGTCAGTCTAAGTGAAGTAGTGGGCAAATTATTGGAATCAATTCAGTGACCTGAAGCGTTAACTCTGCTTCTCTCTCCACAGATGCTTCCAGACCTGCTGAGTATTTCCAGCATTTCTTGTTTTTATTTCAGATTTCCAGCATCTGCAGTATTTTGCTTTTGTTTGTGGATTAATCAAGGACAATCAGCATGGATTTGTTAAGAGAAGGTCATTCAACTTGCTTGAATTTTTTGAGGAAGTAACAAGGAGGATTGATGAGGGTAGTACAGTTGATGTGGTCTACATGGATTTTAGCAAGGCTTTTGACAAGGTCCCACATGGCAGATTGGTTAAAAAATATATAAAGTCTGTGGGATCCAGGAGAATGTAGCAAGCTGGATACAAAATTAGATCAGTGGCAGAAAACAAAGGGTAATTGTTGATGGGTGCTTTTGCGACTGGAGGGCTGTTTCCAGTAGGGTTCCGCAGGGCTCTGTAATTTTTGTGGCATATATTAACAATTTGGAATTAAATGTAGGGGGAATGATTAATGATTAAGAAGTTTGCAGAAGACACAAAAATTGGCCACATAGTTGATAGTGAGGAGGATAGCTATATGCTGCAGGAAGATATCAATGGACTGGTCAGGTGGGCAGAAAAGTGGCAAATGGAATTTAACCCAGAGAAGTGTGAGGTGATGCATGTGGGAAGGTCAAACAAGGCAAAGGAATGCACAATAAATGGGAGGATACTGAGAGGTGTAGAGGAAGTGAGGGACCTTGGAGTGTATCTCCATGGATCCCTGAAGATAGCAGGACAGATCAATAAGGTGGTTAAGAAGGCATATAGAATCCTTTCCTTTATTAGCCAAGGTATAGAATATAAGAGCAGGAAGGTTATGCTGGAACTAATGCATTGGTTAGGACACAACTTGAGTACTGTGTGCAGTTCTGATCACCTAATTATAGAAAGGATGTAATTGCACTCGAGAGGGTACACAGGAGACTTATGAGGATGTTGCCAGGACTGGAAAAATGCAGCTATGAGGAAAGATTGGATAGGCTGGGGTTGTTCTCCTTGGAACAGAGAAGGCTGAGGGGAGATTTGATTGAGATGTACAAAATTGTGAGGGGCCTGGATAGAGTGGATGGGAAGGGCTTATTCACTTTAGCAGAGAGGTCAGTGACTAGGAGCATAGATTTAAAGTGATTGGTAGAAGGATTAGAGGGGAGATGAGAAAAAACTTTTTCACCCAGAGGCTGGTAGGGTTCTGGAACTCACTGCCTGAAAGGGTGGTAGAGACGGAAAACCTTATCTCATTTAAAAGGTGCCTGGATGTGCACCTGAAGTGCTGTAACCTGCAGGGCTACAGACCAAATGTTGGAAAGTGGGATTAGGCTGGCTGGCTTTTTTTTTGCCCAGCACAGTCACAATGGGCCAAGTGGCCTCCTTCTATGCCGTAAATATTCTATGATTCTATGCTCATATTTCTTATGTTCTTATGTTCTTGTATAAATGCATGTCTTTTCTTTCTACACCTTTGATGGTGCTGTGCCACTTCGAACGCAGTCCATCACTCTTGCAGTCAAGGGTGAGATGCATATGATACAAGTCGAGATTAATGCTCAGATTCCATCTCATTCCAATAATCACACCCGCGTCCTTCAACTAACAGTATTAAAAACAGTTGGCAAGGTTGAGCAGATGTCTTGTCAACCATTGCAATGAATTTTGTCCTTCGTTTCTTCATAATGAGCTAATTTTAATTTGATTAAGTTCGAAAATTGAGGTAATTAATAGCAACAAATCAGTTAGTTGAGAACAATCCTCGGTTTTCTCACCCTCAAAACTGAATTTGAACTGAAGGTGCTCTTAACTGTTACATGACCAAGAGCTTGTCGGGAGTTCTCCTGACGAAGGGGTCCCTGACCATCAGGACAACTTTTATAGAGAGACTTTCACTATCAGGAACACTGTTAAAGAGCGGTGAGGAGAAATCACACAATCTAAATCGCACAATTTCAATTTCAATTCAGCAAGAGAGGTGGGAAACAGGGCTGGGACTCAAATTTGATATCCAGTCAATTCACTTCTTCGCATAAAGGGCAGTGGAAACCCAGAAATCTTTCTCTCTCCACCCAAAAGGTTTTGGATGCTGAGGGAACAACTGTAAATTTTCAAGACTGGGAGCAGTAAATATTTGTTGGGCAATGGTGTTCAGTGATACAAAACAAAAGCGGTTAAATGGAGTTAAGATGCAGATCAGCCTGATCAAATTAAATAGACGAACAGGCTCAATGAGCTAACTGGTCTCCTTCCTGTTCCTGTTCAGAAATGCCTGGCAAATAACCTATTCTGGGCACTTCTCCTGCCCAGCCCACTCAGCAGGCAGTCTCAGTGATGTCAATCATGGCTCAGTGGGTGGCTCTCTCACTTCTGAGTCATAAGATTGTGGGGTCATAAGAACATAAGAACTAGGAGCAGGAGTAGGCAATTCAGCCCCTCGAGCCTGCTCCGCCATTCAATCCGATCATGGCTGCTCTCATCTCGCCCTCAACTCCACTTTCCTGCCCGTTCTGCATAACCTTTCAAAGCTTTACTAATTAAAAATCTGTCTATCTCCTCCTTAAATTTACTCAATGTCCCGGCATCCACTGCACTCTGGGGTAGTGAATTCCACAGACTCATGACCCTTTGACAGAAGTAATTTCTCCTCATCTCTGTTTTAAATCTGCTACCCCTTATCCTAAAACTATAATCTCTTGTTCTAGATTGCCCCACTAGAGGAAACATCCTCTCTATGTCTACTTTGTCAAGCCCCTTAATCATTTTATATTCCCCAATTAGATCTCCTCTCATTCTTCTAAACTCTAGAGAGTAAAGACCTAAACTGCTCAATCTCTCCTCATAAGACAAACCCCTCATCTCTGGAATCAATCTAGTGAACCTCTAGTGAACTGCCTTCAATGCAACTACATCCCTCCTCAAGTAGGGGGACCAAAACTGTACGCAATACACCAGGTGCGGCCTCACTAATGCCTTGTACAGTTGCAGCAACACTTCCCTACTTTTATACTCTATTCCTTTAGCAATAAATGCCAAAATTCCATTTGCCTTCCTTATTACCTGCTGCACCTGCATACTAGTTTTCAGCGAATCATGCATGAGGACACCCAGATCCCTCTACACTGAAGCACTCTGAAGTTTCTCTCCATTTAGATAATAATTTGCTTTTCTATTCTTCCAACCAAAATGGATAACTTCACACTTAACCATGTTAAACTCCATCTGCCAAATTTTTGGCCCATTCACCTAACCCATCCATATCCATTTGTAAATTTGGTATTCCTTTATTGCAACTTACTATCCCACCCATTTTAGTGTCATCTGCAAATTTGGCTATAGTACCTTCTATCCCTGCATCCAAGTCATTAATATAGATTGTAAATAGTTGAGCCCGAGGACCGAACCCTGTGGCACCCCACTAGTTACATTTTGCCAACCAGAAAAAGACCCATTTATCCCGACTCTCTGTTTTCTGTTGGTTAGCCAATCCTCTATCCAAGCTAATAAACTGCCCCTAACCCCATGTGATCTTACCTTGTGTATTAACCTTTTGTGCGGCACCTTATCAAATGCCTTCTGGAAGTCCAGGTATACTACATCTACAGGATCCCCATTATCCACTTCGCTTGTTACATCTTTGAAGAACTCTAGCAAATTAGTCAAATACGATTTACCCTTCATAAAACCATGCTGACTCTGATGGATTGCGTTTTGATTTTCTAAATGTCCTGTTATTACTTCCTTAATAATGGATTCTAACAATTTCCTAACGACAGATGTTAAACTAACTGGTCTATAGTTTCCTACTTTCTGCCTCCCTCCCTTTTTGAATAATGCGTTATTTTAACTTTTTTCCAATCCACTGGAACCTTTCCCGCATCCAGGGAATTTTGGAATATTATAACCAATGGATCCACTATCTCCGCTGTCACTTCCTTTAAGACCCTAGGATGTAGGCCATCAGGCCCTGGGGACTTGTCTGCCTTCAATCCCAATAGTTTGCTCAGTACTTCTTCCCTAGTGATGATGATTGTTCTAAGTTCCTCCCTTTCTATAACCTCTGCATTACCTGTTACTATTGGGATGGTACTAGTGTCCTCCACCGTGAAAACTGAGGCAAAATACTGATTTAGTGCCTCCGCCATTTCTGTGTTCCCCACCATTAACTCCCCAGTCTCATCCTCCAAAGGACAAACATTCACTTTAGCTACTCTCTTTCCTTTTATATACTTATAGAAGCTTTTGCTATCCGTTTTTATATTTTGCGCTAGTTTTCTTTCATAATTTACCTTTGCTCATTTTATTACTTTTTTAGTAACCCTTTGTTGATCTTTAAAAGTTTCCCAATCTTCCAGCCTTTGCAATATGGTATGCCTTAGTTTTTATCTTTATGTTATCTTTAACTTCCTTGCTTAGCCATGGATTTTTTCCCCCCCTCTTACAATCTTTCTTTCTCTCTGGAATATATTTCAGTTGGGAGGAGTTGAATAGAGACTTCAGCTAAAAAATCTTGGTTGATGCTCCCAGTGCAGTACTGAGGGAGTGCTGAGCTGTCAGAGGTGCTGTCTTTCAGATGAGGCATTACACTGAGACTCCATCTGTTCCCTCAAGTGGCTGTCAAAGATCACATGGCATTATATAGAAGAGCAGGGGAGTTCTCCCCAGTGTCCTGGCCAATATTTATCCCTCAATCATCATCGCTTAAACAGGTTAACTAGTCATTATCACATTGCTGTTTGTGGGAGCTTACTGTGCGCAATTGGCTGCTGTATTTCCTGCATTACAATAGTGACTGCACCTAAAAAGTACTTCATGTGCCATGAAATGCTTTGGGATGTCCTGAGGTTTTGAAATCCGCTATCTAAATGCAAGTCTTTTCATGTTTTTCACTTAGGGGGTGAGGTGAGGTTGTGTTTGGACCCATAAAGAAAGAAAGAATAAATATATTCAACAATGGAGCATCCACAACCCTCTGGGGTGGAGAATTCCAAAGATTCACACCCTTTGAGTGAAGTAATTTCTCCTCATCTTAGTCTTACATGATCGGCCCCTTATCCTGAGATTGCGCCCCATTTTAGATTCCCTGACCAGCTGAAACAATCCCTCAGCATCTAACCTATCCAGCCCCTTCAGAATCTTGTATGTTTCAATGAGATCGCCTCACATTCTTCTAAACTCCGGAGAGTACAGGCCCAATTAACTCAGCCTCTCATCATAGGACAGCCCTGTCATCCCACGGACCAATTTAGTGAACCTTCGCTGTACCGTCTCCAATGCAAGTATATCCTTTCTTAAATGTGGAGACCAAAACTGCACACAGTATTCCAGATGTGGTCTCACCAAAACACTGTACAATTGTAGCAAGACTTCTTTATTCCTGTACTCCAATCCCCTTGCAATAAAGGCCAACATGCCATTTGCTTTCCTAATTACTTGCTGTTCCTGCACACTAACTATTTGCGTTCCTTGTATGAGCACACCAAAGTCCCTTTGAATTTAAAAGTTTCACACCTTTTCAAAAATATTCTGCTTTTCTATTCTTACAACCAAAGTGAATAACTTCAACTTCCCTATGTTATACTCCATCTGCTATCTTGCTTACTTAATCACTGACTTAATCTGTCTATATCACTTTGCAGCTTCTCTGTCCTCCCCACAGCATACCTTTCCACCTATCTTTGTATCATCAGCAAACTTATATATATTACTCTCTATCTCTTCATCCAAGTCATTAATATAGAGTCTAAATAGCTGAGGCCCCAGCACCAATCCTTGCAGCACCCTACTATTTACTGCCAGCCAACTTGAAAATGCCCCGTTTATGCCCAGTCTTTGCTTCTTGACTGTTAACCAATCATCTATTCATGCTAATATATTGCCCCCAACTCCGAGCCCTTACTTTACCTATTAAACTTTCAAGAGGCATCTTATCGAATGCCTTTTGAAATTCCAGGTATACTACATCTACTGGTTCCCCTTTATCTACCCTACTAGTTACATCCTCAAAAAACTCTAATAAATTTGTCAAACAGGATTTCCCTTTAGTAAAACCATGTTGACTTGTTCTAATCATACTATGCTTTTCTAAGTGCAATGTTAATAATAGTTTCCAGCATTTTCCCAATGACTGATGTTAGGCTAACTGGCCTGTAGTTCCATGTTTTCTCTCTCCCTCCTTTCTTGAAAAGCAATGTAACATTTGCCAACTTCCAATCTGATAGGACCATTCCCAAATCATAGCTCACGCATCCACTATCTTTGCAGCTATCTGTTTTAGATGTAGGACTAGGATGCAGGCCATCAGGTCACGGGGATTTGTCAGATTTTAGTCCCTTAATTTTCTCCAATGCTTTTTCTCTGCTAATATTAATTTCCTTAATTTTCTCACTTTTTTAGCCCCTAGGTTACTGCCTATTTCTGGTATGGAACTTGTGTCTTTCGACTGTGAAGCCAGACACAAAATATTTGTTCAATGCCGCTGCCATTTCCTCATTCCTCAATCCTCATGATAATTTCCCTTCTCTGGTTCTAAGGGACCAACGGTTACACAATATACACAATATATATTAATGACTTGGGTGAGAGAAATAAATGTAAAATTTCCAAATTTGCAGATGACACAAAGCTGGGGGGAATGTGAGCTGTGAGAAGGATGCAAAGAGGCTCCAATATGATTTGGACAAGTTGGGTGAGTGGGCAAATGCATGGCAGATGCAGCATAACATGGATAAATGTGAGGTTATCACTTTGGTTGTAAAAATAGAAAGACAGATTATTATCTGAATGGTGATAGTTTGGGAAAGGGGGAGGTGCAATGAGACCTGGGTGTCCTTGTACACCAGTCACTGAAAGCAAGCATTCAGGTGCAGCAAGCAGTTAGGAAGGTGAATGGTATGTTGGCCTTCATTGCAAGAGGATTTGAGTACAGGAGCAAGGATGTCTTACTGCAGTTATACAGGGCCTTGGTGAGACCACATCTGGAGTATTATGTGTAGTTTTGGTCTCCTTATCTGAGGAAGAATATTCTTTTGTATACTTATAAAAGCTTTTACAATCTGTTTTTATATTTATGGTGAGTTTACTTTCATATTCTATTTTTTTCCCTTTCATCAACTTTTTGGTGGTCCTTTGCTGGTTTCTAAGACACTCCCAATCCTCAGACTTGCTACTGTATTTTGCAACATTGTAAGCCTCTTTTAATCTAATACTATCCTTAACTTCCTGAGTGGACCATGGATGGTTCTTTCTTACTGAGTTTTTGTTTCTCAATGGAATGTATTTTTGTTGAATATTTTGAATTGTTTCTTTAAATATTTCCCACTGTTCATTTACCACCATAGCTTTTAGTCTATTTACCCAATTAACATACGAATTAGGCGCAGGAGTAGGACATTTAGCCCCTTCGAGCCTGCTCCACCATTTAATTATATCATGGCTGATCTGATTGTGGCCTTGACTCCACTTTCCCGCCTACCCCGATATCCTTTGACTCCCTTGTTAGGCAAGAATTTATCTCCCTCTGCCATAAAAGTATTCAATGACCCTGCCTGTGGGGAAGAGAATTTCAAAGACTCACAACCCTCTGAGAGAAAAAATTTCTCCTCCTCCTCCATCTTAAATGAGTGACCCCTTAATTTTAAACTGTGACCCCCAGTTCTAGATTCTCCCACAAGGGGAAACATCCTCTCAGCATCCTTCCTGTCAAGTCCCCTCAGGATCTTATATGTTTCAATAAAATCACCTCTCATTCTTCTAAACTCCAATGGATACTGACCCAAACTGTCCAATCTTTCTTCATAAGATAACCTCCCCATCCCAGGTATCAGTCGAATGAACCTTCTCTGAACTGCCTCTAACACATTTATATCCTTTCTTAAATAAGGGGACCAAAACTGTACACAGTATTCCAGATGTGGTCTCACCAATAACCTATACAACTGTAGCAAAACATCCCTACTTTTATATTCCATTTTCCTCGCAATAAACAACAACAACATTCCATTTGCCTTCCTAATCACTTGCTGTATCTGCATGCCAACCTTGTATGGTTTACCAATCCTCTGTGAACCTTAGCCAGTTCTGCCCTCATACCTATACACCAGGGATAACTGCCCTGCTCCTCTTCAAAATTGTATCATAGGGTCTTTTACATCCACATGAGAGCATTCAGGGCCTCAATTTAACATGTTGTCATGCTAAAGCCCCACCTGCCAAGAATGAGGCATATTAATTTTGTCATATGAACATTGATTTGAAAACTGTTGCTGAAGTGAAGAAACGACTTGTTCAAAAAATCACCAGGCCCCTCGCTGGAAAGACATTTGCATATTAACAGACAGTGCTTGTGGAGATAAAGGGGTTGCTTCCCTTATCCAATTTATTCCACAATGGACTTTGAGCACCAGGTATTGTGTGTAAGAAGAGATATTCCAGGGTCGGCTAAGACAAGAGAATCCACAAACAGACATGGTCAGACCAGCTGATCACATGACTAGCCCGCTTGGCAACCTGGGTTTTTTCTGAATTGTACAAACCATTTGAACTGAGAGTGTCCGTTTGCTCCTGGATTGAAAAGACCTCTCCTGGCTGTCTTGCCACAGCCTCTCCTGTCTGCTCCCATCTCTTTCTCACGGAATTCCAAATCCACTGAAGACACATTAAGAGAGAAAAGTCTCCTACAGCGAACAAGCTTTAAGAAGAATACTGGGCCCCAACGGAAAGTAAGATCTACCTACAAACAAGGACTCTACAGTGAGCTCGAAGATCCGTAACAAAAACCTCCTTGAGAGATTGACTCCCAAACTTTTCCACTTTATTTCTTCTGCTCTGTTCTGTCTCTATCGGCATGTGTGTATGGTGTATGCATGCTAGTGTGGGGCACGTCATGTATCTGTAGGCATTAACCAAATTAGAGTTTAAGTTTAGTAAATTTCAACCTTTCTTCTTTCAACTTAAGAAAACTTGTTTGAGTTGGTTTCTTTGCCTTATAATTGCAAAGCGGTGAACAACGATTCACCAAGGGGGAGCAAAAACACGGTGTGTTACAGTAGGACCAGACGAAGGCTGAGAGGGAACCCTAGACCCCTTTCCCAACTGGTCGTAACAGAAATTTGGGGGCTACCATCCTGAAGCCGACCCACAAACAAATGAGAGTAATTGGAAGTGTTCCCAATCAAAAAAGAACAAGATTTCAATGTAGATTTTCCTGTGGTTGTGTGTGATTGAATACTAACAGGTCTGCGACTGAAGCTAGTAGCTCTCCAAGCCAGGGTGAAGTAACTTGGGATACGTTAAAAGCACTGTCTATGGAGGAGTTGAGCAGTGTGGGTCACTGCTCGTGGCAAGGCTAGGAAGTCTGAACCCCTAAGGCTAGTGGCCAACCATTTTTCCCTTGAATCTGAAGAAGCAGAAACAGGGTTAGAAGCAGACTCTGACATATTGTTAGCAAAGATACAACTGGAACAGAGGAAACTTGAATTAGAAGACAGGCAAAGAGAAAGAGAGAGACAGGAGAGGGAGAAGGGAAGAGCCTTCTGGAAGGAACGTGAAGAAAAAGAGAGAGAGGAGAGAGAGACAAAGAATATTCTGGAAGGAATGTGAAGAGAGAGAGCTGAAGCAGCTTGAGTTAACTAGGGGGCGACAGAGTCACCCCGGTGAAAGCATGGCCAATATGGAGGAGCGTGATGCAGGGTTGGGTACAAAATTGCTAAAACTGGCTCAACTAATCCCAAAATTCAATGAGGATGATGTAGAAGTATTTTTGTGTCCTTTGAGAAACTGACAAGGTAGCTAAAATGGCCAGCTGAGACCTGACCTCTTTTATTACAAAGCCAGCTAACCAGAAAGGCCCATGAGGTTTATTCCCTGTTGTCAGATGAGAGTCCATCAAATTATGAACTGACAAAAAATGCTATCCTTGGGGCATATGAATTAGCACCCAAAGCCTATCGCCAAAAGTTTAGAACCCTCACGAAGCAAGTTAATCAAACTTATCTGGAGTTTGAAAGAAGTAAGCAGCTGGCTTTTGACCAGTGACTGAGGTCTCTTAAAGTCCAGCTCAGCTATGAGAATCTCAGGGAAGTAATTCTGTTAGAGGAATTTAAAAACTCTCTCTCACTCTCCATAAAGACACATGTAGAGGAGCAGCAGGTTCAGAGAGCCCGGCAAGTGGTCTTTCTGACTGATGAGTTTGCTTTAATTTATAAGTCGGTTTCCCAAGGGAGAACCTTTCCTTGTCACTCCCACAAAGCAGAAAAGGACAAAGGGTGGGAAGGTGATAGAAGCCCAAGCAGTCCCAGGAGACAAACAAAAAGCAGGAAACACAGGGGGCCCTCCTCCAGCCAAAAAGGAAGGTGCTATGAGCCGCAATGAGACCCGGAGACCTGTGTGCTTCCATTGTAATAAAGAAGGGCATTTAAAAGTTGATTGCTGGAAACTAAAGGGAAACCCGGTACACCCGCTCAGTGAAGCCGAGACCCTGATGGAAAGCACAGCAGAACAAGCTGTGGCTTTAACTGCAGCAAGAGTGAGATCCAGGAAGCTTACGGCTGCGAGTGCCGGAAAATTTAATAGGATTCCTGAAGGCTATCAGGGTTTTGAGTCTGAAGGGAAAGTAACCCCATACCCCTCGAGTGGGGCAAGCAAGCCCATAGTAATTCTCAGGGACACAGGGGCCACTAGATCCCTTTTACTGGGAAAAGGCCTGACCTTTCCCCCAGAGAGTGCAGTGAACACCAGAATGGTGATGGATGGTATTGGAGGTCAGTGTATGCCTGTACCTGTACACCGGGTACACCTGGAGTGCGACCTAGTTTCGGGACAGGTGACCGTAGGGATTGTCCCTAGTTTGCCTGTAAACGGGGTTGACCCGCTCCAACGTAATGATCTGGTGGTGGTGAAGGTGGTAACCCCCCCAAGTAGTGAAAGAAAGACCGCAGGTCACAGAGTCAGGGCAGTGGCGGGAGACAGACCCCTGCAGTTTCCCTGAGTGTGTAGTGGATCAGGCCATGATTAAACCAGCTCCCCCAGACGAGACTGAATTGGCACTGCAGGCAGATGACCTGCTCTGTCTGTCTGAGACTTTCTTTGGAATGTTAGGAGACCCAGGGAATGAATTAAAAGGATTTTCCCTCGCTGAGATTCAGCGAGCCGACCCAGTATTGCAAGAGTTAGCACAGGCTGCCCAGTCTGAAAGTGAAGTAGAGGGAGTCCCTGATTGCTACTGTTTAAAGAATGAGGTACTAATGAAGAAATGGAGTTCTCCTCACAACTTAAGAGCAAGGAGTGGACAGTAGTTCACCAGTTAGTGGTGCCGCAGAGGTACTGGAGAGAAATATTAAGAAGGGCCCACGAGACTACAGTGGCTGGACATGCCGGTATATGAAAGACCAAAGCCCGCATAAGACAGCAGTTTCAGAATCACAAAATAATACAGTGCAGAAGAGGCCCTTCAGGCCATCGAGTCTGCACCGATGCATTAAAACACCTGACCTGTCTGCCTAATCCCATTTGCCAGCACTTGGCCCATAGCCTTGAATGTTATAACGTGCCAAGTGCTCATCCAGGTACTTTTTAAAGGATGTGAGGCAACCTGCCTCAACCATCCTCCCAGGCAGGGCATTCCAGACCGTCACCACCCTCTGGGTAAAAAAGTTCTTCCTCAAATCCCCCTTAAACCTCCCGCCCCTCACCTTAAACTTGTGACCCCTCGTAACTGACCCTTCAACTAAGGGGAATAGCTGCTCAATATCCACCCTGTCCATGCCCCTCATAATCTTGGACACCTCGATCAGGTCACCCCTCAGTCTTCTCTGCTCCAGCGAAAACAACCCAAGCCTATCCAACCTCTCTTCATAGCTTAAGTGTTCCATCCCAGGCACAATCTTGGTGAATCGCCTCTACACCCCGTCCAATGCAATCACATCCTTCCTATAATGTGGTGACCAGAATTGCACACAGTACTCCAGCTGTGGCCCTACCAAAGTTCTGTACAACTCCAACATGACCTCCCTGCTTTTGTAATCTATGCCTCGATTGATAAAGGCAAGTGTCCCATATGCCTTTTTCACCACCCTATTAACCTGCCCTTCTGCCTTCAGAGATCTATGGACAAGCACACCAAGGTCCCTTTGTTCCTCAGAACTTCCCAGTGTCAGGCCATTCATTGAATACTTCCGTGTCACATTACTCCTTCCAAAGTGTATCATCTCACACTTTTCAGCGTTAAATTCCATCTGCCCACTTTTCTGCCCATTTGACCATCCCATCTATATCTTCCTGTAACCCAAGACACTCCACCTCACTGTTAACCACTCGGCCAATCTTTGTATCATCCACGAACTTACTGATCTTACCCCCCACGTAGTCATCTATGTCGTTTATATAAATGAGAAACAATAGGGGACCCAGCACAGATCCATGTGGTACGCCACTGGACACTGGCTTCCAGTCACTAAAACAGCCGTCAGTCATCACTCTCTGTCTCCTACAGCTAAACCAATTTTGAATCCACCTTATCAAGTTACCTTGTATCCCATGTGCATTTGCTTTCTTGATAAGTCTCCTGTGTGGGACCTTGTCAAAGGCTTTGCTGAAATCCATGTAAACTACATCAACTGCACTACCCTCATCTACACACCTGGTCACATGTTCAAAAAATTCAATCAAATTTGTTAGGCATGACCTCCCTCTGACAAAGCCATGCTGACTATTCCTAATCAAATTTTGCCTCTCCAAGTGGTGACAGATTCTCTTCTTCAGGATTTTCTCCAATAGTTTCCCTACCACTGACGTGAGACTCACTGGTCTGTAGTTCCCTGGCTTATCTCTACAACCTTTCTTAAATAGTGGGACCACACTAGCTGTTCTCCAGTCCTCTGGCACCTCCCCCGTGGCCAGAGAGGAATTAAAAATTAGGGTCAGAGCCCCTGCAATCTCCACCCTCGCCTCCCACAGCATCCTGGGACACAAATCATCCAGACCTGGAGATTTGTCCACTTTTAAGCCTTCCAAAACCTCCAATACCTTGTCACTCCCTATGACAATTTGCTCAAGAACCTCACAGTCTCTCTCTCTAAGTTCCATATCTACATCCTCATTCTCTTGGGTGAAGACAGATGTGAAGTATTCGTTCAACACCCTACCAATGTCCTCTGGCTCCACCCACAAATTTCCCACTTGGTCTCTAATGGCTTCTACTCTTTCCCTGGTTATCCTCTTCCCATTGATATACTTATAGAATATCTTGGGATTTTCCCTACTTTTACCAGCCAGAGCTTTCTCATATCCCTTCTTTGCTCTCCTAATTGCTTTCTTAAGCTCCATCCTACACTTTCTGTACTCCACTAATGCTTCCATTGATTTGCTCTCCTTGTATTTGCTAAAAGCCTCTTTTCCTTTTCATCGTACCCTGAATGTTTCTGGTCATCCATGGTTCTCTGGGCTTGTTGCTCCTACCTATTACCCTGGAGGGAACATGTTGGGCCTGTACCCTCCCCATTTCCTTTTTGAATGCCCCCCACTGCTCTTCTGTAGATTTCCCGACAAGTAACTCTTTCCAGTCTACCTTGGCCAGATCCTGCCTTATTTTACTAAAATTCGCTCTCCCCCAATCCAAAACCTTTTTTTGCAACTTGTCTATTTCTTTCTCCATAACAAGCTCCAGCACTGCACTCTCCCTTGTTGCATCCTCCACATATTGAGAACTCCATTCTATTTAAGCCCTTAACATGATGACTATCCGAATTAATGTTGGGAAAGTTGAAATCACCTAATATAATTACCCTTTTATTTTTACACACCTCTGCAAATTGCGCACATATTTGCTCCTCAATTTCCCGCTGACGATCTGGGGATCTGTAATAAACACCTAGCAATGTGGCTGTCCCTTTTTTATTCCTAAACTCTACCCATAAAGCTTCATTTGATGCCCCCTCCAAGAAATCATCTCTCCTTACTGCAGTAACTGACTCCTTAACTAATATTGCAATGCCCCCTCCTCTTTTACCCCCTCCTCTGTCTCGCCTGAAGATTCTATATCCCGGGATATTGAGCTGCCAATCCTGCCCCTTCCTCCACCATGTCTCCGTGATGGCTACTATATCACAATTCCACGTGTCAATCATTACCCTTAACTCATCCACTCATCCGTTTTACCTGCAATACTCCTGGCATTAAAGTAGAGGCCTTCCATCCTCGTCTTACTCCCTTGAAACTTACGTCCGCTGTATTCCCTCTGACTTGTTCGCTTTCAAGTGTTTAGCTGTGTCCCTATTCTGCTAGGAGTCTGCATCCCCTCCCCCAGCCAAATTAGTTTAAACTCCTCCCAACAGCACTAGCAAACCCACCAGCAAGGATGTTAGTCCCCCTCTGGTTCAGATGTAGACCGTCCCACTTGTACATGTTCCACCTTCCCCAGAAACGGTCCCAATGGTCCAGGAATCTAAAACCCTCCCTCCTGCACCAACTCTTAAGCCACGCATTCATCTGTGCTATTCTCCTATTTCTATACTCGCTTGCACGTGGCACTGGGAGTAATCCAGAGATTACAACCCAAGAGGTTCTGCATTTTAGTCTACTGCCTAACTCCCTGAATTCTTGATGCAAGACCTCATCCCTCTTTCTACCTATGTCATTGGTACCAACATGTACCATGACCTCTGCCTTATCACCCTCCCCCTTCAGGATGCCCTGCAGCTGTTCAGTGACATCCCGGACCCTGGCACCAGGGAGGCAACAGACCATCCTGGAGTCACGTTGATGGCCACAGTAGCGCCTATCTGTTTCCCTGACTATAGAATCCCCTATTGCTATTGCTCTTCCTCTCTTTTGACTGGCCAAAACTCCACAAAGATGTGGTGGAGTACTGCAGGAGTTGCCACATGTGCCATGTTGAAGGGAAACCCCAACCTACAGTGAAACATGCACCCCTAAGTCCTGTACCAGTATTAGGAGGACCCTCCAGCAGAGGGCTGGTGGACTGTAAGAGACTCCTGTCGATGACATAAGGGGACAGGCAGGCACAAGCTAGCGCAAGGTTAGACAGGGAAGGGGCAAAAGTGACGAAGAGCACAGGTTAAAGGAGGTCCGGGAGGAATTCTGGATGAAAACCCCTACTGTCCGGTCAACCAACCCCGAAAAATGTGAAAAGTTAGACCGAACATCCTC
Source organism: Heterodontus francisci (assembly GCF_036365525.1). Classification (NCBI taxonomy): domain Eukaryota; kingdom Metazoa; phylum Chordata; class Chondrichthyes; order Heterodontiformes; family Heterodontidae; genus Heterodontus; species Heterodontus francisci. The sequence continues at coordinate 8,073,904 of NC_090387.1, read as the reverse complement.
CTATGTAAATGCAGACACTGGAAGCACCCCACCATATTTGCTAACAGCATTTACAGGAACCTGCAGAGACAAAGAAAGACCTCTAGGGGGCAGAGAAACCATGAGGGTAATGCCTCAACTAGTCAAAGTGCCATAGGGGAGTGCAGTAGAATCTGCACATATACCTGCAGGTAGGAATGTCCCAGAGGACAAAGGAGAGATTAGCAAAGAATCCTTGCTAATCAGGGAAGTCAGGGAAAAAGGGAACCACACATCCCCTGAAGTCAAAAGCCTTTGCATGACTCAGCAAAGCACTGAAGGAGAGTTCAGGATAGATCCGCCCACTACTGACTCTCTTGAAAAAAAAAATGCCATCTCAGGGCTCATTACGCATAACCATCTCAAAGACCCTAGGCAGTCATGGAAATGGGCAAACTGAAGAAAAACTTCCCCCAAAAAAACACATTTATTGGGATGCCAAAAAGGGTCAATTAAAGCAGCACTGGCACTAACAGGCTGCAATACATTTTACGATTTGTGAATGAATGGGAATGAATGAGAAATATGCATGTTTTTTTTCAGTATCTTATATTTTCTATCGACCCATTTAATGAAATGTACTTTTCTCAAATCGCAATTCATTCCACTGGGTGTGGAGGTGTCATGCTAAAGCCCCACCTGCCAAGAATGAGGCATATTAATTTTGTCATATGAACATTGATTTGAAAACTGTTGCTGAAGTGAAGAAACGACTTGTTAAAATAATCACCAGGCCCCTCACTGGAAAGTCATTTGCATATTAACAGACAGTGCTTGTGGAGACAAAGAGGTTGCTTCCCTTATCCAATTTATTCCACAATGGACTTTGGGCACCAGGTATTGTGTAAGAAGAGACATTCCAGTGTCGGCTAAGACAAGAGAATCCACAAACGGACATGGTCAGACCAGCGGATCACACGACTAGCCCGCTTGGCAACCTGTTTTTTCTGAATTGTACAAAGAGTTTGAACTGAGAGTGTCCGTTTGCTCCTGGATTGAAAAGACCTCTCCTAGCTGGCTCACCACAGCCTCTCCTGTCTGCTCCCATCTCTTTCTTACGGAATTCCAAATCCACTGAAAACACATGAACCCCAAGAGAGAAAAGTCTCCGACAGCGAACAAGATTTAAGAAGAATACTGGGCTCCAACAAAAAGCAAGATCTACCTACAAACAAGGACTCTACAGTGGGCTTGAAGATCTGTAACAAAAACCTCCTTGAGAGACTGACTCAAATTTTTCCACTTTATTTCTTCTGCTCTGTTCAGTCTCTATCTGCATGTGTGTATGGTGTATGAATGCTAGCGTGGGCACGTCGTGTATCCGTAGGCGTTAACCAAATTAGAGTTTAAGTTTATGTTTAATAAATTTCAACCTTTCTTCTGTAAACCTAAGAAAACCTGTTTGTGCTGGTTTCTTTGCCTTATAATTGGAAAGCGGAGAACAAGGATTCACCAAGGGGGAGCGAAAAACACGGTGTGTTTAAAATAAAACCCTGTTACAGTAAGACCAGGTGAAGGCTGAGAGGGAACCCTAGACCTTTTTCTCACCTGGTCGTAACACTGTCATTCAAAAGACATCACTGCCTCAGGGCTGCATTGGAAAGTCAGTGTTGTCTTTTGTGCTCAGGCCTTGGGGTGGGACTTAAACTTGAAATCTTGTGACTTAGAGGCAAGGGTGCTACCAGCTGAGCTACTGCTACCAGCCTGTAGCATTCCCCAGAAATCCCTTTAGATGAGACCCTAACAGATCCAGCAGCACCTAAGTCTGTTGAGACTTGGCTTAAGTACCATTCTGTGTCTGAAGTTCAACAAGCATTGACAATTAATCTCAAAGGAGAAAGTTTCTGTACAACTGAGGTCTAACACACTGTGGAAGAAGAATTAATAGACATAGCACTTCCTCATTTTCCAACTGAATAGCTTCTTCAGCCCCCCTTGAAGCTGCAGCCTCCCTTGGTAGAATAGCTCTGTTACAGTGGTACAGCTGCATTTAAATTTGGGGCAGGGTCATTGCAACAGCTGAGCAGGAGGCTGAAGATCCAACTCCCGACACTTCCTGCAATGCAATAATGTCAACATCACTCCCTTTTACAAAGGGAGTCTCACCATTAGGAGGGAGGGGAGCACATCCTCCCATCGGACGCGAGTATCCCACTAGATGTCAACCCAGAATTCAGAGCCACACTCTGATCTCTACTTGCTGGGACAGTCTGTCTGGTGTTCGATCCCTAAACATTTGGCTTGCGGGGGGTCCACTACAGCTGAGCCAAAGGTTTGCCCCATTTTTAGAGTGTCTGAATCACTGTGTTCACAATCCTTGTGAATTTTTACCCATTAATATGGCGAAACCTGTAATCCTTTTTTCTGCGTATGGTGGGCAGCCATAAAGGTGGGGCTAAAGTATGGCGAGTCGAAGAGACTTAGCAGTGGGCAGGAATAAAGACAGAAGTGCAAGGAGAGAGCCAACTGTGAAACAGCCCCGACAACCAATTTTATCTGGAGCGCCTGTGAAAGAGTCTGTCACTCTAGAATTGGCCTTTATAGCCACTCCAGGCGCTGCTTCACAAACCACTGACTACCTCCAGGCGCTCACCCATTGTCTGTCAAGACAAGGAGGCCAAAGAAGAAGAAGAATAGGGCGAAACCTGTAATCCTTTGTTCTGCATTCTCTGACAAACAATCGAGTCTGCCAATTGCAATTCAAATGTGACATCCGAATCCATAATGTAATCACTGAGTGGAATATGGGGATGGGAATATGGCCGAGGGAGTGTTTGATGGGGACAGTGTAGAGGGATCTTTACTCTGTATCTAACCTGTGCTGTACCTGTCCTGAGAGTGTTTGATGGGGACAGTGTAGAGGGAGCTTTACTCTGTATCTAACCCCATGCTGTACCTGTCCTGGGAGTGTTTGATGGGACAGTGTAGAGGGAGCTTTACTCTGTATCTAGCCCATGCTGTATCTGCTGTGGGAGTGTTTGATGGGGACAGTATAGCGGGAACTTTACTCTGCATCTAACTATCGCACTCACCTGAAAATCCCTAAGCAGACTTAAAGGGAGGCAAAATGCATATTTTATTTCTCATTTTTGACATTTCTCACCTTGATGTGTCAAAAATACTTATAGTATAAATGGGGGAAAAAAATCAACTTTCATCATTCAGTCGGTTTTGTAGAAATCAGTCGGATCAAACTGCTGGTTCAATCTCTGTGGAACACGCCATAGGAAACTTCACATTCAATACTGAGATCCCAGTGGGAGTCACAGTGATAGAATTAGCTTCAGTGCACAAGGTGTGAGACCGTGACAAGTTTAAGAATGCTTCCTGTTAACACAATGCCATTAAGTTAATGAGGCCTTGATGGCTCCCTTCATCCTTTGTAAAGTATTTTTGGCTTTGTGAATGACTTAAGCTGACTGAGATCAGGACAGCTGAATCAAAAATAGAGTTTGAATTCACTGATCTGAAATAATCAGCATTAATTCGCATAATTTTATTCTGCTTTAATGAATCTTTTATCCCTCCTCCGTCGAGAGCATAGAACTCCTGCTGGGTTACAGTTCCACACACATTGACATCCCTTCAGTATTTCACCCCAAGTGGCTGTACTTCAGCCTTGAGCTTGAGTAAGAAAGTGTCAGCACGCTGTTTGATCATTGCAACAACATCACATTGACAACAATTTTTGTGTCTAATTTTGATTTCCTGACTATCCCTTTAGATGCCAGTCAAGGCAGCTTAACTAAAACAACTACAGCTAAGATTCCTGCACCATGCTTAATGCAACATAAATGTAACAAGGTTTGCCCATTATCGGATGGAGAGAAGAATAATTCACAATGCACTGCGTTTGATTCAGTTTGCACGCTCTGTTTTCAATATCAAACAATTCAGAATCATGGGTAGTCACACTGACTCTTCCCTGGAATAGGAAAAGAACAAAACTGTTCAGACTGAGGAGTCAATTTGAAAATCTCAGAGAGGGAAAAAAATTAACCTGAGATTTCCAAGAAAAATTGAGATTATTGTATTAGCTTCTGTAGTGGGAAGATCATAAACATGGACCCTGAATTTCCTGTCACCGCATTTGAAATTTTCTGGATATCTGGAGGAAGGAAACTCTGTTAACTACTGCAACAATGGCCTCGCCCCCTCCCCATCTCTGAAACCTCCTGTAGTCCAATAACCCTCCGAGATCTCTGCGCTCCTCCAATTCTGGCCTCTTCAGCGTCCTCGATTTTCATTGTTCCACCATTGGCGGCCATGTCTTCAGCTGCCTGGGCCCTAAGCTCTAGAATTCCCTCGCTAAACCTTTCTGTCTCTCTCTCTCTCTCTCTCTTTCTCTCTCTCCTCCTGTAACACACTCCATAAAACCTATGTTTTTGACCAAGCTTTTGATCATCTGCCCTAACAGTTCTTCATGTGGCTCGGTGTCAAATTTTGTTTGATACCACATCTGTGAAGCGCCTTGAGATATTTTATGACGTTAGATGTGCGATATAAATTAAAGTTGTTGCAAAAGATAATCCACCACAAAAGTTGCTCATTGGTGGAAAATCCAAAATTCTGAGACATCGAGGAAAGAAAGATTAATTGTGAATTCTTAACTTAGACTTTAGATTCTTCTTAATTTAGATCGATCCCTTTTGATTATTTTCTCCACTCAAGCAGTTGGATAATAAGCATTCTATTGCAAGTATATAATTGCATTGTTGTTAGATTATTCACTTCGTTATAGCTTAAGAGATTCTCTTGGAGCTCTACATTTTTGAAAACTGGGACCGTAAGATAAATGGAAGCAGTTTTATAATATTACTTATGAAACAATTACTGAAAACTTACCTGGATCGAAAAGGATAAAAACATTCTCGAAAGGTATGGGGGGGTTGGGGGATGCTGTACAACTCCGTGACTCTATGACTCTGAGTAGTCTCAGGTATGGGAGCCAAAATAAACTACAGTAAGAAGGGTAGAAAATATAACAGCCAGTCCTGTGCTTACCTGACGTCTTTACACTCGCACTTTCCAACTGGATTCTTAGATAGGGATCAGAACTGAGGAAATTTCCTAAAAGGAAGAAAATCTTGCATTTATATAGTGCCTTCCATTACCTTTTATTTATTCATTCATGGGATGTGGGCATCGCTGGCTAAGTCAGCATTTATTGTCCATCCCTAATTGCCCTTGAGAAGGTGGAGGCGAGCTGCCTTCTTGAACCACTGCAGTCCATGTGAGGTAGGTACACCCACAGTGCTGTTAGGAAGGGAGTTCAAGGATTTTGACCCAGCGACAGTGAAGGAACGGCGATATAGTTCAAAGTCAGGATGGTGTGTGGATTGGAGGGGAACTTGCAGGTGATGGTGTTCCCATGCATTTGCTGCCCTTGTCCTTCTAGTTGGTAGAGGTCGCGGGTTTGGAAGGTGCTGTCTAAGGAGCCTTGATGCATTGCTGCAGTGCATCTTGTAGATGGTACACACTGCTGCCACTGTGTGTCAGTGGTGGAAGGAGTGAATGTTTGTGCATGGGGTGCCAATCAAGCGGGCTGCTTTGTGCTGGATGGTGTCGAGCTTCTTGAGTGTTGTTGGAGCTGCACCCATCCAGGCAAGTGGAGAGTATTCCATCACACTCCTGACTTGGTGGACAGGCTTTGGGGAGTCAGGAGGTGAGTTACTCGCCTCAGGATTCCTAGTCTCTGACCTGCTCTTGTAGCCATGGTATTTATAGGGCTACTCCAGTTCAGTTTCTGGTTAGTGGTAACACCCAGGATGTTGATAGTGGGGGATTCAGCAATGGTAATGCCATTGAATGTCAAGGGGAGATGGTTAGATTCTCTCTTGTTGGAGATGGACATTGACTGGCACTTGTATGGTGCAAAAGTTAATTGCCACTTATCAGCCCAAGCCTGGATATTGTCCAGGTCTTGCTGCATTTCTACACGGACTGCTTCAGTATCTGAGGAGTCACGAATGGTGCTGAACATTGTGCAATCATCAGCGAACATCCCAACTTCTGACCATATGATTGAAGGAAGGTCATTGATAAAGCAGCTGAAGATGGTTGGGCCTAGGACACTACCCTGAGGAACTCCAGCAGTGATGTCCTGGAGCTCAGATGATTGACTTCCAACAACCACAACCATCTTCCTTTGGGCTAGGTATGACTCCAACCAGCAAAGAGTTTTCCCCCTGATTCCCATTGACCTCAGTTTTGCTAGGGCTCCTTGATGCCATACTCTGTCAAATGCTGCCTTGATGTCAAGGGCAGTCACTCTCACCTCACATCTTGAGTTTAGCTCTTTTGTCCATGTTTGAACCAAGGCTGCAATGAGGTCAGGAGCTGAGTGGCCCTGCCGGAACCCAAACTGAGCGTCAGCGAACAGATAATTGCTAAGAAAGTGCTGCTTGATAGCATTGTTGATGACACCTTCCATCACTTTACTGATGATTGAGAGTAGATTGATGGGGTGGTAATTGGCTGGGTTGGACTTGTTCTGCTTTTTGTGGACAGAACATACCTGGGCAATTTTCCACATTGCCAGGTAGATGCCAATGTTGTAGCTGTACTGGAACACCTTGGCTAGGGGCACGGCAAGTTCTGGAGCACAGGTCTTTAGTACTATTGCCGGAATATTGTCAGGGCCCATAGCCTTTGCAGTGTCCAGTGCTTTCAGTCATTTCTTGATATCACGTGGAGTGAATCAAATTGACTGAAGTCTGGCATCTGTGATGCTGGGGACTTCAGGAGAAGGCCGAGATGGATCATCAACTCAGCACTTCTGGCTGAAGATTGTTGCAAACGCTTCAGCCTTATCTTTCGCACTGATGTGCTGAGCTCCCCCATCATTGAGGATGAGGATATTTGTGGGGCCACTTCCTCCAGTTAGTTGTTTAGTTGTCCACCACCATTCACGGCTGGATGTGGCAGGACTGCAGAGCTTAGATCTGATCCGTTGGTTATGGGATCGCTTAGCTCTGTCTATCGCATGCTGCTTCTGCAGTTTGGCATGCAAGTAGTCCCGTGTTGTAGCTTCACCAGGTTGACCCCTCATTTTGAGTTATGCCTGGTGCTGCTCCTGGCATGCCCTCCTGCACTCTTCATTGAGCCAGGGTTGGTCTCCTGGCTTGATGGTAATGGTAGAGTGGGAGATATGCCAGGCCATGAGGTTACAGATTGTGGTTGAGTACAATTCTGCTGCTGCTGATGGCCCACAGCACCTCATGGATGCCCAGTTTTGCATTGCTAGATCTGTTCGAAATCTATCCCATTTAGCACGGTATTAGTGCCACACAACACGATGGAGGGTATCCTCAATGTGAAGGCGGGACTTCGTCTCCACAAGGACTGTGCGGTGGTCACTCCTACCAATATTGTCATGGACAGATGCATCTGCAGCAGGCAGATTGGTGAGGATGAGGTCAAGTATGCTTTTCCCTCTTGTTGGTTCCCTCATCACCTGCCACATACCCAGTCTAGCAGCTATGTCCTTTAGGACTCAGCCAGCTCGGTCAGTAGTGGTGCTACCAAGCCACTCGGTGATGGACAGTGAAGTCCCCCACCCAGAGTACATTCTGCACCATTGCAACCCTCAGTGCTTCCTCCACGTGGTGTTCAACATGGATGAGTACTGATTCATCAGCTGAGGGAGGGCGGTAGGTGGTAATCAGCAGGAGGTTTCCTTGCCCATGTTTGACCTGATGCCATGAGACTTCATGGGGTCCAGAGTCGACGTTGAGGACTCCCAGAACAACTCCCTCCTGACTGTATACCACTGTGCCACCACCTCTGCTGGGTCTGTCCTGCCAGTGGGACAGGACATACCCGGGAGTGATGATGGCAGTGTCCGGGACATTATTTGTCATGTATGACTCCGTGAGTATGACTATGTCAGGCTGTTGTTTGACTAGTCTGTGGGACAGCTCTCCCAACTTTGGCACAAGCCCCCAAATGTTAGTAAGGAGGACTTTGCAGGGCCGACAGGGCTGGGTTTGCCATTGTCGATTCTGGTGCCTAGGTTGATGCCGGGTGGTCCGTCCATTTTCATTCTGTTTTATCGACTTCGTAGCAGTTAGATACAACTGAATGGCTTGCTAGGCCATTTCAGAGGGCATTAAGAGTCAACCATATTGCTGTGGGTCTGGGGTCACATGTCGGCCAGACCAGGTAAGGACAGCAGATTTCCTTCCCTGAAGGACATTAGTGAACCAGATGGGTTTTGACAACAATCGACAATGGTTTCATGGCCATCATTAGACTCGCTTTTAATTCCATAATTTTTTATTAATTGACCTCAGGATGTTCCAAAGTGTTTTACAGCCAATGAATTACTTCTGAAGCATGGACACTATTATAATATGGAAAATGTGGCAGACAATTTGCACACAGCAAGCTCCCACAAATAGTAATGTGATAATGACCAGACAATCTGCTTCTTTTAGCACTGTTGGTTGAAGGAAGGATAAATATTGGCCCAGAACACTGGAGAGGACTCCCCTTCTCTTTTTCAAAATAACTTATGTTCACCTTAGAAGACAGATGGGGGTCTTGGTTTAATGTTTCATCCAAAAGAGGACACAGAGTGCAGCATGCCACACAGCCTAGATTCTACATTCAAGTCTGTCGAGGTGGGTTTGAACCCACCATCATCTGAATCAGAGGCAAGAAGTGTCATCACAGAGGCACAGCTCGAATAGGTGGAGCAGTGACAGGGAGTAAATATTTACTGCACCAGAGGCAACATTTCTTCTGCAGCAAGATCACAAATAACAAGCCTTATGACTGCAGTTATATTGATATGATGAGCTGATTAAATCTGTCCCCTCTCCCGTTCCTGATCGCCAGAATCTGCTTTCCTTTAAGAGGCTAAATAAGACAACTTTAGCAAACAACCAACATCCCCTTTAAAATCTCAGAGCGTGACTTTCCTATTTGAAGACCTCTTCGTGTCTTACTTCATGCTCTATAAAATGCGTGATTTATATTCACCCCTTCCTGCCAATAAATCAGTTTCAAAGACAACAAACGATAATAAATACCTGAAATGTTATTTGCCTGAATTATTCCAGGTAATTTAAGTAACTGTGAGCTTGCTAACTGGTGACAGTTTAACAGATTGAAGGCCGGGGACTTTTTTTTTAAAGTGATAAAACCTATTAACAGCCGAAACCTAGTTGTGGGGGCAGTGACACAGGAGGGACTATTTTATGGAGATCTTTTAGATGTAAGCTTGCTGGAGCAAACACAAGTACTTCAAAAAGGTCTATTGTCCAAATACAAATTTCACAGCAAGATTCAAATTACTCTCAATACTCCCAATTGTTCATGATTAATTTATGGGTTATGGGCATCACTGGTGATGCCAGAATTTATTGGCCATCTCCTAGTTTCATGGAAAAGTTTAGTGCTGGGTCATCTCTTTGAACAGCAAGTGGTTTGATCCAATGGAATGGCCTGCAAGGTCACTTCTGAGACACAGTTAAGAGTCAACCACATTAATGTGGAACTGAAATTACATACAGACCAGACCTGATAAACATGGCAGGTTGCCTTCTCTATGGGCTGAATTTTCCCCACCCCGTGGAGACGGGTTTGGAAGTAGGGGGAGCCGCGTTGGGATGGCTCCCCGATGCCTTCCTGTCTCTGGGGGAGTTTCCTAGGGGCAGGTTGGGAACAAAGTCGGCATCCCACTTCACAGAGGTGGGCAGCTAATGAGGCTAATTGAGGCCCCACTTGGGGGCTATCTTCCGAAGTCGGCAGCAGGTCTCTGCTGTTGGAGTGACCACCCCCCAGCTGAATGTAGAGCCTGCCAGCTCCTTGGAGGTGGTCTCTTGCTGGGAGGTCAGTCGACCACTGCATTAAATGGCTATGTCAAGAGGCTACAAGGCTCAGAGGAGTCAAGAGCAGCTGCAGGCATTCTTCTGGAGGGATTATCCCTCCACCTTGAGGTCCCTCACGGTACTGTGTCTTCTTTTATTTCAACAGAAGAGGGAGGCCATCATGATTGCCTCCATTTTGAGGTGCCCAATAGGTAGCTCTCGTCTCCAGCAGTGCTCAACCTTCCCAGTGGGGCTGCCGGATGGACATCACTGCAGGCCCTCCTACTGGACCTCCAGCTTCCCTGGTCCACCTTCTGTCCTTAATTGAATGGTGGTCCTGGAGGCAACTTCTTAATTGGCTATGTCTGGGAAGATTGCAGCTGACGTCCCACCACGGCTACTTTCGGGCTCCCGGCCCGGAATTAAGGCTAATGTCGGATCACAGCCCACCCAGTAAAATTCAGCCCAATGTGTCAGCTCTGGTACAGTGGGTAGCTGTGTTGCTCGCTGCTCCTGAAGCAGAAGATTGTGGGGTCAAGCTCTATGCCAGCAGTTTGAGCCCACAATGTCAGCTGATGTGCAATGCTGAGGAACAGCTGCACTGTCAGAAGTGCTGTCTTTCAGATGAAGAGTTACATTGAGGCGTTGATTGCCCTCTCAGATGCACCATGCTCCCATTGCAACATTTTGAAAAAGATCGGGGGTGGTGGGGGGGGGCGGGGTGGAATTCTCCCTGGGTTAACATTTATCCCTCAACCAACACCTAAAACAGATAAATGCAGTCATTATCACATTGCTGTTTATGGGATCTTGCTGTGCACAAATTGGCTGCCATGTTTCCTGCATTACTACACTCCAAAAGTATTTCATTGTAAGGTGCTTTGGGATGCCCTCAGGTTGCAAAAGGCTCTACATAAATGCAAGTTCTTTCTATATTCAAAGGGCATTAGTGACCCATTTTTTTTTAATGACAATTTGACAGCATCATAGTCACTTCACTCATACCAGCCTTTTTCTTTCTAGATTCTTTTAAAATTGGGACAACCATCATGAATCCCTCCCATCAAAATATGTGTCTTAGCTACCAAGCTAGGATCAAAGAACTAGGACCATACACTTCAGAGAAGCCTTTTGTATGGAATATTAAGGCAATCTTCCCCAATTAGGAGCATTGGATTAGGAGTAGGCCGTTCAACCCCTTATGCCTACTCCGCTATTGAAGAGATCGTGTCTGAACTGTATCTTAGCTCCATTTACCCACCTTGGCTCCATATCCCTTAATACCTTGGCGAGCAAAAATCTATCTCAGATTTTAAATTGCTACTTGAGCTATGGGAGGGATTTCCACTCTTCTACCAGAAGATTTGCTTGAAGAAGTGTTTTGTAACTTCTCCCCTGAATGGCCTGGCTCTGATTTGAAGGTTCTGTCCTCTTCTCCTAGACTCCCATAGGTATACTGTCCACTTCAATGCCTTCCCTAGAAATATATAGAATCCTCTACAAACCTCAACTTGCAAAGTTCTGCAGGGCTTCCATTTGCACTCTGATCTTCCTTGTTTTTTTTTCTGTTCTGTCTATAATCTAGAAAACTTCTATTAGACTACCTCAAAGACACTTTATTACTGGTGAAGTGGAGCCCGCAGTTCAATGCAGTTACAAAATAAAAAAAACAATTTCAAAAAGATTGCTTGCATCATCAAAAATGAAGCATGTCTGTGTTAAATCAGACATCTCCAAACAAAATTAATTACACGGCAAAAATGATTTTTAATTAAATATCTAACATGTTTTGAGGGCAAATTAGGTCAGTGCAGTATTTTGCATAAACGTTATGCAATAAAACATCCAACTAGACAGCAGATTAACTGGAGTATAAAATAAGCATCAAGGACAGGGCAGGCTGTCTATCTGGCTCCACATTTGCATGATCCCATCTTTGAGTGTCTTGATTTTGAACCATCTTGTCCTGTGATTGTCATATTTTTGCTTGATTTAAATTAAATTGCTGGGAGACCAATCATCTCAGCCCCAGGGCATCACTACAGGAGTTCCTCAGGGTAGTGTCCTAGGCCCAATCACTGCTTCACCAATGACTTTTTCTCCATCATGAGGGCAGAAGTGGGAATGTTCGCTGATGCTTGCATAGTCTTCAGAACAATTCAAGACTCCTCAGATATTGAAGCAGTCCGTGTCCACATGCAGCAAGACCTTGATAACATTCAGGCTTGAACTGATAAGTTGCAAGTAACATTCATGCAACACAAGTGTCAGGCAATGACCATCTCCAACAAGAGAGAATCTAACCATCTCACCTTGATGTTCAATGGCATTACCATCGCAGAATCCCCCACCATCAACATCCTGGGGGTTACCATTGACTAGAAACTTAGCTAGAGTAGCCATATAAATACTGTGGCTACAAGGGCAGGTCAGAGGCTGGGAATTCTGCAGCAAGTAACTCAACTCCTGACTCCCCAAATCCTGTCCACTATCTACAAGGCACAATTCAGGAGTGTGATGGAATACTCTCCACTTGTCTCGATGAATGCAACTCCAACACTCAAGAAGCTCGCCACCATCCAGGACAAAGCAGCCACTTGATCAACACCCCATCACCACCTTCAACATTCACTCCCTTTACCACCGGTGCACAGTTGCTGCAGTGTGTACCCATATACAAGATGCACTGCAACAACTCACCAAGGCTCCTTAGACAGCACCTTCCAAACCCGCGAGCTCTACCAACTAGAAGGACAAGGGCAGCAGGTGTATGGGAACACCACCAGCTTCAATTTCCCCTCCAAACTACACACCATCCTGACTTGGAAATATATCCCCGTTCCTTCACTGTCACAGGGTCAAAATCATGGAACTCTCTCCCTAACAGCACTGTAGGTATACCAGCACCAGATGGACTGCAACAGTTCAAGAACGAGGCTCACCACCACCTTCTCAAGGACAATTAGGATTTGGCAATAAATGCTTGTCTTGCCAAATGACACTCACACCCCATGAAAGAATTTTTAAAAAGTCTGAATTTATTCGGTTCCCTAAAAAAAGGGCTGACAAAGTTCTAATTACAGGAAAGTTCTTCTGATGCTGGAAACCGGAAATGAAAAGGTCATCAACCCAAAATATTAATTCTATTTCTCTCTTTACAGATGCTGCCAGACCTGTTGAGTATTTCCAGCTTTTTCTGTTTCTATTTTCCATTACATGAGGCATCCAGGTCACAAACTGTCACAGTCAGTGATCTTCACAAATGACAATGCTTCAACCAAGCTTATGAAGACTTAGGCATCAGTCAGCCCCCACAGCTAGCTCTCTTCCATCAGTCTTTTTAATCTCATTTCTGATCACAGGGGCCCAGGTACAGCAAGAACTCGTATGTATATAGTGCTTTTAATGCAGCAAAACTTCCCAAGCCGCTTCACAGGAGCATTATCAACCAAAATTTGACACTAAGCCACACAAGGAAATATTAGGGCAGGTGACTAATAGCTTAAAGAGGTAGGTTTTAAGGAGCATCTTAAAGAACTAAAGAGAACTAGAGAGGCGGAGAGGTTTAGGAAGGGTTTCCCAGAGTGTATGATCTTGACAACTGAAGGTACGGCCACCAATGGTGGAGTGATTACAATCAGTGTCAGTTCGGAACATCATTGGAACAGGAGGAGGCCTTTCAGCCCCTCGAGCCTGTTCTGCCATTAAATTGGATCATGGCTAATCTGCAGCTGAACTCTGCTTACCACTGCCTTTATTCCATATTCCCAACACCCTTAGCTAACACAAATCTATCCACCTCAGACTGCAAATTGACTCCCCAACCCTTGCACAGCATTTTGGGGGAGAGAATTTCAGATTACTGCCATCCTTTGTGTGAAAAGGTGCTTCCTGATTTCCATCCTATACAACCTAACTAATTCTGAGTCACACATCAGAGGAAATAGTTCTACAGAAATGAGTGGTTATAGCTATCAGGAAAGGCTGGGTCCCTTGTCTCTAGAAAAAAGAAGACTGAGGGTTGACCTGATAGATGTCTGCAAACTACGTGAAAGGGTTTGATCAGGTAGACTTAGAGAATATGTTTCCACTGTGGGTGAGACAAGAACCAGGGAGCACCAAAAAAGGATAGTTATTCATAAATCCAATAAGAAATTCAGGAGAAACTTCTCTACCCAGACTGTGTGAGAATGTGGAACACATTACCACAGGGAGTGGTTGAGATGAATAGTGTGGATATATTTAAGGGGAAGCTGAATAAAAAATGAGGAAGAAAGGAATAGTAGAATATGTTGATGGAGTTAGATGAGGACGGGTGGGAGAAGGTTCATGTGGAGTGTAAATACCAGCAGGGACAGGTTGGGCTGAATGGCCTGTTCTTGTGCTATAAATACTTTGTAATTCTTTGTAATACTTTATTGAATCCATTTAACATTTTAAATACCTCGATAAGAACATGCCTCAATCTTCTATACGCAACAGAATTAATACCGAGGAACATAGGAACAAAGGCAATTGGAGCAGGAGTAGGCCATTCTGCCCCTCAGGTCTGGTCTGCCATTCAACTAGATCATGGCTGATCTTCTACCTCAACGCCATTTTCCTGCACTATCCCCATATCTCTGGATATCTTTAATATTTAGAAATCTATCAATCTCTGTCTTGAACATGCTGAATGACTGAGGCTCCACTGCCCTCTGGGGTAGAGAATTCTAAAGATTCACTACCCTCTGAGTGAAGAAATTCCTCCTCTTCTCAGTTGTAAATGGCCTACAACTTATTCTGAGACTGTGTGCCCTGGTTCTAGACCCCCAGCCAGGGGAAACATCCCACCTGCATATACCCTGTCGATCCCTGTAAGAATTTTTTTATGCTTCAATGAGATCATCTCTCATTCTTCTAAACTCCAGAAAATACAGGCCCAGCCTCCTCAATCTCTCCTCATAGGACAATCCTGCCATCACTGGGATCAGACTGGTGAACCTTTGTTGCACTCCCTCTATGGCAAGTATACCCTTCTATAGGTAAGGAAACCAAAGCTGTAAACAATACTCCAGGTGTGGTCTCACCAAGGCACTATGCAATTGCAGCAAGACATCTTTACTCCTGTACTCAAATCCTCTTGCAATAAAGGCCAACATATCTTCCTAATTGCTTGCTGCACCTGCATGTTAGCTTTCAGTGACATAAAAACAAGGACACCCAAGTCCCTTTAGACATCAATACTTCTCAATCCATCATTGTAACGAACAGGTGAGGAAGGGGTCTCAGGCTCCCCTTTTGCCCCTTCTCTCGTTTGACTGCAACAGGGTTTATCCTTTTTTTAACACAGTAATTGAACTTACCACCCCATTGAGTGACTGCTCCTGCTCTTCTAATATAATTGCAAATAAACCAAGCAGACAGGTTTTTTTGAGTTTAAACAAGAAAGAAAGAGACTCCAAATGGTTAAAATTACTAAAATACACTACACATCCATGCAGACATTCACACAAGAGTCACACACACACAAATAGATTACAGAGGGAAAAACAAAGTTGGGTGGTTGGAGTAGAGTCTGTAATAAATGGAATTTAAATACGGTTTATCCGTCCCAGTGTCCTTAGTTGAAATTGAAGTCCTCGCTGAACCACAGGCACAGTTCGGGCTTGCTTCTCAGGGCTTCGGAAGGCAGAAGAGGGGGTTTTGACCCTTGTCCCCTAGTTGTTGGTTGCGGTGGTCTATAGACCTGGCTTTACCAGTTCCAACTTTGGTTTCTCTGGATCTGTACTGGAGTGAGAGAGAGAGAGAGAGAGAGCTGCCTCCTTGATGGCCTCTCAGTTACTGACTGCTTTCTGACTGACTATAGCTTCACCTCTCCAAAGCTGCACAGTAGTCACATGACATTCCCAATAATTGGGTTAATGAGGCCCTTCTGGAAACTTCTCTGAGATTCAAGGTGCCACAACATAAGCTGTTGAGTCTCACTTGGAGGGAGTTGGCTCTTTCAAAGTCAATGGGTGTCGATGGCTCTTGATGACCGTGTTGGCAAAGCCATTTCAGGTAATTTAATTGGAGAGCACCCCCATTGTTCTGGCTAGGTTGAATCAGTCATGTTGCCTCCCATCTAATCCTTTGGTGTTTCAAATGTAAATTTCCGTGGCCACCTTGGCTGCCAGGTTACCTTTTTGAAAAGAAGTTATTTGTGAGAATTTCCAGCAAAAGTCTAAGGAAAGGTTCCAACCAATAAAATTAATATTTCCCATTTGACATGTGGGTTTTCATGACATTCACCATTTAAGAAATACTCTGCATTTCTATTTTTCCTACCAAAGTGGAATACTTCACATTTTTCCACATTATATTCCATCTGCCATGTTCTTGCCCACCCACTTAGCCTGTCTAAATCCCCTTGAAGCCTCTTTCCATCCTCCTCACAACTCACATTCCCACCTCGTTTTGTGTCATCAGCAAACTTGGAAATATTACATTTGGTCCCAACATCCAAATCATTGATATAGATTGTGAATAGTTGGGGGCCAAGCACTGATCCTTGTAGTACCCCACTAGCCACTGCCTGCCAACTGAATGACCCGTTTATTCCTACTTTCTGTTTTCTGTCTGTTAACCAGTTCTCAATCCATTGCAGTATATTCCCCCTAATCTCACGTGCTCTAATTTTGCTTACTAACCTCCTGTGTGGGACCTTATCGAAAGCCTTCTGAAAATCCAAATACACCACATTAACTGGTTACCCCTTATCTATTCTGCTAATTCTTCTTCTTCTTCTTCTTTGGCCTCCTTGTCTCGGGAGACAATGGGTAAGCGCCTGGAGGTGGTCAGTGGTTTGTGGAGCAGCGCCTGGAGTGGCTATAAAGGCCAATACTAGAGTGACAGACTCTTCCACAGGTGCTACAGATAAAATTAGTTGCCAGGGCTGTTTCGCAGTTGGCTCTCCCCTTGCACTTCTGTCTTTTTTCCTGCCAACTGCTAAGTCTCTTCGACTCGCCACACTTTAGCCCCGCCTTTATGACTGCCCGCCAGCTCTGGCGATCGCTGGCAACTGACTCCCACGACTTGTGATCAATGTCACAGGACTTCATGTCGCGTTTGCAGACGTCTTGAAAGCGGAGACATGGACGGCCGGTGGATCGGATACCAGTGGCAAGCTCGCTGTACAATGTGTCCTTGGGGATCCTGCCATCTTCCATGCGGCTCACATGGCCAAGCCATCTCAAGCACCGCTGACTCAGTAGGGTGTATAAGCTGGGGATGTTGGCCGCCTCGAGGACTTCTGTGTTGGAGATACGGTCCTGCCACCTGATGCCACCTTATCGAAAGCCTTCTGAAAATCCAAATACACCACATTAACTGGTTCCCCCTTATCTATTCTGCTAGTTACATCCTCAAAAAACTCCAACAGCTTTGTCAAGCATGATTTCCCTTTCATAAATCCATGTTGATTCTGCCCAATTCTACAATTATTATCTAAGTGTCCATTTATCACATCCTTTATTAAAGATAGAGTACAAGCCTTTGTTTATGCAACAAGTTCTCATAATTTAACCCATTAAGCCTTGGGATCACTCTGGTGAATCTGTGCTGCATCCCTTCCAGGAGCAATATATCCATCCTGAGGAGCAGTGCCCAGTCCTGAACCCAGTACTCCAGATGATGATCTGACCAAGGCTTTGTATAACTGAAACATCACTTCCTCCCTTTCGTAATGCAGCCCTTTCGAGATAAAGGGCTGGATTTCGGAGGGGAGTTTGTCAGGGTAGTTTGCTGGAAACATAAACACCATTAATTAAAAACAAATCTTTGGGCTTAGTCGATAACTGTAGTAGCCAGCTTGTTAATGGGCTGTACAGACTCTGTCCACTGATTGGAGTAGGTCAGGGTTGGGGGGGGTCATTGATTGCAGTGGGTAGATGTTGGGGCTGATATTAATCCTGATGGATGAATGGAAGATGGATAAGGTGAGGATGAGGCTGTGCAGCATCCGGCTGCACTGCGCTGCTCTGTGTCTTGGATGTAAATTGACTCTAGACCCCGACCTAAGGCCTCCCTGACAGCACGATGAAAACGAGGATGTAAAGTCTGGCCCTAAACATGGCTGTTGTTGACCCATCAATGTATTGGATTCCTCCCCGATGAAATAATAATGTAGCTGATGTCATAGACAATCTGAGAGGGTCAGACTTGGTGAAAGAGCCAATTGTTCACACAGAGAAACAGGTGTATGAGTTAAAGCAATGGGGTTCATTTCGAGAGGGATAGAATTGAAAAACAGTGAAATCTGGAATACACTGCCTGAAAGGGTGGTTAAAGTAAATGCAATAATAACTTTCAAAAGGGAATTTGATATAAAATTGAAAAGGAAAAAAATTGCAGGACAATGAAAAACAAGCAGGGAATTGGGACTAATTGGAAAGCTCTTTCCAGGAGCTGACATAGACACAATGGGCTGAATGGCCTCCTTCTGTGCTTTATCCTTCTAGGACAGCCCCAGTTACAAGTTCTCGTCTGTGCTGAATTGGCTGCATTTAAGTTGGGGAAAACAGAATTGTGTGTTACAAATGTTTTTAGTGATACTGTATTAGAGAAGAGAAATATAAGCTCAGGATCCTGCTTCGGCTCACTATGGAAAAATGCCCATGTAGCATCAGAGTTCAGTTTGGGTTGTAATGCACTCCATTTTTAAATAGCCAGTCAACACTCAATATACGTGGCCCCTTGGTGAAGTGCTGGAGGAAGATTTTGGTTTTGAAGGAGACGTTAGTCGAAAGGCAGAGCGGTTTAGGGAGGGAATTCCAGAGCTTAGGGCTGAAGCAGGTAAAAGCACAAGGTAACTAATGGTGGGCTGAAAGGAGAGGGGAGGGGGTTGGGGCGATGTACAAGAGATCAGAGTCAGAACAATGGAGAGTTAGAGGAAGTTACAGAGCTGGAAAGGAGGAAAGGCCATGGAGGAATTTAAACACAAAGATGGAAGGTTTTAAATTTGAGATGTTGAGGTGATGTAGGTCAGTGAGGACAGGAGTGATGGATGAGTGGGGTTTGATGCAGAACAGGATGTGGGCAGGACGTCATTGGAGTAGTCGAGTCCATTCACTGTTTTTACGAATGGGCCTCTTATGTTCTTTCTGAGCCCTAAGCCTTGGGGTGTTTTATTATGCTAAAGGAGCTATATAAATGCAACAACAATTTATATTTATATAATGCCTTTAATGTAATAAACATCCCAAGATGCTTCACAGGAGCATGATAAAACAAAGTTTGACACCGAGCCACAAAAGGAAACATTAGCTCAGGTGACCAAAAGTTTGGTCAAAGAGATACATTTTAAGGAGTGTCTTCAAGGAGGAAAGTGAGGTAGAGAGGTGTAGGGAGGATATTCCAGAGCTTAGGGCCCAGGCAAGTGAAGACGCCGTCACAAACAGTGGAGCAATTAAAATCAGGGATGCTCGAGAGGCCCGAATTAGAGGAGCGCTGATATCTTGGAGAGTTGTGGGGCTGGAGGAGATTACAGAGATAGGGAGGGGTTAGGCCATGGAGAGATTTGAAAACAAAGATGAGAATTTTAAAATCAAGACATGCTTGACTGGGAGCCAATGTAGGTCAGTGAGCACAGGGGTGATGGATGAACGGGAATTGATACAGACAGCAGAGTTTTGGATGAATTCATGTTTATAGAGGGTGGAAAATGGGAAGTCGGCTGGACAAGAATTGGAATAGTCGAGTCTGGAGGTAACAAAGGCATGGGTGAGGGTTTCAGTAACAGCCGATGAGCTGAAACAAGAGCACAGACTTTATAGAGATTTTATAGAGGTTCAAGCAGGTGGCTTGGGGATGATGTGGAAGTGAGGTTGGAAGCTCATCATGAGTTAAAATAGGACACCAAGGCTACAAACAGTCTGGTTCAGACAGTTGCCAGGGAGAAGGATAGAGTCATGAGCGAAGGAACAGAGTTTGTGATCGGAACTAAGGATAATAACTTCCCAATATTTAATTGGAAGGAATTTCTACTCATCGAGTGCTGGATATCGGACAAGCAGTGTGGTAAATCAGAGGCAGTGGAAGATTCGAGAGAGCTGGTGGTCAGGTAGAACTAGGTGTCCTCGGCGTACATGTGGAACCTAACACTGTGCTTTCAGGTGATGTCGCTGAGGGGTGGCATGGAGATGAGAAATAGGATAGACCCTTCAGAATCTCCAGAGGTAATGCGCAGGAGTGGGAAGAGAACACATTGCATGTTATTCTCCTGCTACAGCTGGATAGAGAGGAATGAACCAGAAGAGAGCAGTCCCTCCCAACTGGACAATGGAGGAGAGGTGTTTAAGAAGAATGATGTGGTCAGCTGTGTGAAAATCTGCAGACAGGTCATGAAGGACGATGATGGACAGTTTGCCATGGACACAGTCACATAGGGTGTAATTTCTAACTTCCCTTTCAGTATTGTGACTTGATTTCAACATGCATTGAGCATAAAGTGTCCACTTGCCTCAAGTTAGCTGAACTTTCACCTCTGAGTCAGAAGGATGTGAGTTCTGAGCTCCACAATGGGCTTGAACGGGGTACTGAGGGAGTGCTACATTGTTGGAGGTGCTGTCTTTTTAATCCATTATTAAACTTGAGACCCACTGTCTGCTTTGGTTGATAATAGAAGATGCTACTTGCACTATTTGAAGAAGGGCCAAGGGATTTCTGGTACTTGGTCCAACATATCAAAAGCAAAGAGATTATCCTATTAGTCACTTGTTCTTTGTGTGACTTGGACGTGTGAAGGAAGCAGAGTAAATTCAGCTGAAATACTTCCTTAACACAACAGTTCTGCTTTCTTTGAATCGCAGCCAAGTCTGGGGTTCTCAACTCCCAGCCTTACCCAGAGCTGGCTTCTTTCTTAACCACTGAGCTGAGGCAAGCTTCTAATTGGCAGGCTGGGTGTAGATGCAGAACGGTAGATGATCTGAAGGGATAGTCAATGTGTTCACACACCACGGGAAGACTAATTTACATCTGTTGATTACATCTATTCAGGTCAACATAGTGGCAGTCACAGCTTGTAATAGAGTTTATGTGGAATAGAGAACAAAAAATCAAACCAGAGAGTTTGTTATGGACATTTTTCTTGAACATTCATCTTAAAGCTCAGCATGCATCTGGCATCTTTTAATATTGAAGTTTTTATTAACTCTTATAGCAAGACATTCACCAATCAGACTCGCGAATCAAATCGTAAATGAGGAGGCAACATGTAGTTGATATGTTAAGAAAGGAAGAAAAGATTTGTATTTATATCAGTGTTTCACATCCTCATTAAATCATGCAGCACAGAAGGAGGCCATTCGGCCCATCATGCCTGTGCCGGCTCTTTGAAAGAGATATTCAATTAGTCTCACTGCGCCCCATCCCCCCACCCCGCTCTTTCGCGTAGCCATGCAAGTTTTCCCCTTCAAACTTGAGCCAAAATGGTGGAACACTCTACCTAACCACAGTGTAGAAATACCTTCAACACATGGACAGCACCACTTCAAAAAGGTGGCTCACCACCACATTCTTATGAACAATAATTGCTAGCGATGCCCACATCTCATGATTGAATTTAGAAAATAATCAAACTGCATCTGAGATGAATAACTGCAGTGTAAATGGAGCTCTAACCACTCTGTGTTGGAATTAAAATAGGTAAAATGAAAAAGATGCTTTTTTTGAAGAAAAATATATTGTTGACCTTAGTAGAGAAATGGTGTTGGGGAAATTGATGGGATTGAAGGCCGATAAATCCCCAGGGTCTGATGGTCTGCATCCCAGAGTACATAAGGAAGTGGCCCTAGAAATAGTGGATGCATGGGTGGTCATCTTCCAAGATTCGATAGACTCTGGAACAGTTCCTACAGATTGAAGGGTAGCTAATGTAACCCCACTATTTAAAAAGGGAGATAGAGAGAAAGCAGGGAATTGTAGACCAGTCAGCCTGACGTTGGTAGTGGGGAAAATTCCATTATCAAAGATTTTATAACAGAGCACTTGGAGAACAGTGGTAGAATCGGGTAGAGTCAGCATGGATTTACAAAAGGGAAATCATGCTTGACAAATCTACTCGAATTCTTCAAGGATGTAACTAGTAGAGTTGATGAGGGGAAGCCAGTGGATGTGGTTTATTTGGACATTCAGAAGTTTTTCGACAAAAGTCCCACATAAGAGATTAGTGTGTAAAATTAAAGTGCATGGGATGGGGGTAGTATATTGCAATGGATAGAAGATTGGTTGGCGGACAGGAAACAAAGAGTAGGAATAAATGGGTCTTTTTCCGAATGGCAGGCATTGACTAGTGGGATACCGCAGGAATCGGTGCTAGGACCCCAGCTATTCACAATATACATTAATGATTAAGATGAGGGAACTAAATGTAATATCTCCAAATTTGCAGATGACACAAAACTGGGTGGGCGGGTGAGATGTGAGGAGGATGCAGAGAGGCTTCAGGGTGATTGGGACAAGTTGAGTGAGTGGGCCAATGCATGGCAAATGCTGTACAATGTGGATAAATGGGAGGTTATCCACTTTGGTAGCAAAAACAGGAGGGCAGATTATTATCTGAACGGCTATAAACTGAGAGAGGGGAATATGCAGCGAGACCTGGGTGTTCTCGTACACCAGTCGTTGAAGCTAAGCATGCAGGTGCAAGAGACGGTAAAAAAGGCAAATGGTATGTTGGCCTTCATAGTGAGAGGATTCGAGTACAGAAGTATGGATGTCTTGCTGCAATTATACAGGGCCTTCATGAGGCCACACCTGGAATATTGTGTGCAGTTTTGGTCTCCTTATCTGAGGAAGGATGTTCTTGCTATAGAGGGAGTGCAGCGAAGGTTTACCAGACTGATTCCTGGGATGGCGGGACTGACGTATGAGGAGAGATTGAGTCGGTTAGGATTATATTTGCAGGAGTTCAGAACAGTGAGGGGGGATCTCATAAAAACCTATAAAATTCTAACAGGACTTGACAGGGTAGATGCAGGAAGGATGTTCCCGATGGTGGGTGAGTCCAGAACTAGGGGTCATAGTATAAGGATACGAGGTAAACCTTTCAGGACTGAGATGAGGAGAAATTTCTTCACCCAGAGAGTGGTGAGCCTGTGGAATTCACTACCACAGAAAGCAGTTCAGGCCAAAACATTATATGTTTTCAAGAAGGAGTTAGATATAGCTGTTGGGCCTAAAGGGATCAAAGGGTATGGGGCGAAAGCAGGAACAGGCTACTGAGTTGGATGATCAGCCATGATTGTAATGAATGGTGGAGCAGGCTCGAAGGGCCGAATGGCCTACTCGCTCCTATTTTCTATGTTTTCTATGTTTTAAACATTCATCCAACTCCTTTTTGAAAGTTACTATTGAATCTGTCTCCACCGCCCTTTCAGGCAGCGCGTTCCAGATCACAATAACTCATTGCATAAAAACATTCTCCTCATCTTTGCTCTGTTCCCACATCCTCCGGACATCACAGTCAATGAATTGCTTTTTGAAGTGTATTATATCATTTTGTATTTTACACAAAGCAAGTTTCCACAAACAGCAATGGCCAGTTTAGTGTTGTTGGTTGAGGGAGGAAGGTTGGCTGGAACTCTGGAGGAGCTCCCTGCCCTTCTTAAAGAACATACAATGGGGTCTTTTACATCCTGTTGAAGAGGCGGACCAGGTTCCTGACTCCATGCTGCACCTGAGAGAGAAGCACTCCCCCAATACCACAATGGGCAGCACAGTGGCGCAGTGGTTAGCACCGCAGCCTCACAGCTCCAGCGACCCGGGTTCAGTTCTGGGTACTGCCTGTGTGGAGTTTGCAAGTTCTCCCTGTGTCTGCGTGGATTTCTGTCGGGTGCTCCAGTTTCCTCCCACAGCCAAAGACTTACAGGTTGATAGGTAAATAGGTCACTGTAAGTTGTCCTAGTGTAGGGATGTGGTAAGGAATATGGGATTAATGTAGGATTAGTATAAATGGGTGGTTGTTGGTCGGCACAGACTCAGTGGGCCGAAGGGCCTGTTTCAGTGCTGTATCTCTAAATAAATAAATAAAGGGTCAGGTGAGACTCTGGACTCAGCTTCTGGCATGGAATTTGAACCCACAGCATTCTAACTCAGATGTGAGACGGCTACCCATTGAACCAAAATCTGCTTGAATAACAGTCCATATTACAACAACAATTTTTAATCATATAACCCCGTTAACATAACAAAATATCGCAGCAACATTTTAAAATAAAACTTGACACTGGGCTACATAAGAAGCTTTTAGGACAGGTGACCAAATGCTTGGTCAAACAGGTGGTTTTAAGGAGCATCTTCAAGTAGGAGAGAAAGGCAGAGAGGTTTAGGGAAGGTACTCCAGAGCTTGGGGCCCAGGCAGCTGAAGGCACAGCCACCAATGGTGGAGCGATTAAAATCAGAGAATCACAGAATTGTTACAGTACAGAAGGAGGCCATTCGGCCCATCGTGTCCACACCAGCTCTCTGAAAGAGCAACTCCCTCAGTTCCATTCCTCCACCTTCTCCCCATAACCCTGCACATTCTTCCTTTACATATAACAGTCTAATTCCCTTTTGAAGGCTTCAATTGAACCTGCCTCCACCACGTTCTCAGGCAGTGCATTCCAGACCTTAACCACTCGCTGCGTGAAAAAGTTTTTCCTCATGTCACTTTGCTTCTCTTACCAAATACTTTAAATCTGTGCCCTCTCGTTCTCGACCCTTTCATGAGTGGGAATAGTTTCTCTCTATCTACTCTGTCCAGACCCCTCATGATTTTGAATATGTCTATCAAATCACCTCTCAGCCTTCTCTTCTCCAAGGAAAACAGTCCTAACTTCTCCAATCTATCTTTATAACTGAAGTTTCTCATCCCTGGAGCCATTCTCGTGAATCTTTTTTGTACTCTCTCCAATGCTCTCACGTTTTTCCTAAAGTGCAGTGCCCAGAACTGGACGCAATACTCCTGCTGAGGCTGAGCTAGTGTCTTATACAAAGTCAAAATAACTTCCTTGCACTTGTACTCTTTGCCCCTATTAATAAAGCCCTGGATACTGTCTGCTTTATTAACTGCTCTCTCACCCTGTCCTGCCACCTTCAATAACTTATGCACATATACACCCAGGTCCCTCTGCTCCTGAACCCCCTTTAGAATTGTACACTTTATTTTATAGTCATTTGGTAGTACAGAACTTGAGTATTGCTGAGAATAGTGACATGTTGTCGAAGCTTTTCATCTTGCACTCATCAGGACAATCTGAAAGAATACCAATGTGAAGGAAAATAACAACTTTATACTGTATGAGCAGAGACTGTATGAGTAATGTTTTATATGAATTTCAATGCCAGTGTGATGCTAGGTATATAGGCCGTACGTCCCAAAGACTGGCGGATCATATCAAACAACATGTCCCTTCTGCTGTTCACAATGGGCAAGGTATAGGCCGACCCAATCAGCTCGTGCTTGCAAAACACAAAACATAGTGTCAAACATTAGATGTGATTCTGCACTTGGACAACATTTGCTAAATAATCCTCAGTATGCTAAGGATTACGCTGACAACCAATTTAAGATTCTCAGTAGGACTCAGTATTTGCGTGTGCTGGAAGCTACATATATTAATACACAGGGCCCTGCTCTTTGCAGACAGAAAGAACATGTACAAACATTATGCTTGTTTCAGCTAAACAAAATAAGGGACAGCCATTCGCTGGTTCATTCCTCAGAACAATGCCTTGACCAATCAGAGTCAAGCTATCTGGTTTAAATTTCAAACAAAGATTGGCAGTTAACTGTCAGTCACCATAAACTGGTGCATTCTCCATGGCAACACCTCGACCAGAGTTCACTTGCCAACCAATCAGCACTCCCTTCTCATACAGTATAAATTTGTTGTTTTCCCTTACATTGGTATTCTTGCGGATTGTCCTGATGAGTGCAAGACAAAAAACCTTTATTTTATATCGTTTCTCCATTTTTTTCCCACCAAAATGAATCAGGGATGCTCAACAGAATTAGATGAGCACAGAGATCTCAGAGGGTTGTGGGACTGGAGGAGATTAGAGAGATAGGGAGGTGTGGGGCGATGGAGGGATTTGAAAACAAGGGTGAGTATTTTCAAATTGAGGTGAACCAGTTCTGATGAAGGGTCACTGATCTGAAACGTTAACTCTGCTTCTCTCTCCACAGATACTGCCAGACCTGCTGAGTATTACCAGCATTTCTTGTTTGTGGTTCAGATTTCCAGCATCTGCAGTACTTTGCTTTTATATGAGCATAGTCGGGGGATAGACACAGTTCTCTGCAACAAAGAGTGAGAGTCCAGAAGGCTGTGTTACCTGCCCGATGCAAGCTTTCAGGACATCTAATCAGGGTTGGAGAGAAACTTACATTGGAAGGGCGAGGATCCAGTCATCATGGTCCATGTAGGTACCAACGACACAGGCAGGACAAGGAAAACGGTTCTGCAATAGACAGTATGAGGATCTAGGCACCAAATTAAGAAGCAGAACCTCAAAGGCAATAATCTCTGCATGACTCAAAAAACTGGTGTGGTAGAAGTGGGTTCTGGTTCATGGGGCACTGGCACCAGTACTGGGGAAAGCAGTGGCTGTACCATTGGAACAGTCTACACCTGAACCGTGACCAGTATTCTAGTGAGCCGCATAACTATGGAAGTAGAGAGGGTTTTAAACTAAATAGTGCGGGCAAGGGATCAAATTTGGGAAGATTTGGTAAATCAAAGAGTAGAGACAAGGCAAGAGGTATCAATATGGGGAAAAGATAAACAGACCATGACAGGAATGGACAGCGATTACAAACCTAAGAGTAAATCAGCAGACAAGGCTAGTAATAAATAAAAGCACAAAAATAAAAGCTCAGTATCTGAATACACGTAGCATTCGAAACAAAACAGATGAACTGATAGCGCAAATAGGAATAAATATGTATGATCTGATAGTCATTACAAAGACATGGCTGCAGGTTGACATAGATTGGGACCTGAATATTGAAGGGTACATGATACTTAGGAAGGACAGGAAGCTAGGAAAATGTGGAGGGGTGGCTCTGTTAATTAATGATGGTATTTGCACAATAGAGAGGGATGACCTAAGTTCAGGAAAACCAGGATGTAGAAGCAGTTTGGGTAGAGATGAGAAATGATAAAGGCAAGAAGTCACTTGTGGAAGTGGTGTACAGGCCACCTAACAGTAACCACGTGGTCGGATGGGGTATAATGTAAGAAATAATGGGTGCTTGTCAGAAAGGCACAGCGATAATCATGGGGGATTTTAATCTACATATTGACTGGAACAATCAGATGGACAAAGGTAGCCTAGATGAGGAGTTCATAGAATGTTTTCAGGATAGTGTGTTAGGACAGCATGTTCTGGTGCCAACCTGGGAGCAGGCTAAACTGGATCTGGGATTGTGCAGCGAGATAGGATTAATTAATGACCTCATAGTGAAGGCACCCCCTAGGCAGCAGCGATCATAATATGTTTGAATTTTACATTCAGTTTGAGGGAGAGAAGAGTGGGTCTAAGTCTAGTATTCTAAACTTAAATAAGGGCAATTATGAGGGCATGAAAGCAGAGCCAGCAAAAATGAACTGGCAAAGTAGGTTAAGGGATAGGTCAATAGAGATGCAGTGGCAGACATTTAAGGGGATATTTCAGAATGCACAGAATAGATACATTTCAACGAGAAAGAAAAATTCCAAAGGGAGTGTCATGCAGGCCCCCATCTGCCAAGCATGAGGCATATTAATTTTGCCACATGAACACTAAATTTCAAACTGTTGTTGAAGTGAAGAAAGGACCTGCTTTAAAAAATTGTCAGATCTTGGCTGGAAAGACATTTGTATATTAACAGACAGTGTTTGGAAAGGACAAAGGACCATTCCCTGACACATTCAACCCACAATGGACTTTTGATCACCAGATGTTGAAGGTGGGGGGAGCTCGCATTCCAGGTTGACTGCTAAGATGGCCGAATACACAAACGGACATGGTCAAACCAGCTAGTCACATGACTAACCTGCTGGGCAATATGAATTTTTCTGAATTGCAAAAATAGTTTGAACTGAGAGTATCTGTTTGCTCCTGGACTGAGACGGTCTCTCCTGTCTGCTCCCATCTCATTCTCACAATCCTTTGATTCCACATAAGACACATGAACCCCAAGAGAGAAAAGTCTCCTACAGTGAACAAGGTTTAAGAATAATACTGGGCCCCAATGAAAAGCGAGATCTACCTACAATGAAGGACTCTACAGTGAGCTAGAAGAACCACAACAAAAACTCTTCAGATATTACTCAAACCTTTCCACTGCATTTTTCTTCTGCTCCTTTCTGTCTCTTTTTGCATGTGTGTATTGCATATGCATGCTAGCGTGGGTGTGTTGTGTGTTCGTAGGCATCAACAGAATTCGAGGTTAAGTTTAATAAATTTCAACTTTTCTTCTTTAAACCTAAGAAAGCCTGTTTGTGCTGGTTTCTTTGCCTCATAATTGGAAAGCGGTGAACTAGGATTCACCAAGGGGGAGCTAAAAACACAATGTGTTTAAAAATAAAACCCTGTTACAGTAAGACCAGGTGAAGGCTGAAAGGGAACCCTAGACCTCTTTCTCACCTGTTTGTAACAGAGGAACCACCATCTGTGGTTAACTAAAACAGTTAAAGATAGTATCAATCAAAAAAGCATTTAATTGCACAAAGATGGGTGGCAGGTCAAAAGATTGGACAGAATATAAAAAGCAGCAAAGAACAACTAAAAGATTAATAAGGAGGAAAAAATTAGAGTACAAGAGAAAGCTGGCTAGAAATATAAAAACAGATAGAGTTTCTGTAGATATTTTAAAAAGAAAAGAATTAACAAAGTGAGTGTTGGTCCTATAGAAACTGAGTCTGGGGAATTAATAAGGGAAAATAAGGAGATGGCAGATGAATTGCACAGATATTTTGCATCAGTCTTCACCATAGAGGATACAAGTAACATCCTAGAAATAGCCGTAGATCAGGAAATGGAAGGGAGGGAGGAACTTACATTAAAATTACAATCACCAGGGAAGTGGTACTGAACAAACTGTTAGAGCTGTGGACTGACTAGTCCCTGGGTCCTGATGGACTTCATCCTAGGGTCTTAAAACAAGTGGTTAGTGAGATAGTTGATGCGTTAGTTTTAATTTTCTAAAATTGTCCAGATTCGGGGAAGGTTCCATTAGATCAGAAAATAGCGAATGTAACTCCTTTATTCAAAAAGGGAGGGAGACAGAAAGCAGAAACTACAGGCCAGTTAGCTTAACATCTGTCATAGGGAAAATGTAGGAAGCTATTATTAAAGATGTTATAGCAGGGCATTTAGAAAAATTCAAGGTAATCAGGCAGGGTCAACAGGGTTTTGTGAAAGGGAAATCATGTTTAACCAATTTATTGGAATTCTTTGAGGGAGTTACATGTGCTGTGCATAAAGGGGAACTGATGGATGTATTGTACTTTGGTTTCCAGAAGGCATTTGATAAGGTGCCACATCAAAGGTTATTGTGGAAAATAAAAACTCATGGTGTAGGGGCTAACATTTTGACATGGATAGAAGACAGGGCTAAATTGTGGCGAGTCGAAGAGACTTAGTAGTTGGCAGGAAAAAAGACAGAGGCGCAAGGGGAGAGCCAACTGTGCAACAGCCCCAACAAACAAATTTCTCTGCAGCACCTGTGGAAGAGCCTGTCACCCCAGAATTGGCCTTTATAGCCACTCCAGGCGCTGCTTCACAAACCACTGACCACCTCCAGGCGCGTATCCATTGTCTCTCGAGATAAGGAGGCCCAAAAGAAAAAAAAAAAAGAAGATTGGCTAGCCAACAGGAATCAGACAGTAGGCATAAATGGGCCATTTTCTGGTTGGCAAGATGTAACGAGTGGTGTTCCACAGGGATCTGTGCTGGGACCTCAACTTTTTACAATTCATATAGATGACTTAGATGAAGGGACCGAAGGTATGGTTGCTGAATTTGCTGATGACACAAAGATAGGTAGGAACGTAAGTTGTGAAGGGGACATAAGGAGGCTACAAATGGATATAGATAGATTAAGTGAGTGGGCAAGGATCTGGCAAATGGAGTATAATGCGGGAAAATCGTCCATTTTGGCAGGAAGAATAAAAAAGAAGCATATTATCTAAATGGTGAGAGATTGCAGAGCTCTGAGATGCAGAGGGATCTGGGTGTCCCAGTGCATGAATCATAAAAGGTGAGTATGCAGGTTCAGCAAGCAATTAGGAAAGCTAATAGAAAGTTATTATTTATTGCGAGGGGAATTGAATACAAAATTAGGGAGGTTATGCTTCAGTTATACAGGGCATTTATGAGACCACATCTGGAGTACTGTGTACAGTATTGGTATCCTTATTTAAGGAAAGATGTAAATGCATTAGAAGCAGTTCAGAGAAGGTTTACTAGACTAATACCTGGAATGGGCAGGCTGTCTTATGAGGAAAGGTTGGACAGGCTAGGCTTGTATCCGCTGGAATTTAGGAGAGTAAGAGGTGACTTGATTGACACATATAAGATTCTGAGGGGTCTTGACAGGGTGGATGTGGAAAGGATGTTTCCCCTTGTAGGAGAATCTAGAACTAGGGGGTCACTGTTTAAAAATAAGGAGTCACCTGTTTAAGACAGAGATGAGGCGAAATGTCTCTCAGAGGGATGTGAGTCTTTGAAACTCTCTTCCTCAAAAAGCAGTGGAAGCAGAGTCTTTGAATATTTTTAAGGCAGAGGTAGATAGATTCTTGATAAGCAAGGGGGTGAAAGGTTATGGGGGCAGGTGGGAATGTGGAGTCGAGGTTACAATTTGATCACCATGATTTTATTAAATGGCGGAGCAGGCTCGAGGGGCCGAGTGGCCTACTCCTGCTCCTAATTCGTATATTCATATGTATTATGTGTGAGAGACTCGGAGGCAGATGCAGCGTGGCTTCAGAGGGGTCACAGAGACTGGTGTGAAGTGTAAATAGTTATAATGCAATAAAGGTTTATGTTCTAACTACTCCAGACTAAAGAATCTCTGTAGTTAGACTAACTAAACTGGCAGCATACCGAACAACAAAGGCAGCAGATGTTTGGATGACCTCACGTTTGTGGAAGGTAGATTGTGGGAGGCTGGCCAGGAGAGTGTTGGAATAGTCAAGTCTGGAGGTAGCAAAGACGTGGATGAGGGTTTCAGCAGAAGATGAGCTGAGACAGGGATGGACCCGGGTGAGGTTACACAAATGGAAATAGACGTTCTTATTAATGGTACATATATGTGGCCGGAAGCTTATTTTCACTATACAATTCTTTTGACTAATAAATAAGTCACACATGTATTCTGATAATGCTCCAGTCAAGCACTTTGGAGATGCAAGTTGTTTGAGTCACTAACAGTGCCTGTGTATTATACAATATTTATAAAACAGATTAAATGCTATGAACGTGAGAGGGATACACAGTGGAGCTATCGGAGGCAGGATCTCCCTGGACTGTGATACGTCCCCCCTGAGGTTGACAAGACTGTTGGGGCTCAGTCCTGAAAGAAAATGTCCATTTGGGAACATAGCCAAAGAGTGACAGTAATCACTGGGTCAGACAAGCTCAGACATGCTCAAGGCCTTCGCAAAGGTGAGAGTGAAACAATACTGGCAAACAAAACAACGCTTTCCCTTATTTAAGCATATTGATGGTGATCTCCTCGCAGGTGAATGCAACACTGAGGGCACAGGGTACTGGATGGGTTCAAGGTGCTGAAATTACTTTGGTTTTGATTAAGTTACAGACAGTTTATATGAATGTCTGACAAATAAACAATTCTGGCCTCTTGCGCATCCTTGGTTTTAATCGCACCACCTGTGGCGACTGTGCTTTCCTGGGCCCTAAGCTCTGGAATTCCCTCCCTAAACCTCTCCGCCTCCCTTTCCTCCTTTAAGATGCTCCTTAAAACTTAGGCCTTTGACTATGCTTTTGATCATCACCCCGAATATCTCCTTATGTGACTCAGTGTCAAATTTAGTTTGATAATCGCTCCTGTGAAGCCCCTTGGGACGTTTTATTATGTTAAAGGTGCTATATAAATACAAGTTGTTGCATTTACTAAATCCTTTCCACTTCTCCCTATTTTAGAAGCAATTACTAGAATCACCGGTGCAGAGATTACATGGGTTCGGATTAACCACACGTCATTGGAAACTGCACAAAACGCCTGTGGATAATCTTCGCTGTTACCTAGACCTCCCCTCTGTCCCAAGTGTGACACTCTCCCTCTGCTGTGTGAGCATGAGGGAGGGAGAAAGTAGCTTGTCCTGCATTGCTTTCAGCCGTGTGCAAGCATGTCACCTGCTGAGCAAATAGAGAGCGACAGGGAAGGTCGCAGTCTGGTTCTGTTAGGCCCGGCATATCAATAGGTTTACAGTCACAGAGGAGAAGCATGTCATTCATAACCAGACACAATGTCACCTCTTCTACTTTAATAAAGCCCCACTAGGATTCTCATGCATTATCATTTAGACAGAGAAAAGAGCGGAACAATAATAAACTGAGTTCAAGGTCACTCAAAGCAAACACCCTCCCTAATTACAGACAGATTCTTAGAACTCTGCCTCGGGAAGATTAAAAGATAATAAGAGTCTATTATGGTCTTTCTGATATGCTGTATTGATCTCATCAGGACTAACTGCTGTTGTAGTAGGTATGGAGCTGTTTAAATTAATGTCTGCTTTCCCTCATTATAGTTCATAACCGTGGCGTTTTCTGTTTTATGTGGAGAGCTGTGTCGAATATTTATGACCTCCACTTGTTTCCATTTAGAGAAGTGTAATTCTACCATTCAGTCCCCCTGAAGCTGTTTCCTGACTTCAGGCAGGTGATTCCACGGAGCAGGGAGCCCCATGATGCATAATGCCCGTATCCTAACTCACATCTTTCACCTATCACCCCTGTGCTCTCTGAGGTACATTGGCTCCTGGTTGGGCAACACCTCGATCTTTAAAATTCTCATCCTTGTGTTTCAATCCCTCAATGATCTCTCCCCTTCCCTAACTCTGTAGCAGCCTCCAAGCTCACTGCCTTCCTCCAATTCTGACCTGCTGCACATTCCCTTTTTAATCGCTCCACCATTAGCAGCCATCTTTTCAGCTACCTCGTTCCTCAGCTCTGGAATTCCCTCTCCACCTGTCTACCACTCTACCTTGTTTAAAATAGTCCTTAAAGCATACCTCATTGACCGAGACGTCTCCTTCTGAGAATGGGTGTCAAACTTTGTTTGATAATCAGTCCTGTGAGCTGCCTTGATGCGTTTTACCCTGTTAAAGGGGCTATTCAAATGCAAGTTGTAGTTGTTGATGAAAGGAAAATCCCTTGTGAAGAAGTACCAACTCTTGTTCCATCCCTTCCCAAGGGCAGCAAATACATGGGAACACCACCACCTGCAAGTTCCCCTCCAAGTCACACACCATCCTGACTCGGAACTATATTGCCATTCCTTCACTGTCGCTGGGTCAAAAAACTCCATTGGAGATGGAGGGATTCAAGAAACAAATTTCAGAGAGTTGGCCCTTGACGACTGAAGACAAGGCAGCTTTAAGTGCCTCAAAGGGAGGGAGATGGCCCAACAAATCAGAGACGGAAACAGAGAGTTTGGTGGGGCAGCAGTGCATGAACGAGGCCAGCAAAGGATTTAAACACAAGGGAGAGGAATTTTAAGCTGTTGATGGAATCGGGCATGACTGGTGTAACCACTGGCTGACAGATCACATTGGTTCCCGCACTGCAAATGGTCAGAAACAATGCAAGACTATAGGGTAAATCACAAAGCTCTGCAATACGTCAATGGTACTTAATCTCTTAATGGTGTCATCGGAAGACCCATCTTTGAGTTCCGAAGAAGGGTCACTGACCCGAAACGTTAACTCTGCTTCTCTTTTCACAGATGCTGCCAGACCTGCTGAGTGGTTCCAGCATTTCTTGTTTTTATTCCATCTTTGACTTACTGAGTTTAACAGTAGGGGTTTTAACCACTTGAAAGCATAATTACAAATTGCTCATCAATCATTTAAATTCTTTCTATTGCCCGATTGTCTATATCCAAATCAATCCCTCCTCCCAACCCGCTATTCTGCATTTGGTGACGTGCATACATTATTGAATGGGCGAATCACAGAGCTACACAATCAGAGACTGGAATATTACGTCCAGTTCTGGACACCACACCTTTAGGAAAGGCATTAGGGAGAGTGCGGTAAAAATTCACGAGAATGGTTCCAGGGATGAGGAACTTCAGTTATGAAGATAGATTGGAGAAGTTGGGACTGTTTTCCTTAGAGAAGAGAAGGCTGAGAGGTGATTTGGTAGAGGTATTCAAAATCATGAGGGGTCTGGACAGATTAGTTAGGGAGAAACTGTTCCCATTGGTGGGAGGATCGAGAACAAGAGGGCACAGACATAAAGTAATTGGTAAAAGAAGCAAGGCAACATGAGGAAAAACTTTTTCACACAGCGAGTGGTTAGGATCTGGAATGCACTGCCTGAGAGTATGGTGGATGCAGATTCAATCGAGGCTTTCCACAGCGAATTGCATTGTTATCTGAAAAGGAAGAATGTGCAGGGTTACAAGGAGAAGGCGGGGGAGTGGCACTAGGTTAATTCCTCTTTCAGAGAGTTGACGCAGGCACGATGGGCCGAATGGCCTCCTTCTACGCTGTAACAATTCCATGATTCTGATTCTGAGATTCTGTAACAGAATCAGAGCATCAAAGAATCACAGAATTCAGAGAATCACAGAATCATACCGCACAGAAGGAGGCCATTCGGCCCATCAGCTCTTTGGAAGAGTTAGCCAATTAATCCCCCTTCCATGTTCTTTCCTATAGCCCTGCACGTTTTCCTTTTCAAGTAATTATTCAGTTCCCTTTTGAAAGTTACTATTGAATCTGCTTCCACCGCCCTTTCAGGCAGCGCGTTCCAGATCACAGCAACTCACTGCGTAAAAAATATTTCTCCTTGTCTCACCCTGGTTCCTTTGCCAATTACTGTACATCAGTGTTCTCTAGTTATCTGGTTATCCTTCCAATGGAAACTATCTAAGCTTTCAAAGCTCCTTAAAATTTTGAACACCTCTATTAAAACTCCCCTTCACTTTCTCTGCCCTAAGGAGAACAATCCTCGCTCCTCTATAACTGAAGACCCTCATCCCTGATACAATTTTGATAAATCTGCATTCTCTCTAAGGCCTTGACATTCTTCTTAGAGTGTGGTGCCCCGATTTGAACACAATACTCCACCTGAGGCCAATCCAGTAGTTTATAAAGGTTTAGCATAATTCCCGAACTTTGGAAGCAGAAGATGTCAGCAGGTTGCCTGCAACTCTCATTCTTCTGCTGCTGCTCTATTACCGGCCACTTGGTGGTGCAAGAGAGCAACTGGGAGGGCAGCATTCCTCAAGTATCCCGTCATTCCAGAAGTAACGCTCCATGACGCCATTCAACACTTGGTCATGGCAGTCAACCTGGGAATTCCTTTCATGGCGCCTTTCAAACACTGCTTGTGTCCTACTTCTCCATGAAGCAGCGCAATGCAGCAGGTTGATAGCAGGGATGAGGGACTTCAGTGTTGTGGAGAAGCTGGCATTGCTCTCCTTGTAGCAGAGAGGTTAATGGGAGGTTGTGATAGAGGTGCTTAAATCACGAAGTATTTTGACAAAGGAAGTAAAGAGGAAATGTTTCCATTAACAGGAGGGTCGATTCATCGGAGTGTTCATTGAGCCACAGAAGGGGATGTTAGGACAGGTGACCAAAAGTTCAATCGAAGAGCGTCTTAAAGGAAACGATGATTCCTGACATATTTCCACACAAAATGGTGAACCTCACAGACATTTAAGTAGCTCTCAGTTGATAGTAAAATATTAGATTTTACCCCTGAGTTTTACCCTGTGTACAATGTGTGTATACAAACATCAAGAGGTAATAGGTTTTAATGAAATAATTTGCATTCTCTCTTCGAGTAAATTGACACCTCCTTTGACATTCGGATAGAAAAATAAATCATTAAAAATAAATCCTTCACTGACATGGGCAGTTTGATTAGCATTTTTGGGTGTTGGCAGATAAATAGAAACGATTGGAATGTGTCTGTTGGAGAATTTTTTTTGGGGGGGTGGGGGGGGGGGGGGGTAGGTTCAGATTGAGTTCCATGTAAACTCTGCAATCAATGAGTTCATCAACCTTCATTATTCATTCCAATTTACACTAAACACTGACACCATGTCAATCAATGTGCTTATTAGCAAAGACCTTTCTTTCTGATCAACTCTGCAATTGGATTCCGACGCATGAGAGAACGTAAGATGTGTTGGGTCACATTTTCTGTATGCAGAGGGATGAGGAGGAAGCCTCTGAACTGAAGACTCTACCCACCTAGGGTATTCAGAGAGCACTTCTCCCACCTCCAACTCAGCCTGGAGCAGTATCTATAGCGGCTACGATTCACCAAGCAGGTGGATCCTCAACGGTGCCATCTCTTACAACCGGACCTACAGTCGTGGAGCAGGGTGCAGATGGCACTGCCAGTGGCCATGAAGCTTGCCACGGCCCTCAATTTCTATGCTAGCTTTTCCTTCTAGATGGGAACTGCGACATCACCAACATCTCATAGTTCACCATCCATCGCTGTGTCTGGGAGGTCGCCGAAACCCTGTATGCCAGGAGAGGGGACTTCATTGTCCCTCTCTCTCTCTGTCTCAGCAATGAGCAGTAGGAGGAGAGAGCATGTGGCTTTGCCGGGGTAGCGGGATTCTCAATGGTGCAGGGAGACATCCACTGCATGATGTGGTTCTGCAGATGCCAAATCCAAATGGGGAGATGTATTGGAACTGGAAAAGATTCCTATTATCTCCTGATGTTTGTGTACACACATTGCACACAGAGCTGTGTAATATCCAGAAGAAAAATTTAAAAGCTTAATATCAACTGAGAGCTACTTAAATGTTAGCGAGGTTCACCATTTTGTGCTTCCTTTGAGACACTCTTCGATTGATCTTTTGGTCACCTGTCCTAATATCCCCTTCTGTGGCTTGGAGAACACTCCGATGAAGCAACCCTCCTGCCAATGGAAAAAGGTTCTCCCTACTTCCTTTGTCAAAATACATATTGTTGAATGCCCACTCTCCTGGCAGCAATTCTTTTATCCTGTCTCAGCTGGTCTTGCCATCTTTGAGATGCCATGTCAAACTATAGGATAGTTGCACGTCGACAAGACCTAACAGCTTATGACTCCCTTCCGCCAACTGACCAGACACGGGCAGTGTTCCTACAACAAGAGCTATGCTGTGACCAGGGATGTCACAGTGCAGACCATTGATACGTCCACTGCCTGAACTCCTCTGTGGGAGTCCTCCAATACTCACTGGGGTGTGTCTCCAAATTTATGGTGGATCTGCAGCGTCCTCCAAAACCTGGCTCTCATGAGCCCTTGCCAGCAGGTCTTCGTCAGGCGCCTCAGGAGGAGGAGGAGGAAGGGAGCAGTCATTTGGGATGTCATCTCACTAGGCAATCTTCACGGCCACTGGCGGCTCTTCAAACTCCGGTTCCCATCAACACAAGAGGCTGCAAAGAGATATAGACAGGTTAAGTGAGTGGGCCACAAGGTGGCAGATGGAGTATAATGTGGGGAAGTGTGAAGTTATTCACTTTGGTAGTAAGAATAGAAAAATAGAATATTTTTTAAAGGTGTGGAAGTTCTAAATGTTGATGTTCAGAGAGACTTGGATGTTCTCATACAAGGAACACAGAAAGTTAGCATGCAGGTACAGCAAGTAATTTGGGAAGGCAAATGGCATGTTGGCCTTTATTACAAGGGGATTAGAGTACAAGAATAAGGAAGTATTGATGCAATTGAACAGGACTTTGGTGAGACCACTGTGTACTGTGGGCAGTTTTGGTCTCCATATCTAAGGAAGGAGGTGATATAGCAAAGATGCACCGAAAGGAAGATTTCAAATGCGCCACTGGAGGTTCAGCACAGTGAGAAAGGCTGTTTGTGGCAGCTGCCAGTACTGCAAGCTCAAGCCTTCTAAAAAAAACTTTCAATTTGAAAAAAAACCTGCTCTCTGAGTTTAAAAAATACTGAAAAGCTATGTCAACAAAAAGCTGATCTCTCTCAATTTTTTTTAAAAACGGACAAGCTATGTAAACGAGCTATCTCACAGTTAAAAAAAAAATGATGCAGTTTCTCACTCTTAAATGGGCAGGCCTGCAAGAAAATGAATCTGCTTTTAAAAAAAGAAACAGGAAGAAGTGTGCCTGTGAAAAAGAAAACCTGTGAAAATGTCCTATGTTTATTTTTAAAAATGAGGATTATTGAGACAATGGCTTTCAGGTATCTAGTTATAGATCGGAAGGCGTTGAACATAGCGTCTGAATTTAAACTTTCAACAGGAATGGAGCTTTCTTTCCTGGATAAAGAAGTGAGAAATAAACCAAGGTTAAGATCGAACTGGGCAACGAGGGCTTGAAACAGATCAGTACGCTGGGACTGTCAGCTGAGGATCAGAAGGACTCTAGAAAGCTGTGGGTATTCCTGGAGCAGCAACTCAAAATGAAGGTAAATTTCCAAGTACATAGGCTTGAGCTTATAACCTATCGGCAAAGGTAAGATGAGTCCAATGACCAGTTTGTCGGAAGGTGCCGACATATCAAATTGTCAGAATGGGTGATAGAGCTAGTAATCCCACCTACCCCAATAGAGACCTTTCAAAAAGACCTCCCAGAAAAGGAGAAAGGGCACACCAAAGATGCACTACCTAATGACAGAAGGAAATTTTAAGTCGCCATGACTCAGCGCCAACAGTTACAAGCGTTATTAACCCTCCTGTCACTAGACACAATCGCTCTTATTTCCTTCATCAAAACCCTTCTTGATTTTTAACACCTCTATCAAATCTTCCCTTAACCTTCTCTGCTCGAAGGAGAATAACCCCAGTTTATACCACTGTTAAAATAATAATGGGATTAATTAATTCATAATCTTCTCAGATCAGGTTGTAAGTTTAACCGTATTAGGTTTACCAAAGCTCACTTGAAAGGAACAATTCCCAAGATGCACTGCAGCAACTCACCAAAGGCTCCTTCGACAGCACCTTCCAAGCCCGCGACCTCTACCACCTAGCAGGACAAGGGCAGCAGGTAGATGGGAACACCACCACCTGCAAGTTCCCCTCCAAGCCACACACCATCCTGACTTGGAACTATATCGCCGTTCCTTCACTGTCGCTGGGTCAAAATCCTGGCACTTCTTCCTAACCGCACTGTGGGTGTGCCTACACCCACATGGACTGCAGTAATTCAAGAATGCAGTTCACCACCACCTTCTCAAAGGCAACTAGGAGATGGACAATAAATGTCGGCTTTACCAGCAAAGCTCACATCCTGAAAATGAAGAAAGTAAAAAAGAATTGAGCCTTGTGCCTCATTAATATGATGGCCTCAGGATAAGCGGTTGGGTTTCTGGCCACTTGCTGCAGCAGCTGGGGGCTGGAAGTAAACTCCAGAGGTGGGTGGGTGAAATGGCAACTGCAGGTGGGAGCTTTGTGAGGGTGATCGGTATTCCTGTGGAGTTGGGTTTGGGATGGCTGGGGGGGGTGGGGTGGGGTGGGGGTGGAATTGCTGCCCGTCCTGGCTCCAAAGGAATATGTACTTATTAAGTGATTATTTTCTTTTTAAACTGATGGTTTTGGTGGACGCCACAGCAGACCCATCTCCTTCTCCGCTGCAGCACTGGCTAATTAAGCTGAGGGGGTCTGATCGAGGCTGTAACCACCCTCGTTGACAGAGGTAAGGGAGCCTGTCTGAGGGTGACCCCAACGACCGCCTGAAAAAAAAAGCATCCAACTTTCTTTTTCTTTCATGGGATGTGAGCATCACAGGCAAGGTCAGCGTTTGTTGCCCATCCCTAATTGCCCTTGAGAAGTTGGTGGTGAGCTGCCTTCTTGATCTGCTGCAGTCCATCTCATGTAGGTACACCGAATGGGGTTAGTCCCCACAATTGCCCCCTCTCTGCACCCGTTCTCTGCCCATGGAATAGGATGCAACTGAACCCGATTTCTATCCCCCTGCATTTTGGAAAATACCTCTTCCAATTGATTAGACCCATGGCCTGTAATGTCCAAGCTTTCTGCCCTCCTGGTATCTCTAGGCAATCTTGGAAACTTCATATGAAGCTTGAATCCATTCACTGTTAACTTGCCTCCATCTCAGAGTGCGCTTGCTCCAGGTCAACATTCTACAGAATTATTTTTACAAAAGCACAGACATTGGTCTAGTTTTGTTGAAATAATAAGAAAGATTTTTGGAAGCATCTTGCAGTGGCAATCAGTCCCATGTCCCTGAGATTCAGAAGCTGGGTGAAAATCCTCAGGAGTGAGGGACATAATCTTGTCAGATGGTTCTCCCACCTACACTTTCCATCTGTTCATTGGTTAACCATCTGTGCTTTTAAGAGGATTCAGCATTCAGAACTATTTCATTCCAATTCAGCTCTCCCAAGATCAAATCTCTTCAAATTCCCACTCACAGAATCATAGAATGATTACAGTACAGAAGGAGGCCATTCAGCCCATCCAGCCCATGCCAGCTCTCTGCAAGAGCAATTTAACTAGTCCCACTCCCCATAGCCCTGATTTTTTCCATCCAAATGCTTATTCAATCCCCTTTTGAAAGCTATGATTGAATTTGCCTTCACCACACTTTCAGGCAGTGCATTCCAGATCCTAAAAACTCACTGCATAAAAAAGTTTTTCCGTATGTTACTTTTGGTTCTTTTGCCAATCACCTTATATCGTTGTCCTCAGGTTCTGGATGCTTCAGCCAATGGGAACAGTTTTTCCCTATCTATTCTGTCCAGACCCCTCATAATTCTGAACACCTCTTTCAAATCTCCTCTCAATCTTCTTTTTTCTAAGGAGAACAACCCCAGCTTCTCTAACCTACCAATGGAACTGAAGTTCCTCATCCCTGGAATTATTCTTGCAAATCTTTTCCATACCCTCTCTAATGCCTTCACATTCTTCCTAAAGTGTAGTGCCCAGAAGTGGACGCAGTTTGAGGCTGAACCAGTGTTTTCTAAAAGTTCATCGTAACTTCCTTGCTTTTGTCTTCTATGCCTCTATTTATAAAGCCCAAGATTCCATATGCCTGTTTAACCACTTTCTCAACCTGCCCTGCCACCTTTAATGATTTGTGCACATATACCCCCAGGTCTCTCTGTTCCTGCACCCCCTTTATTTTATATTTCCTCTCCTTGTTCTTCCTACCAAAATGTATCACTTCACATTTCTCTGCATTAAATTTCATCTTCCACATGTCTACCCATTTCACCAGTCTCTATATCCTTTGATGTCTATTACTTTTCCTCCTGACAGTTTTTACTTTTATTTACAGATACAGCCCTGAAACAGGCTCTTTGGCCCACCGAGTCTGTGCCGACCAAGAACCACCCATTTATACTAACCCCACAGTAATCCCATATTCCCGACCACCAGCCTACACTAGGGGCAATTTACAATGGCCAATTTACCTATTACCTGCAAGTCTTTGGCAGTGGGAGGAAACCGGAGCACCTGGCGAAAACCCACGCGGTCACAGGGAGAACTTGCAAACTCCGCACAGGCAGTACCCAGAATCGAACCCGGGTCCCTGGAGCTGTGAGGCTGGGGTGCTAACCACTGCGCCACTGTGCCGCCCTAAGTTCACAATACTTTGAGGTTTTGTGTCATATTCAAATTTTGAAATTGTGACCTGTACATTCACTG
Organism: Heterodontus francisci; assembly: GCF_036365525.1. Taxonomy (NCBI): domain Eukaryota; kingdom Metazoa; phylum Chordata; class Chondrichthyes; order Heterodontiformes; family Heterodontidae; genus Heterodontus; species Heterodontus francisci. Next base: position 8,032,243 of record NC_090387.1, on the reverse strand, counting down.
CATTAAAAAGTTTTTCCTCACATCCCCATTGGTTCTTTTGCCAATCATTTTAAATCGGTGTCTTCTGGTTCTGGATCCTTCTGCCAACGGGAGCAGTTTCTATCGTTCCTGTCCAGACCACCCATGATTTTGAACACCTCTATCAAATCTCCTTTCAACCTTCTCTTCTCTAAGGAGAACAAACCCCAACTTCTCCAATCTGTCCACGTAAATGAAGTCCCTCATCCCTACACTAACTGCCTAACTGTCTGGTGGTCACCCATTCCTTCTCTTCCTGTACAGTCTTAAGCTGCGGGGTGACCATCTCCTAAAACATGCTATCCACATAGCTCTCAGCCTCATAGATGCACCACAATGACGCTAGCTGCTGCTCAAGCTCTGAAACCCCAAGCTCAAGTTCCTCTAGCCGTCGATACTACCTGCACAAATGGTTGTCAAGTACACGAGAATTGTCTTGTAGTTCCCATGTGGAACAGGACGTGCATTCTACTCTAACTGACCTCAACTCAATAACAATTGAGAATTCTGGAATTTCTTGCAGTCGCTGCCTTTAACGCACGGGTTAAAATGTTTGTGTCATGTCCCGCTGTGCCAGCTGATATCTGCCCATTTCCATAGTTGCAGGAGTAAGCCATTCGGCCCTTCGAGCCTGCTCCACCATTCAATAAGATCATGGCTGATGTTTAGTTATCAAAACAATGCACGTGGGAGTTTGAGGTGAATGGAGGGATTTCAATTGCGTGAGTTGTCATAATATTGAGACAAACTAACCAGCTCCGTCCCCCGTTCCCTCACTGATCTCACTGCAAATGCGAGGAGAGTTCATTTTGTCGTGGACCTCGGGTGAAGACAAGCTCGAGTTCAGCTTAGATTTTTCCTGTTGATCAAATATCCTACAGGTGCTCACATCTAGTCTGGCTGCATGGATGAGGCACTGGAAGTGGGCCAGGGCACTGGTTTAAATCAGCAGCGTCAGTGGAAGAGGAAAGCAAATTGAGTAAAAACGAGGAGAAGCTGAATGGAGTGCAGCTTTCCGGCCTACCCTCCCTCCCCATTTGCCTGGGCATTGGACAGGCAGAACACCCTCAAAGTGTGCTCCCTCCTGGCCTCCCACACCTCCAGTCCAAGTCTCCCAGAGCACCAGGATTTGGTTGTCCAGGTCATTGACACCTGCCACAGGCCTAAGGCTCAGCTAGGCCTTGCGCCAGTCTGCAAGGGGTGGAAATAGAAGGTCAGGTGCAGGCTTCATTAGCCTGTAGCCACAGGACTGACAATCAACTTTCAAGGCCGCCTCATTTCTGGCTGAGGGCCGGAAGGTCGCTAAGCTCCAAGCAAAGTTGGGAGGCTGCAAGCAAAAGACACCCTCTTCCTTCACGGTCAATGGTGCCTATTTGCGCAGCACTGTCACCTCTGAATCAGAAGGAGGTGGGTTCCAGTCCCCCTCCACGGACTTGAGCACATAATCCAGAATGACACTCCCATTGCTGGGACTGAGGGAGTGCTGCACTGTCAGTGGTGCTGCTTTTCAGATGAGATGTTAAACCAAGGCACCACCTGCCCTCACAGGTGAATGTAAAAGATTCCATATCACTATTTTAAAGAAGAGCAGTAAATTTCCCCTGGCGTCCGGGCTAATAATTACTCCTTTTAAAAAAGCTGAAAAAACAGATTATCTGGCCATTTCCGTAGACAGCACAGACCGTGTCACCATGAACGCTCCACTTGAAACTTCTCCCATCCTCCTTCATCTCACTCGATCAGTATAACCCTCATGCACTTATCGAGCTTCCCCTTAAATGCATCTGTACTATTCGCCTCAACCCCCCCCTGTGTTAGTGAGTTCCACATTCTCACCACTCTCTGGGTGAAGAAGTTTCTTCGGAATCGCCTGTTGGATTTTATGGTGACTTTCTCATATTGATGACCCCTAGTTTCACTCCTCCCCACAAGTGGAAATATTCTCTCTCTATCCACTCTATCAAAACCTTTCATCATTTTAAAGACCTCTATGTGGTCACCCCTCAGCCTTCTCCTTTCATGAGAAAAGAGGCCCAGCCTCTTCATCCTTTTTCTGATTCTGGAATCATCCTTGTCAATCCTTTTTGCATCCCCTCCCAGTGCCTCCACATTCTTTTTACAATTTTGGGCTGAAATTTATGTTGCCGCCACCGTGATCGGCGGCAGCCGTAAACAATACCTCACTGAGCTGCCACGAAGTTAAAGGCGGCGGCTTATTTAAACGGCCATGGCGGACCGCCGCGCCCCCTCCCTCCCCACTGTGCAGGGAGCGACGCCATTTTTATAGGGCGTCAAGCCCTTTCATTACAATTGCAATATTTAAAGAAACAGTGATTTGAAATTGATTTGGAAAAATTAAATACCTGTTTCTAGACCCTCTCCCATCCCCCAATAACCATGTAATTCACTCCTTGCCTTCTCCCTGCCCCTGCAAAATACTTACCTTGTGCACCTGACCTTCCACCCCCAGAGTTCACAAACTATGCACTTTACCCCTTCCCACCGCCCCCTAAACCAATGAGATGAGTTTAACCCGCTCACCCCTACCACACAGATGAAAATATCTGCTCCCCCTCCCCACCAGTGTCCTGCCTCGGATCTCCAAACAGAGATCCGAAGGCGCGGGAGTGCTGGCCACCGGCACCAATATCGGAGAGGGACGGATGGCAAGAGTGGGTCGGACATTTATTCATTAATTTACATTTTTTTAAATATTTAGATTTGGCTCCCGTCGCCAAGCAGTGAGGGGTGGCCATGAGGCCTTGCAGCCGCTGGCAGTACGGGGCCAGCCAGACCTTCCCGGCGTCGAGGCCCGTGGCGAGCGCCTGCCGGAGGCATTTGCCGGCCCCCTCCCCCACCCGCCACGACCCCCAACATCAAGGGGGGCTGTAAAATCCAGCCCATAGTGATCAGGAGTGTACACAGTCCCCCTCGTGTGGGTCTAAATCAATTTATTACATTGATATTTGTGGGAGCAAAAGTACTATATTGTGTGTAAAGTGCTCTGGAATGTACTGTGGCCATGAAAGGCGCCATATCAATGCAAGTATTTCTTTCAATTACACTGCGGTAGCCCCATTCAAAAGTTAATGAGATGCCCCGCCTCTCTGTGCCAGGACACATGGATGCCCCATTATCCAGCTCTGTAAAAAAGGCAACAGGCACATGTGTAACATATTGGGGTCACATTCCCCCATTTAACTCTTTAACCTCCGACCCTCTCCCACACGGGGTTAATATTGAGGCCAATATGTCCGTGGCTCTTCGGATCCTTAATCTTCTCAAGAGCACAATTGCCAACAGAGAAGAGAGAAGGAGTTTGAGTTCTACGCAGCCAGCACTGTAATGGCACACACTGCGTATTTAGATGAAGATCAGAGCACATTGAAACAGATTGAATACTAAAGGCTCCTTAACTCCACTGGGACAATCTGCGACCTGGGCTCTTTTACATTTGCTTCATCGACAGTTTTCTGACAGCTTCACAGTCTAGTGTTGTACTTGCCTTTGTTCCTGCTGTGACTGCTTGGCATTCGACCTGCGTGGCATTAGATAGACAGTGGCAGGATGATTTTCATCAGCCTATGAAGCTTCTCCAACAAAATATTCATCATGTCATTTGCCCCACCCACCCCTCAATTCTCCCCCTCTGTCTAGTGTAATTCTCATTAGTTACTGGATATTTTTTTCTTTCTCATTCGCTATGCCATGTTTCAATGAAGCATTGCCTGAAATAGTGGCAGATAATCCAGAGTTCGTGAGTTCAAATCCCACCACAGCAGTTCATGAATTTAAATTTAGTTCTAATAAATAAATCTGGAAATTAAAGGCTGGTATCAGTCATGAAGCTGGCAGATTGAAGTAAACAAAAAAAAAACTAGTTCACTAATGTCCCTTTAGGGAAGGAAACCTGCCATTCTTACACATTCTGGGTCTACATGTGACTCCAGTCCCATACTAACGTGGTTGACTCTTAACTGCCCTCTGAAGTTGCCTGGCACGACACTCGGTTGTATCAAAATGCTAGCAGCTCAAGGAGAAGGCCCAACGCCATCTACTCAAGGCCAACTAGGGGGTGGGTCAAAAAAGCCAGTTTTGCCAGCGATGCCACATCGTGGGAATGAAATTCTGAACAACCTTGTCCTCCTTCAATTCTCTTTTTCATTCTCTCTATTCTAAGGGAAGATCTTTGAGTCTCATCGTGCAGGCTCTGCGATTAATCTCTGAGGATATGTGGCAACTGACAGCTGTGTGTCCGCAGCCCTCATTTGCCAAAACTGAAGGAAAATTTTTCCTAGTTGTGGGAATCAAAAGATTTTGGTGGCAGCTTCATTGGACTGTGCAGCCACTCCCCACCTTAGAAACAGCCATGGACCAATCACAGAAATGCTTAGAATTGACAGCATAGGAACAGGCCATTTGGCCCAACTGTCTATGCCGGTGTTTTGCTCCACATGAACATAAAACCATAATAATAGGTTGATAGGTCAATTGGCCATTGTAAATTGCCCCTAGTGTAGGTAGGTGGTAGGAGAATGGTGGGGATGTGGTAGAAAATATGGGATTAATGTAGGATTAGTATAAATGGGTGGTTGTTGGTCGGCACAGACTTGGTGGGCCGAAGGGCCTGTTTCAGTGCTGTATCTCTAAATAAATAAATAAACTCTACTTTCCCACCTTACCCTGACTTACCTTCCGGGTGCAGAGAGCAGCGGACCTGTGGGGAGAACGCCGAGCGAGAAAAGTGGATAAATTGAGCCCGAGGATCAAAGCCCAGTCACTTACCTTCCGGGAGCGGAGCAGAGAGGAGCGGACCTGTGGGGAGAGCTCCGAGCGAGAGAAGTGGATAAATTGAGCCCGAGGCTCAAGGCCCAGTCACTTACCTTCTGGGAGCGGAGCAGAGAGCAGTCCAGGCAAGCAGGAGTTTGGAATAAAAAAGTCAACAGTGACATCACAGGAAAGCTGCAAGGTGATTGGTTGGTGAGTAACCGCAGTTAGTGCCTGGAAATAGCTTAAAAAAATCAGGGGAAAGTTCTTTTTTTTAAACCTACCTTATAAGTGATAAAGTTAGGACTACTAAAGTGCATTTTTTTAAAATTACAAGAAGAACAAAGAACAGTACAGCACAGGAACAGGCCATTCGACCCAACAAGCCTGTGCCGATCTTGATGCCTGCCTAAACTAAAACCTTCTGCACTTCCAGGGACCGTATCCCTCTATTCCCATCCTATTCATGTATTTGTCAAGATGCCTCTTAAACGTCTCTATGGTACCTGCTTCCACCACCTCCCCCGGCAACAAGTTTCAGGCACTCACCACCCTCTGTGTAAAGAACTTGCCTCGCACATCCCCTCTAAACTTTGCCCTTCTCACCTTAAACCTATGTCCCCTAGTAACTGACTCTTCCACCCTGGGAAAAAGCTTCTGACTATTAGTGTAATTTATTAAGGACTTTAGATTGTAGTAGGTAGTGTTTGGAGTAGAACAAGACCCCTAGTGTAATTAGTATTTTTTAAAGGGAGTAACTAATTAAACTAAAGGTACGTCATGGCAGGAGAACTCGCACCCGTGATATGCTCCTCCTGCGCTATGTGGGAAATCAGGGACGCTTCCAGTGTCCCTGACGACCGTGTGTGCAGGAAGTGTATCCAGCTGCAGCTAGTGGCTACCCACATTACGGAGCTGGAGCTGCGGGTGGATTCACTGTGGAGCATCCGCGATGCTGAGGACATCGTGGATAGCACGTTTAGCGAGGTGGTCACACCGCAGGTAATGGCTGCACAGGCAGAAAAGGGATGGGTGACCACCAGACGGAGTAGCAGGCGCAGGCAGGTAGTGCAGGAGTCCCCTGTGGCCATCCCCCTCTCAAACAGATATACCGCTTTGGGTACTGTTGCGGGGGGTGATTGGCCTCCCAGGGGAAAGCAGCAACAGCCAAGTTCGTGGCACCACGGATGGCTCTGCTGCACAGCACTGGGAGAGCCATAGTGATAGGAGATTTAATTGTCAGGGGAACAGACAGACATTTCTGTGGCCGCAAACGAGACTCCAGGATGGTATGTTGCCTTCCTGGTGCAAGGGTCAAGGAAGTCTCGGAGCAGCTGCAGGACATTCTGAAGGGGGAGGGTGAACAGCCAGTGGTCGTGGTACATGTTGGTACCAACAACATCGGTCGAAAAAGGGATGAGGTCCTGCAAGATGAATTTAAGGAGTTAGGAGCTAAATTAAAAAGCAGGACCTCAAAGGTAGCAATCTCATGATTAATTCCTGTGCCACGTGTTAGTGAGTATAGGAACAGGTGAATAGACCAGATGAATGCGTGGCTGGAGAAATGGTGCAGGAGGGAGGGATTTAGATTCCTGGGACATCAAGACCAGTTCTGGGGAAGGTGGGATCTGTACAAGTGGGACGGGTTACACCCAGGCAGGACTGGAACCGATGTTCTCGCAGGGGCGTTTGCTAGTGCTGTTGGGGAGGATTTAAACTAGAATGGCAGGGGGATGAGAACCTGAGTGAGAAGACTGAGGAGGAGGAAACAAGGATAGAAACAAAAGACAGGAAACAAAAAGACAAAAGTGGAAGGCATAGAAATCAAGGGCAAAGAAACAAATAGGGCTATAGTGTGAAATAATGCTAAGATGACTAAGAATGTTAAAAAGACAAGCCTAAAGGCATTGTGTCTCAATGCACAGAGTATTCGCAATAAGGTAGATGAATTAACCACACAAATAGATGTAAATGGATACGATATAGTTGCGATCACGGAGACATGACTGCAGGGTGACCAAGGATGGGGACTGAACATCCAGGGGTATTCAATATTCAGGAAGGACAGGCAAAAAGGGAAAGGAGGTGGAGTAGCATTGTTAGTAAAAGAGGAAATCAATGCAATAGTGAGGAAGGATATTAGCTCAGAGAATTCTGATGTAGAATCTGTGTGGGTGGAGCTAAGAAACACCAAGGGGCAGAAAACGTTGGTGGGGGTTGTATATAGACTCCCAAACAGCAGTGGTGATATAGGGGATGGCATTAAACAGGAAACTAGAGACGCATGCAATAAGGGTACAACTGTAATTATGGGTGAGTTTAATCTACGTATAGATTGGGCAAAATAAATTAGCAATAATACTGTAGAGGAGAAATTCCTGGAGTGCATACGTGATGGTTTTTTGGACCAATACATTGAGGAACCAACTAGAGAACAGGCCATCCTAGACTGGGTATTGTGTAATGAGAAAGGATTAGTTAACAAATTTGTTGTGCAGGGTCCCTTGGGGAAGAGTGACCATAACATGCTGGAATTCTTCATTAAGATGGAGAGTGAGAGAGTTGATTCCGAGACTAGGATCCTGAATCTAAATAAAGGAAATTATGAAAGCATGAGGCGCGATAGATTGGGGAACGTTACTTAAGGGGTTTATAGTGGATAGGCAGTGGCTAGCATTTAAAGAGTGCATGGATGAATTACAACAATTGTTCATTCCTGTCTTGTGCAAAAATAAAACAGGAAGGGTGGCTCAACCGTGGCTTACAAAAGAAATTAGGGATAGTATTAGATCCAAGGAGGAGAAATATAAAATGGCCAGAACAAGCAGCAAACCTGAGGATTGGGAGCAGTTTAAAATTCAGCAAAGGAGGACAAAGGGATCGATTAAGAAGGGGAAAATAGAGTACGGGAGTAAGCTTGCAGAGAACATAAAAACTGACTGTAAAAGCTTCTATAGATATGTGAAGAGAAAAAGATTAGTGAAGACAAATGTGGGTCCCTTACAGTCAGAAATGGGGGAATTTATAATCGGGAACAAAGAAATGGCAGACCAATTAAATACATACTTTGGTTCTGACTTCACAAAGGAGGACACAAATTACCTCCCAGAAATGTTGGGGAACATAGGGTCCAGTGAGAAGGAGGAACTTATGAAATCAGTATTAGTAGGGAAATGGTGTTCGGGAAATTGATGGGATTGAAGGCCGATAAATCCCCAGGGCCTGATAATCTACATCCCAGAGTCGATGCATTGTTGGTCATTTTTCAAAACTCTATAGACTCTGGAACCGTTCCAATGGATCAGAGGGTAGCTAATGTAACCCCACTATTTAAAAAAGGAGGTAGAGAGAAAACAGGGAATTATAGACCAGTTAGCCTGACATCAGTAGTGGGGAAAATGCTAGAGTCCATTATAAAAGATGTAATAACAGAGCACTTGGAAAACAATGACAGGATCGGACAAAGTCAACATGGATTTACGAAAGGGAAATCATGCTTGACAAATCGACTGGAATTTTTTGAGGATGTAATGAGTAGAATAGATAAAGGAGAACCAGTGGATGTGGTGTATTTGGACTTTCAGAAGGCTTTCGATAAGGTCCCACAGAAGAGATTAGCGTGCAAAATTAAAGCACATGGGATTGGGGGTAAGGTACTGACATGGATAGAGAACTGGTTGGCAGACAGGAAACAAAGAGTAGGAATAAACGCGTCTTTTTCCGAATGGCAGGCAGTGACTAGTGGGGTACCGCATGGGTCAGTGCTAGGACCCCAGCTATTCACAGTATATATTAATGATTTAGATGAGGGAATTAAATGTAATATATCCAAGTTTGCAGATGACACAAAGCTGGGTGGGAGTGTGAGCTGTGAGGAGGATGCAGAGAAGCTCCAGTGTGATTTGGACAGGTTGAGTGAGTGGGCAAATACATGGCAGATGCAGTATAATGTGGATAAATGTGAGGTTATCCACTTTGGTGGCAAAAACAGAGAGGCAGATTATTATCTGAACGGCGATAGATTGGGAAAGGGGGAGGTGCAGCGAAACCTGGGTGTCCTTGTGCACCAATCGCTAAATGTAAGCATGCAGGTGCAGCAGGCAGTTAAGAAGGTAAATGGTATGTTGGCCTTCATGGTGAGAGGATTCAAGTACTGGAGCAAGGATGTCTTGCTGCAATTATACAAGGCCTTGGTGAGACCATATCTGCAGTATTGTGTGCAGTTTTGGTCTCCTTATCTGAGGAAGGATGTTCTTGAAATGGAGGGAGTGCAGTGAAGGTTCACCAGACTGATTCCTGGGATGGCAGGACTGACATATGAAGAAAGATTGGGTCATTAGGCTTGTATTCGCTAGAGTTTAGAAGAATGAGAGGGGATCTAATAGAAACCTAAATTCTAACAGGACTGGACAGACTAGATGCAGGAAGGATGTTCCTGATAGCAGGAGAGTCCACGACCAGGGGTCACAGTCTAAGGATTAGGGGTAAGCCATTTAGGACTGAGATGAGGAGAGATTTCTTCACCCAGAGAGTTGTGAACCTGTGGAATTCCCTACCATGGAAAGCAGTTGAGGCCAAATCATTAAATATATTCAAGAAAGAGTTAGATATAGTTCTTAGAGCTAATGGGATCAAAGGATGCGGGATACAGGGAGAAAGCGGGAGCAGGATACTGAGTTTGGATGATCAGCCATGATCGTATTGAATGGCAGAGCAGGCTCGAAGGGCCAAATGGCCTACTCCTGCTCCTATTTTTCTATGTTTCTATCCCCCATATCCCTTGATTCCCTTCGTGCCCACAAATCTATCAATCTCAGCCTTGAATGTGCTCAATGATTGAGCATCCACAGCTCTCTGGGGTAGAGAATTCCAAAGATTCACTCTAAGTAAATAAATGTTTCATCTCAGTCCTAAATGGCCAACCCCTGACCCTGAGACCATGACCCCCTAGTTCTAGACTCTCCACCCAGGAGGAAACAACCTCCCAGCAACTATATCCTGTCAATCCCTCTAAGAATGTTATACGTTTCGATATCACCTCTCATTCTTCTAAACTCCAGAGAATATAGGCTCATTGAACTCATAGGACAGCTCTCTCCTCATAGGACAACTCTGCCATTGCAGCAATCAATCTAGTGAACCTTCATTGCATCCCCTTTAAGGCAAGTTAACCCTTACTTTGGTAAGGAGACCAAATCTGTACACAATACTCCAGGTGTGGTCACAATAAAGTGCTATATAGTCGTTTGGTAGTACAGAACTTGAGTATTACTGAAAATAGAGACATGTTGTCGAAGCTTTTCATCTTGCACTCATCCGGACAATCCACAAGAATACCAATGTAAGGGAAAACAACTTTATACTGATGGGGAAGAGAGAGCTGATCGTATCAAACAACATGTCCCTTCTGCTCTTCACAACGGACAAGGTACCGACCGGACCCAACCAGGCCATGTTTGTAAAACTCAAAACACAGTGTCTAACATCAGATGTGATTCCACAATTGGACAACATTTGCTAAATAATCCTCAGTATGCTAAGAATTACGCTGACAACCAATTTAAGATTGTAAATCGGGCTCACAGTGTGGCGCATTTGCGTGTACTGGAAGCTACATATATTAATACACAGGACCCTGTTCTTTGTAGACAGAAAGAACATGTACACACATTGCGCCTATTTCAACTAAACAAAATAAGTGACAGCCATTTGCTTGTTCATTCCTCAGGACAAAGCCTTGACCAATTGGAGGCAAACTGCCTGGTTTAAATTTCAAACAAAGATTTGCAGTTATCAATCAGTCACCTTAAACTAATGCATTCTCTATGGCAACGCCTCTACCAATCAGAGTTCACTTGCCAACCAATCAGCACTCTCTTCTCATACAGTATAAAGTTGCTGTATTCCCTTACATTGGTATTCTTTCAGATTGTCCTGATGAGTACAAGACGAGCCTAGCGTTGGCTTAAAAAAACAAGAAACAGGAGATACTGGAAACACTCAGCTTCAACAACATGTCTCTATTTTCAGCAATACTAAAGTGCTATATAATTGCAGCAAGACATCCTCACTCTTATACTCCAACACCTTTGCAATAAAGGCTAACATACAATTTGTCTTCCTAATTACTTGCTGTACCTGCATGTTAAGACCCTCCTCCTACCTTACTTCCAGATATTGACATATTGACACTTCTAGATATTGACATATCTAGATCACATTTGAATGATTTCCCCTCTCCTCTCCTGAGAGCACTGGCTGGTCAATGCAGTGACTGATCCCCAGTACCTCGCTAAAGTGGGTCCAGCCTTTCCTCATGTCCAATTCTGGCCAATTGTGTGTGGTCTTCCTCCTCTACCATGAGGGCTGGGGAGAGGAGTCACAGCCGAGCCTAGCGTTGGCTAAAAACAACAAGAAACAGGAGATACTGGAAACACTCAGCAAGCCAAGCATAACCTCTGTGGGAGAAGCAACAAGTGACTAGCCTTTCTTCAGAAATAGTAGATAGGGCAGATGATTGAAAAGGAGAACTTGCATTCATATAGCACCTTTCACGACGTCAGGACGTCCCAAAGTACTTCTTCTCAATGTGACCTGAGAACAGTGTGGCCGATGTGAGAGTTGATCAGCTAAAGGCTCATTAGGACTGAGGAGTCCATCTTCTTCTGGACATGAATAGGTCATTCAATCCCTAGAACCTATTCTGCCATCCAATTAGATCATGACTTATCTAATACCCTGCCTTTCCAGCAATAACCACACTGAATAATTAATATTCTTTTTCAAAAAATTCCCATCGTATTCCAGGAAGCAACCAGTGTCTTGAGGAACTCTGGAACTCTCTCTCTCACAAATATCTGTTGAGTCATAGAGTTATACAGCACAACAACAGGCCCTTCGGCCCATCGTGTCCATGCTGGCCATCAAGCACCTATCTAATCTAATCACATTTTCCAGCATGGAGGCACTGAGATGGATAGGTTTTTGTTAGGCAAGGGTATTCATAGAATCATAGAATGATACAGCCCATTATGTCTATTGTGGTTCTTCGAAAGAGTTATCCCATTAGTTGCACTCCCCTGCCAAGGGTTACGGAATTAAGGCAGGTGGATGAAGTTAGGATACTGATCAGCCATGATCTCATGGAATGGTGCAATGGGATAAATGGCTTTCTCCTGTTCCTATGTTCCTACTAGATGATGGGGAAAAATAATTTAAACACAGTCTGGATACATTGCTTGCTGGGGGAGTGGAGCTCAGTGACAAACAGGATGAGTTCAGCTCCCCCACCCCCCCATCTAAGCTGCAGAGGTGACAGTTAATATCTATTTGCAGAAATCTATTTCTGTTTCCAGTTCACTCCACACACTGAATTAAAAAGATTCAATCAAGAAAAAATAAATGGCTGCAAAAATTACTACTTGAGTTTGAACATTGTTCCCCAGTCATCGATTTGTCCAAACAACTTTTTATTTTTCCAGGGAAAACAGAAAATAAATAGCAGGTTGCTGAGGGCATTGACTTGAAGCTGGCTGTGTTTTGACAGGTTTCACAGGGGGCTTTACTGCAGGATAAAAATAATTAACTTTTCAGACATTGAAATTATTAGCTTCAAAGAAAGATGATGCAGGCAAACCCAACCAAAAAATGGAAAACCCAAAAGTGTTGAGTTTCAAAAGTACGTCTAATGTGAATTCATGTCACGCTGTTGGGCTCAGTGACTTGCCGTACTGTCCTTGCTCATGTCAATGAACTGACGGATGGAAAATGCATGTTTTTGGAAGTGACAAAAATATAATGAAGCGGGAGGTGTGATGTTAGATTATTTTATAGCTGAAGAACTGGGAGTGAGATGGGATTAAATCAAACGGTACTGGGCGATACAAACTGTCTCCCTGAGGTGTTTGCTGATCTTGAGTTGGTACAAACAGGGGGTTCTTATTGAGAAAGGGATGTTGATCAGGGCACTGTGCGATCTCCACAGCTCTTCTTTGAAATAGTGCTGTGGGATCTTTCACGTCCACCTGACGATACAGACGGGCCCTTGGTTTGATATTGTCTCTGAAGAGCAGCACCTCCAACAGTCCAGGACCACCCAAATACTGCGTTGTTGTGTCAGCCTCACTCACTACAATGGGGTTTGAATCTACAACCTTCTGACACAGATTCAAGAGCACTATCAAAACAGACAACCCATCAGTTGGAATGTGACAAAGCACGTTGACCCACAAATTAAGGAAACTTTCTCCCTCCTGCAGTCTCTTACTTGTTTTGGTTATAAATCTCTTATCTGACCCTGATTGTAGGTGTCAGCTGTGGGTCAGGAGGTAACACTCTCAGTCAGAGGAGGGTGGGTTAAATCCCAGCGACTTGAGCCAGTAGTCTAGGCTGATGCTTAAACTGCAGTAGTGAGGGAGTGCTGCACCGTTACAGGTGCTGTCTTTTGGATGAGACATTAAACTGCGGCCCCATCTTCCCTCTTGTGCAGATGTAAAAGATCATGTTGCACTGTTTTGAAGAAGAGCAGGGTAGTTCTCCCTAGTGTCCTGGTGCCAACATTTACCCTCAATCGCCATCACTAAAATCCACATTATCTGATCATTGATGTTTATGGGACTTTGCTATGCACAAATTTGCTGATGTGTTTCCTACATTATAACAATGATTATGCTTCACAAGTGATTCATTGGCTGTAAAGTGTTTTGGGATTCTGCTGCCTGTATCTTAACTTGCACCAGGTCTCATTCATCCATAGCCCCTGTCTGGGTGTCACAATTTTAAAATGCTCTTCCTTGCTTTCAAGTCCGTCCACGGCCTCTCCCCCTCCTTATCTCTGTAACTGCTTCCAGTCCTACAGCCTTCCATGATATCTGACCTTCACCAATTCTGGTCCCTAGCACATCCCTGATTAGAATTGCTTCAGGATGCACTTGGGGCGATGGTGGCATAGTGCTAAAGTTACTGGACTAGTAACCCAGAGGCCCAGGCTAATGCCCTGGGGACGTTGGTTCAAACCATGGCAGCTGGTCAAATTTAAATTCAATAGCTGAATAAAAATCAGGAATTGAAAACTAGTCTCAGTAACAGTGCCATGAAACTATCATTGATCGTTGCAAAAAACCATCTGGTTCACTAATGTCCTTTAGGGAAGGAAATCTGCTGTCCTTACCCGGTCTGGCCTCCAAGTGACTCCAGACCCACAGCAATGTGGTTGACTCTTAACTGCCCTCAAAAATAGCCTGGGAAGCCACTCAGTTGTCAAGGACAATTAGGGCTGGGTCACAAATGCTGGCCTTGCCAGCGACACCCGCATCTCATGGAAGAATTAAACAAAAACTATTGGTAGCTGTGCCCTTGGCCCTAAGCTCTGGGATTTCTTCCCTAAACCTCTCCACCTCTTCCTCCTCCATTACGATGCTCCTAAAAACCTACCTCTTTGACCAAGCTTTTTGTCACCTGTCCTAATACCTCCTTCTGTGGCTCAGAGTCAAAAATGTTTTTTGATTGCTTAGCGCTCTTGTTAAGTGCCTTGGCACATTTTGCTATTTTGAAGTTGGTATATAAATGCAACTTGTTGGTGTTGATACATCCCGAGGTTGTGAAAAATGCTATATAAATGCATATTCTTCCGTTCTTCAAACTGAACCAACCTAACACACCAGTTGGAATGAGAAAATGCATCAATAAATAACAAATGGAGTGAAATTTCCTCCCTCTCACAATGTGTTTCTTTCCTCGATTGCAAATCTCCTATCAAAGGAACATAGGAAAATAGGAGCAGGAGTAGGCCATTCGACCCCTCGAGCCTGCTCTGTCATTCAACTTGATCATGGCTGATCTACCTCTACTCAATGCCATTTTCTCACACTATCCCCATATCCCTTGATATCTTTAATATCTAGAAATCTATCGATCTCTGGCTTGAACATATTCCATGACTGAGCCTCCACAGCCCTCTGGCGTAGAGAACTCCAAAGATTCGCCACCCTCTGTGTGAAGAAATTCCTCCTCATCTCAGTCCTAAATGGCCTACTTCTTATTCTAGACTGTGTCCCCTGGTTCTAGATTCCCAGACAGGGGAAACATCCTTGCTGTATCTATCCCGTCGAACCCTGTAAGAATTTTCCATGTTTCAATGAGATGACCTTTCATTCTTTCAAACTCTAGAGAATACAGGCCAGTCTCCTCAATCTCTCCTTATATTCCTGTCTTCCCAGGAATCAGTCTGGTGAACCTTCATTGCACTCCATTTATTGCAAGTGTATCCTTCTACAGGTAAGGAGACCCAAAACTGTACACAATATTCCAGGTGCCGTCTCACCAAGGCTTGAGACAATTATAGCAAGATATCTTTACTATCGTACTCAAATCATCTTGCAATAAAGACCAACATACCAGTTGCCTTCCTAATTATAGAATCATAAAATCATAGAAACTTTAAGGCACAGAAAGAGGCCACTTGGCCCATTGTGTCTGTGCTGGCTGAAAAATGATCCACCCATTCTAATCCCACCTTCCAGCATTTGGTCCGTAGCCCTGCAGATTACGGCACTTGAGGAGCACATCCAGACTCCTTTTGAATGAGCTGAGGGTTTCTACCTCAACTATCCTTTCAGGCAGTGAGTTCCAGACCCCCACCACACTCTAGGTGAAAAAATTCTTCCTCATTTCCTGTCTAATTTTTATTTTAATCACTTTAAATCTATGCCCCCTAGGCATTGACCTTTCTGCTTAGGTAAAAAGCCCTTCACCTCCACTCTATCCAGGCCCCTCAAAATTTTGTACATTTCAATCAGATCTTCCCTCAGCCTTCTCTGCTCCAAGTAGAACAACCCCAGCCTATCCAATCTTTCCTCATAGCTGCATTTTTCCAGTCCTGGCAACATCCTCGTAAATCTCCTCTGTCCTTTTGTGGGATATGTCGAACATTCCTTGTTCCAGTTCTACTCAGGCCCCCTCCCTCAACTCTTTTTCTGGTACATTGATGACTGTATCGGTGCCGTTTCCTGCTCCTGCCCCGAACTAGAAAACTTTATCAACTTTGTTTCTAATTTTCACCCTTCTTTCACCTTTACATAGTCCATCTCTGACACTTCCCTTCCCTTCCTCGACCTCTCTGTCTCCATCTCTGGGTATAGGCTGTCTACTAATATTCTTTATAAGCCCACTGACTCCCACAGCTACCTCGACTGCACTTCTTCACACCCTGCCTCTTGTAAGGACTCCATTCCATTCTCCCAGTTTCTCAGTCTCCGACTCATCTGCTCTGATGATGCTACCTTCCATGACGGTGCTTCTGATATGACCTTTTTCCTCAACCGAGGATACCACCCCCCACCCCACTGTGGTTGACAGGGCCCTCAACCGTGTCCGGCCCATTTCCTGCACCTCCACCCTCACTCCTTGCCCTCCCAGAACCGTGACAGGGTTCCCCTTGTCCTCACTTTCCACCCCATCAGCCTCCACATCCAAAGGATCATCCTCCACCACTTCCGCCACCTCCAGCGTGATACCACTCCCAAACACATCTTCCCCTCCCCTTCCACTGTCAGCATTCCAAAGGGATTGTTCCCTCCACGACACACTGGTCCACTCCTCCATCACCCCCACCACCTCATCCCCTTCCCACGACACCTTCCCCTGCAATCGCAGGAGGTGTAATACCTGCCCATTTACCACTCTCTCCTCACTATCCAAGGCTCCAAACACTCCTTTCAGGTGAAGCAGCGATTTACTTGTACTTCTTTCAATGTTGTACACTGTATTCGCTGCTCACAATGTGGTCTCCTCTACATTGGGGAGACCAAACGCAGACTGGGTGACCGTTTTGTGGAACATCTCCGCTCAGTCCGCAAGCATGACCCCGAGCTTCCGGTTGCTTGCCATTTCAACACACCCCCCTGCTCTCGTGCCCACATAACTGTTCTTGGATTGCTGCAGTGTTCCAGTGAACATCAACGCAGGTTCGAGGAACAGCATCTCATTTACCGATTAGGCACACTACAGCCTGCCGGACTGAACATTGAGTTCAATAATTTCAGAGCATGACGGGCCCCCCATTTTATTTTTATTTTTAGCTTTTTTTCTTTTTACTTTTTTATTTGTTTATTTTGTTTTGGTTTGTTTAGTTTGTTTCTACTGTGCCTACCCACTTTTTTTCATGTTTGTGCTTTGGGCCAGGGCTGTTCATTTATCTGTCAATTAACACCCTCTCTGTACTAATACTTGGTCTTTCAGCACACCATTAACATACCATTTGCCTTTGCTCCATGACCTTCTGGTCAGTTATTAGATTAGATTTAGATTAGATTAGAGATACAGCACTGAAACAGGCCCTTCGGCCCACCGAGTCTGTGCCGACCATCAACCACCCATTTAGACTAATCCTACACTAATCCCATATTCCCACCAAACATCCCCACCTGTCCCTATATTTCCCTACCACCTACCTATACTAGTGACAATTTATAATGGCCAATTTACCTATCAACCTGCAAGTCTTTTTGGCTTGTGGGAGGAACCCGGAGCACCCGGAGAAAACCCCACGCAGACACAGGGAGAACTTGCAAACTCCACACAGGCAGTACCCGGAATTGAACCTGGGTTGCTGGAGCTGTGAGGCTGCAGTGCTAACCACTGCGCCACTGTGCCGCCCTATTCTCTGTGACCTTGTCCTATCAACACCTTCTCTTTTGTTACCTCTTGCCCCACCCCCATTTTACTTGCTTAAAACCTTTTAAATTTCAAATATCTGTCAGTTCTGATGAAGGGTCACTGACCTGAAATGTTAATTCTGCTTCTCTCTCCACAGATGCTGAGTATTTCCAGCATTTCTTGTTTTTATTTCACATTTCCACCTAGTGTTGGGTCATCTACAAACTTGGAAATATTACATTTAATCCCCACATCCAAATCATTGATGCAGACTGTGAATAGCTGGGGCCCAAGCACTGATCTTTGCAGTATCCCACTAGTCACAGCCTGCCAGTCCGAAAATGACCTGTTTATTCCTACTCTCTGTCTCCTGTCCGTTAACCAATTTTCAATCCATGCCAGTATATGACCCCCAATCTCATGTGGTCTAATCTTGTTGACTAGCCTCCTTTGTGGGAGCTTTTCAAAAGCTTTCTGAAAATCCAAATACACCACATCTACTGATTCCCCCTTATCTATTCTGCTAGTTACATCCTCAAAAAACTCCAACAGGTCTGTCAAATATGATTTCCCTTTCATAAATCCATGTTAACTCTGCCTGATCCTACCATTTTTTTTCTAAGTATCCAGTCATAACATCCTTTATAATAGATTCTAGCATTTTCCCTACTACTGATGTCAGGCTAAAAGATCTGTAGTTTCCCATTTTCTTTCTCCCTCCTTTCTTAAATAGTGGGGTTACATTTGCTTCAGGAACCGTCCCAGAATCTATAGAATTTTTTTAAATGATCAGTTCGGTGATCCTGCTGACCATTTTACTTCCACGCTTTTGCCCAAGAATAGTTCTGGCAAGAGTTCACAGAAGCTCTGAAAATGGGCTCTCCACAGAATGGTCCCAGCCTCACACGGAACATTTTTTGACACCAAGCCACAGGAGGAGACATCAAGACAAGTGACTAGAAGCTTGGTGAATGAGCTTGCTTTTTAGGAGTGTCGTAAAGGAGGAAAGAGGCAGAGAGGTTGAGGGACGGATTCCAGAGCTTAGGGTTGAGGTTTGCTGAAGGCACAGGCGCCAATGATGCAGCAATTAAAATCGGGGATGTGCTATTGCTGTGCGATGAAAAGATGCGAGGCTGTTTTAATCAAATAGACAGATGGACAGGGTGCGCTTCTGGTGGGTTTGACAGAGTTTGCTGGAATAGAAACTACAGTTGAAAGGAGAATTGAAAGGATGCCAATTTTGATTCTATTAAAGAAAATATTATCCCCCAGCTTGGGGTTTATAGGATTACTAGATACCAGAGTGTAGCATCTCGATTTCCTCTCGAATCTATAGCTCTCCAGCTGAATTTCTTCACTGAAGTGGCTGAAATGTCTGCAGAGGCTTTGCCATAAAAGTGAGAGAGACCTGCATTTCTATAGCACCTTTCACGGCCTCAGGAGATCACAAAGCGCTTTTACACCAATGAAATCATTTCCGACAAAGCAAGATGCTGAATATGCTGGAAAATCTGAGGTCAAAACAGAAAATGCTGGAAATAGCAGGTCTGGCAGAATCTGTGGGGAGAAACAGGCTTAATGTTTCAGGTTGATGACCTTTCTGGAAAAGTGGAAAATGTTAGAGATGCAACAGGTTTTAAACAAGTACAGAGGCAGGGAAAGATCTGTGATAATGTGTGTAAGATCTCGTTGTAGATCTGCTATTGTAAATCTTTGGAAGAAACACACGGCATTACCTTCTGGATTGCTGCTGTAAACCAAAACTTTATTATCGACTACCTCTATTGGCACACTTTGCATGCTATACCAAGCATGTACACTGGCCTCAGATGAACAACACCCTACATATCAAATGAAATATAAATGAACAATGCACTACAGGGTGGAAGACAGGAGTGATTAAATGACAGAGGGAATGATGGTGCAAAGCAAAAGGAGATGGTAACGGGACAAGGAAAGAAATAAAAGATGGGTCTAGAGGAGGTTGTCATGGAACCATATTTATTTTCTCCTTGGATTAAAACAGTGTGCCTTTAAGACTCTGTTAAAAAACAGTGTACCTTTAAGACAGGGAGAGAGGTTTTGGATTTCTGAGGCACAATGTGCTACAGCTGCACTTGTTACCTAGGCGACAGTAGGACAGAGAGGTCACATGGTATAATGTTTCAACTTAACTGTGTGGAAAAGCCAGAAAAAAACAGTTTAGAGACTCATCAGCGAAGTGTGCCTACTGAAGGAAAGAGCTGTTTATTTCTTTCAGCAAAAGTTCTACAAGGAGCTACAGGCTGAGTTACCTAAGGAGGAAAAAAACCCTTTGAAGAGACCATTTGTATTGCTGAAGTAAAGTTTTGACTGCGAGACTGTCGGTTCTAAAATTCAAGTAGACCTATTGCTGTGCTCATCATTGAAAGAACTGCTTGATGCCTGATGCACTCAAAGTGTTTTGAATGCCTATCCACTAGGAGACTATTTCATCAAATCCACAAGGAGACTTCGAGTGGCATTAGATTATTTTTACATTAGAATACCTCACCCATCAGGAACGTAACTGTTATGGCCAGATGAGAGGGGTCCAGGGGTTCCCCCTCAGTCTTTGCCTGGTTTAACCGTAACAGGGTTTAATTTTTAAAACACTGTCTTTTAGCTCCCCCTTAGTGAAACCTTGTCCACCGCTTTCCAATGGTAAGGCAAAGAAATCAATTCAGACAGATTTTCTTAGATTTTAAACAATAAAGGTAGAAGTTCATTAATCTTAAACTCTAATCCGGTTACCGACTATGAATGTGTGACGTGACCACACTGACATGCATACGCAATAAACACACGCAGATGGAGACAGAAAAGTAAAAAAGAATAAAGGGGAAAAGTTTGAGGCAAAAATGGGTTTCTATTTTACTATCCTTTGAGTTTGCTGTGAAGTCTTTGGTTGCCGGTTAGACTTGCAATTCGTTGGGGCCCAGTGTACGCTTCAACTTGTTTCAAGGTCGGAGTCTTTTCTCTCTTGAGGTTTACATGTCTTCCGTGGGTCCGGTGGCTTGAGGAGAAAGCGCGAGAGAGAGAGCGAGAGAGGCTTCCTTACTCCAGCTTCAGTTTCAAATGCCTTCTGCCTTTCTCAGTGGCACAATTCAAAAAGCCCCAGGTTGCCCAGCTGGTTAGTCATGTGACTAGCTGGTTTGACCACTGTTTGTGGATTCTGCCATCTTCGCAGTCATCCTGGAATGTGAGCTTCCTCACCTTCAGTGTCTGGTGATCACTGTCCATTTTGGGTTAAGTGGACCAGGAAATAGTCCTTTGTCTCTCCAAGCACAGCCTGTGAGTATGTAAATGTTTTTTCCAGCCACTGTTCATCTGTTTAACAAGTCATTTCCTCACTCCAGCAACAGTTTAAAATCAATGTTCATATGACAAAATTAATATGCCTCATTCTTGGCAGGTGAGGGTCTGCATGACATCTCCTCACCCAATGGAATGAAATGTGATTTTTTTTTTTGAAAGATAAGGTGAGGACAGCACCACACACATGCATCTCTCTCATTCATTCAGCACCCTAACAATTGTTACAGCCTATATTTTCTTGGTAGCAGTGCGGCTTTAAACATCCCTTTCTGGCATCCTAATAAACATGTGGTTTTTGGGACAGTTTTTTCAATTTGCACATTTCCATGACTGCCTAAGGGGGCTTTGTTCTTGTTGAGGTCTGCAGGGGGGAAGAGGTTAGGTTTAATTAGCCGGAGGTTGGAGTTCTGTTCAGGGTCAGTGGCAGTGGGCGGTTCCAGTCTGTACACTCTTTCAGTGCCTTGATGAGTCATGCAAAGGTTTTTCACCTCAGGGGATGGCTGATTCCCTTTTTTTCCTGACTTTGTAGGTGGATTCATTGCTAATCTTCCCTTTGTCTTCTGGAACACTCCTGCTTGCAGGTATTTGTCCAGATTCTACTGTACTCCCCTGCAGCACTTCGACTAGGTGAGGCATCACCCTCACTGTTTCTCTGCCCCCTTGAGGACTTTCTTTGTCTCTGCAGGTGGCTGTAAATGCTGTTAGCAACTCTGGTGGGGTGGTTCTAGTGTCTGCATTTACATAGGAGGATGTGAGGTCTAATGTTTCAAACATTTTGGGGTTGGCTGACTGGACAGTAGGGGCTTTCATCTGAGATTCTTCCCAGACTTCCTTCAACCTGCCCTCTTGGTCACTTTTTCCCCTTTCCTTTCTAACCTGTTGCCAACCTTGTGCCTGCCTGTCCCCTTTTGGTCCCTTACAGTTCACCAGCCCTCTGCTGGAGGGTCCTCCAAACACCGGTACAGGTCTTAGGGGTGCAGGTTTCACTGTAGGTTGGGCTTTCCCCTCAACCTGGCACATGTGGCAACTCCTACAGTACTCCACCCCATCTTTGTGGAGTTTTGGCCAGTCAAACTGCTATCTTATGCAGACTTTGGTTTTTCGTATACCGCCATGTACAGCCACTGCACTCTCATGGGCCATTCTTACTATTTCTCTCCGGTACCTCTGCGGCACCACTAACTGGTGAACCACTGTCCACTCCTTGCTCTCAGGTCTGTGAGGAGAACTCCATTTTCTCATCAGTACCTCATTCTTTAAACAGGAGCGATCAGAGACTCTGCTTCAATTTCAGACTGGGCAGCCTGTGCTAACTCTTGCAATACTGGGTCAGCTCACTGAGCCTCAGCTAGGGAAGTCTCGGACAGACAGACCTCATGGTCATCTGCCTGCAGTGTCAATTCAGTCTCCTCTGGGGGAGCTGGTGTGATCATGGCCTGATTTATTACACATTCAAGGACACTGCAGGGGACCGTCTCCTGCCACTGCCCTGTCTCTCTGACCTCCTGCGATCTCTCTTTCACTACTGGGGAAGCTACCACCTTCATCCTCACCAGATCATTACCTAGGAGCAGGTCAACCCCGTCCATAGGCAAACTAGGGACAATCCCTATGGTCACCTGTCGCGACACTGCAAGTGCACCCGGTGTAGCTATACAGGCATACACTGCCCTCCAATACCATTCACCACCATTCTGGTGTTCACAGCACTCTCTGGGGAAAAGGTCAGGCCTTTTCCCAGTAAAAGGGATCTAGTGGCCCTTGTGTCCCTGAGAATTACTATGGGCTTGCTTGCCCCACTCGAGGGGTATGGGGTTACTCTCCCTTCAGACACAAAACCCTGATAATAACCCTTAATAAATTTTCTTGCACTTGCAGCCGTAGACTTCCTGGGTCTCACTCTTGCTGCAGTTAAAGCCACAGCTTGTTCTGATGTACTTTCCATCAGGGTCCTGTCGTCACTGAGCGGGTGTGCCCTGATTAACCCTACTGGTTTTCCCTTTAGTTTCCGGCAGTCAGCTCTTAACTGCCCTGCTTTATTACAATGGAAGCACACAGGTCTCCGGGTCTCACTCCTACTCACAGCACCTTCCTTTTTGGCAGGAGGAGGGTTGTTTTTGGCTGTTTTTCTTTCCCTCCCAGGGCTGCTTGGGCTTCTATCAGCTTCCCACTCTTTGTCCTTTTCAGATTTGTGGTGGTGATTAGGGAAACCGATTTATAAATGAAAGCAAACTCATCAGTCAGATCTGCAGCTTGCCGGGCTCTATGAACCTTCTGTTCCTCTACATGGGTCTTTATGGAGAGTGGGAGAGAGTGTTTAAATTCCTCTAACAGAATTACTTCTCAGAGATTCTCATAGCTGAGCTGCACTTTAACAGTCATCAGCCACTGGTCAAAAGCCAGCTGCTTACTTCTTTCAAACTCCAGATAAGTTTGATTAACTTGCTTCTTGAGGGTTCTAAACTTTTGGCGATAGGCTTCTGGTACTAATTCATATGCCCCGAGGATAGCATTTTTGGTCATTTCATACTTTGATGAACTCTCATCTGGCAACAGGGAATAAACCTCATGGGCATTTCTGGTTAATTCACTCTGTAACAGTAGAGTCCAAGCCTCAGCTGGCCACTTTAGCTGCCTTGCCAGTTTTTCAAAAGACACAAAAAATCTTCCACATCTTCCTCATTGAATTTTGAGATCAGTTGGGAAAGTTTTAACAATCCTGTACCCAGCCCTGAATTATGCTCCTCCATATTGCCCATGCTTTCACTGGGGTTACTCTGTCACCCCCTAGTTAACTCAAGCCACTTCAGCTCTCTCTATTCACATTCTTTCTGGAAGATTCTTTCTCTTTCTCTCTTCTGTCTCTTTCTTTCGTTCTCCTGTCTTTCTTTTTCTTCCTGTTACTTCTGGAAGGTTATTTCTTTCTCTCTCTCCTGTCTCTCTCTTTCTCTTTCCCTTTCCCTGTCTTCCAATCCAAGTTTCCTTTGTTCTAATTGTATCTTTGCTAACAATATCCTGTCTGGGTCTACTTCTAACCCTGTTTTTGCTTCTTCAGATTCACGGGAAAAATGGTTGGTCACTAGCCTTATGAGTTCAGACTTCCGAGCCTTGCCACGTACAGTGATCCCACACTGCTCAGCCATTTTCCTGAACTCATCCATAGACAGTGCTTTTTACTTAACCCAAGTTACTTCACCCTGGCTTGGGGAGCTACTAGCTTCAGTCATAGACATGTTAGTATTCAATCACACACAACCACAAGAAAACCTGTAATGAAATCATTTGTCTTTTTTTGATTGGGAACAATTTGGGTTGTATATACCCATACCTTTACATTAAGTATGCCTAGAGAGTGATTTAATATCTGGGATGGTAACTGTAAGAGTTATCCACAGTTCGCCAGTAGAGGGAATTGATCTACTCTTATGAAATGATTTTGCTGGATCAAAAGTATCAGTTTCTCCTATAATTACAGAGGAACCAAGTGAAGTTAGGGAAAACGAACAATTCCAGGAACAAGTTCCAGGAATATTTCATGCGTGTGTAGTCACCCGAGCAATGGCTAAACAGGATCCATTGTCAGAGGTAAAAGTGGCACCACAAACAGATAGCCGAGTATCTGAAACCTTATTTGGGGATTTAGTTAATCCAAATGAGATGTTTAACAGATCTTCTACAGAGTCATAGAGTTAGACAGCACAGAAACAGGCCCTTCAGCCCATCGTATCTGTGCCGGCCATCAAGCACCTAACTATTCTAATCCTATTTTCCAGCATTTAGCCGATAGCCTTATATGCTATGGCATTTCAAGTGCTCATCTAAATGCTTCTTAAATTTTGTGAGGGTTCCTGTCTCTACCACCTCTTCAGGCACTGCGTTCCAGATTCCAACCACTCTCTGAGTGAAAAAGATTTTCCTCAAATCCCCTCTAAACCTCCTGCCCCTTACCTTAGATCCACGCCCCCTGGTTATTGACCCCTCCACTAAGGGAAAAATGTTTATTCCTATCAATGCCCCTTAGAATTTTGTATACCTCAATCATATCTCCCCTCAGCCTTCTCTGCTCTAAGGAAAACAACCCTCGCCTTTTCAGTCTCTCTTCATAGCTGAAATGCTCCAGCGCAGGCAACCTGGTGAATCTCCTCTGCACCCTCTCCAGTGCAATCACATCCTTCCTATAGTGTGGTACCCAGAATTGTACACAGTACTCCAGCTGTGGCCTAACTAGCATTTTATACAGCTCCATCATAACCTCTCTGCTCTTATATTCTATGCCTCGGATAGTAAGGGCAAGTATCCCATATGCCTTCCTAACCACCTTATCTACCTGTGCTGCTGCCTTCAGTGATCTATGGACAAGTCCTTCTGATCCTCTGTACTTCCTAGGGTCCGACCATCCATTGTGTATTCCCTTGCCTTGTTAGTCCTCCCAAAATGCATCACCTCACACTTCTCAGGATTAAATTCCATTTGCCACTGCTCCACCCATTTATATCATCCTGTAATCTAAGGCTTTCCTCCTCATTATTTACAACACCACCAATTTTCATGTCATCTTCAAACTTACTGATCATACCTCCTATATTCACATCTAAATCATTATTTATTTAGCAATACAGCACTGAAACAGGCCCTTCAGCCCACCGAGTCTATGCCAACCAACAACCACCCATTTATACTAATCCTACATTAATCCCAGATTCCCTACCACATCCCCACCATCTATACTAGGGGCAATTTACAATGGCCAATTTACCTATCAACCTGCAAGTCTTTTGGCTGTGGGAGGAAACCAGAGCACCCAGCAGAAACCCACGCGGTCACAGGGAAAACTTGCAAACTCCGCACAGGCAGTACCCAGAACTGAACCCGGGTCACTGGAGTTGTGAGGCTGCGGTGCTAACCACTGCGCCACTGTGTTAATGTACACTACAAACAGCAAGGGTCCCAGCACTGATCCCTGCGGTACACCACTGGTCACAGGCTTCCACTCACAAAAACAACCCTCGACCATCACCCTCTGCCTCCTGCCACTAAGCCAATTTTGGATCCACTTTGCCAAATTGCCCTGGATCCCATGGGCTCTTACCTTCTTAACCAATCTCCCATGCGGGACCTTATCAAAAGCCTTACTGAAGTCCATGTAGACTACATCAACTCTCATGTACACATCTAGTCACCGCCTTGAAGAATTCAATCAAGTTAGTTGGACACGATCTCCCCCTGACAAAGCCATGCTGACTATCCCTGATTAATCCCTGCCTCTCCAAGTGGACATTAATCCTGTCCCTCAGAATTTTTTCCAATAGTTTCCCAACCACTGATGTTAGACTCACCGGCCTATAATTACCTGGTTTATCCCTGCTACCCTTCTTAAATAATGGTACCACATTCGCTGTCCTCCAATCCTCTGGTACCTCTCCTGTGGCCAGAGAGGATTTGAAAATTTGTGTCTATAATTGCAGCACAGCAAGCTGATCCAGGGTTATACCGAAAAGCACAGATGGCTCTGACAGAAGCTGAGGCAAAAGGAGTTCCAGAAGGCTATTAAATGAAAAACGGGGTTTTGAGGAGGAAATGGAGACCGTCTCATAGACCTGCCGATGAAGACTGGACAGTTGTTGAACAGATAGTGGTACCACCTAAATATCAGCAGGGATTATTACAGTTAACACGTCATTCCTTTTGCAGGATGTAGGGGAATTCGAAAGACCAAATCACATATAACCCAACATTATTACTGGCCAGGCCTTCCAAAGGATGTAAAGCAGTTTTATAGGAATCAGGAACACCTTAAAGCATCCCAGGCCAATATGAAAAAATGGGCAGACAAGAATGCAAAAACCCGTAATTTTCAACCAGGGGATGAAGTATTGGTGGCGTTACCGTTACAGGGGGAACCATTAACCAGTTCAGTGGCCCATATAGAGTGATTAAAAGAGTGGGTAAGGTAGAATATTTGATTGGCACCCCTGATCGCCAGAAGAAGAACTGGTTGTGTCATATTAATATGTTAAAGCAATATTATCGCAGGGAAGAGGATAAGCCAGTACAGGTATATCAGATAATCGGAACTGTTGGAAGGAAAAGGATAGTGAGGATGCGGCAGAAGGAGGCCTTAGCAATTCTCAGATTGAATTCCAACTATCAGATTAGTGAATACAGAATGGCTAGGAAAAGTGGACAACATGCTTTTGCACTTAGAGGCAAAACAACGTGCAAACCTAACCAGGCTTTTCACAACATTTAAAAGAGTCTGTTGGAATAAGCCAGGTTGTACAACCTTAGCCACGCATGATGTGGGTATAGGGGGAACAGTTCCTTTAAAACAACATCCTTACCACTTAGGCCCAGACAGACAGGCCCAAGTAAAAGCAGAGATCCAATGCATGCTGGAGGGCAGCTTATTTGAGCCTAGTCAGAGCAGCTGGAATTCGCCAGTGGTCTTGATGCCTAAATCTAGTGGGTTGGCCCAACCTTGCATAGACTACAGAAAAGTCAATGCAGTGACGAAAGCAGACTCCTACCCAATTCCGCATTTAGAAGACTGCATCAAAAGAGTAGGCAGTGCTAGGTTTCTTCCAAAGATCGACTTGCTAAAGGGATACTGGCAATTTCCTTTGATTCCTCGAGCCAAAGAGGTATCAACTTTTGTAACACCTGACGGTCTTTATCAGTGCCAGGTGATGCTATTCGGGCTTAAAATGCCCCAGCTACTTTTCAAAGATTAATGAATCAGGTGGTAGCCAGTGTTCCCAACTGTGTAGCGTATCTCGATGATGTACTGATCTGCAATAACACTTGGAAAGAACACTTAAACCAGGAAAAATTCTGTTTAAAAAACTACTAGCAGTGGACTTAGTGATAAATCTGGCAAAAAGCAAGAGGAACTTACCTCGGACACATAGTGGGGGCAAGGACAGGTATTGCCAAAAACAGGAAAGGTGTAAGCCTTAGTACAGATCCCGACTCTTAAATCTAAATGGAAAATAATGAGGTTTTTACAGGAAATTTATACGGAATTTTAATACTGTGGCTGCTCCATGAACCGATTTGCTGCAAAAAGAAAAACAAAGTAGTCTGGTCAGATGAATGCCAGGCAGCTTTTGAAAAGCTAAAGACAATCTTAACTAATGAACCAGTGTTGGCTGCTCCAAATTTTGCTAAACCCTTTAAAATAGCGATCGATGCTAGCGACCTGTGGGTTGGTGCAGTCCTATAGCAGGATGACGAATCAGGCATAGAGAAACCAGTAGGGTATTTTTCAAGAAAACTAAATTGTCATCAAAAAAAGTATTCCACTATGGAAAAAGAAACATTAGCACTTTTGCTGGCTTTTAAACATTTCGAAGTATATGTCCGCCAAGACTGTAAAGAAACACAAATATGCACTGACCATAACCCATTGACGTTCGTGGAAAAATTTAAAAACAGAAATGCTAGAATATTTAGACAGAGTTTGTTGTTACAGCCTTATCATTTAAAAATTGTACATATTTTGGGGAAAAACAATGTTATCGCCAACGCTTTGTCATGAATTTAACCATGTTAAGTTAGATGGATGGCGATGGTATAAAGAAAATGCTATAAATTATCAGTAGAGTGAATGGTGCATGAATGTGGAAAATGTTAGTTTTTTTTTACAGTTTCTTTTTTTTGCATTGTAATGAAATGCATTTTAAGAATAGCATTTCATTCACCAAGGGCAGAGGTTTCACGGAACTATATTTATTTTCTCCTTGGATTAAACAGTGTGCCTTTAAGACTCTGTTAAAAACAATGTACCTTTAAGACAGGGAGAGACATTTTGGATTTCTGAGGTACATTGTGTCATACTGCACTTGTTACCGAGGCAACAGGAGGGGAGAGAGGTTACATATAATGTTTCAACTTAACTGTATGGAAAAAACAGAAAAAACAGTTTCGAGATTCACCAGCGAAGCATGCTTACTGAAGAAAAGAGCTGTCTATTTCCCACAGAAAAATTTCTACAAGGAGCTACAGGCTAAGTTAATTGCCTAAGGAGGAAAAAACCCTTTGAAGAAACCATTTGTATTGCTGAAGTAAAGTTTTGACTGAGAGATTGTCAGTTCTAAAGTTCAAGTAGACCTATTGCTGTGCTCATTGTTGAAAGAACTGTTTGATGCCTGCTACAGCCGAAGTATTCTGAATGTCTAGCTACTGGGAGACTATTTCATCAAATCTGTGTGGAGACTTTGAGTGGCATTTGATTATTTTTAAAATATATCACCCATCAGGAACGTAACCCACAAAGACTTATACACCAGTTATTTATTTATTCTTCAGAAACGGCTAATTTTTAAAACATTTTCTTTTTAAACCAGTTAACTGTGATTTTCGAGTGTATGTGTGTGAATGGGGGGAATTAGGTTAAAATAAGAAGTTATAAGGTCTTTAGACATAGGTTTATCTTAATAGTGTTTAAGATTTAGTTTTTAATAGTTAATTTGTTGTTGTTTAAAGATGCATGGTTTGGTCTCTTTTATTCTGGGGGTTACTAGAGGGTTTAATTTGGCTGTTTTCCAGTTGGGTGGGAAAACTTTAATGATATGCTGTGACCTGTGGAGTGATGGGACTGAATTGACAGTGCACCACTCCCGCCTCAGTCATAACAAGGTATAAATGCGAACTAAAGAGTCATCGCTAATTGCGTTTGTAAAAATGGGGTCATAGGTCATGGTCGTTTTAGTGTGTCATCGCTGTGATATTATAGAACACCTGGCAGCCAATTTGTGCACAGCAAGCTCCCACAAAGAACAACGTGATAAAGACCAGATAATCTGTTATTGTGATTTTGATTGAGGGATAAGTATGAACAAGGAGACTGGGGATAAATCCCCTGTTCTTCTTTGAAATAGTGCAGTTGGATCATTTACATCTACCTGAGAGGACAAATATCGTCTTGGTATGGCACCTCAGACAGTGCAGCTCTCTCTCGATACTGCCCTGGGTGTGTCAGCCTAGATTATGTGCTCAATTACACATTTTTATCTCTTTGAATTCTTCAATGATGCAAGGAAGGGATGGCTGGATTTTTCCCTGAATCAACAACCATTTTGGGCTGTGTTAAGGTCAGTAGACAAAGAGAAAAAAATGCTTCCTTAAAGGCACAGTGACGCAGTGGTTAGCACCACAGCTTCACAGCTCCAGCAACCTGGGTTCGGTTCTGGATACTGCCTGTGTGGCGTTTGCAAGCTCTCCCTGTGACCGCGTAGATTTCTGCCAGGTGCTCTGGTTGCCTCCCACAGCCAAAGACTTGCAGGTTGATAGGTAAATTGGCCCTTGTAAATTGCCCCTAGTGTAGGTAGGTGGTTGGGGATGTGGTAGGGAATATGGGATTAATGTAGGATTAGTATAAATGGGTGGTTGTTGATCGGCACAGACTCGGTGGGCCGAAGGGCCTGTTTCAGTGCTGTATCTCTCTATGACTCTAAAGGCTGCAAGCCTGAAATCTGTTACACACTGTCCTGTAGCAAGTGAGTGGTTAACCAAAGGTTAAAGGTTTAACATAATTGCCTAAAGAACTGCAATGGAAATGAGGCGAAGATTTTTCATAGAGATGGTTGTTTAGATCTGGAACACACTACTTGAAAGGGTGTCAGAATTAGATTCCATAGGAACCTTTGAAAGGCAATCAGACATGTGCTTCAAGAGGGCTCACTTTCAGGGTTATGGGGGAGATGCTGTGGTGCGGGACTAAACCAGACAGCTCTTTCAAAGACACGATAGGGACAACTGACAGTCTATGTTTTTGTAACTCAATTTCTACCCCAAGCGATCAGCACTATCCCACAGCCAGTAAGGGTTCTTGCAAGTTAGCCCCTCGAGTGGATATGACTTGAGTCAACACTATTGCTGCTATTTTTATTCAGCACTGCTCAAAGTTCTTTGTACTCTAAGCGTGGATTTCTCAAAGGGAATTATCTTTCTTCCAGAAATGGGCATCGCTGGCATGGCCAACATTTATTGCCCATCGCTGGTTGCCCTTGAGAAGGTGGTGGTGAGTTTTCTTCTTGAACCACTACAGTAAGTGTGATGAAGGCGCTCCCACAGTGCTGTTAGGGAGGGAGTTTTAGGATTCTGACTCAGTGACACTGAAGGAATGACAATTCCAGGTCAGGATGACACCCTCAAGGGGCAACGACAGGTGGACAATCATAGAGTCATACAGTCATTTATGGCATAGAGGAGGCCATTTGGCCCATCGAGTACATGCTGGCTCTCCATGGAGCAATCCAGTCAGTCCCACTCCCCACTTGATCCCCATAGCCCTGCAACTTTATTTCCTTCAAGTGGCCATCCAACCTCCTTTTGAAGTCATTGATTGTCTCCACTTCCCCACCCTTGTGGGCAGCGAGTTCCAGGTCGTTATCACTTGCTGCATTAAAAGTTCTTCCTCACATTCCCCCTGCATCACTTGCCCAAAACCTTCAACCTGTGTCCCCTAGTCCTTGTACTATTAGTTAACGGGAATAGTTTTCCTTGTCTAACTTTATCTCTGACTATCATTACCTTGTACACCTCTCTTAAAATCTCCCCTCAATCTCCTATGTTCTAAAGAGAACAACCCTAGCTTTTCCAACCTAACCTTGTAACTAAAATCCCCGATCCCTGGAATCATTCTGGTAAATCTCCTCCGCACCCTCTCAAGGGCCCTCACATCCTTCCTAAAGTGTGGTGACCAGATCAATGGCACCTTGCCAGTGACGCCCGCATTTTGAGTATGACTGGAAATAAAACATCTTTGGGAAGCAGAGGGAATGATGATGTGATGTTGCTGATGTTTTCCTATATGGCAACAGTGACAACACTTCAAAAAGTACTTCATTGGCTGTAAATAAAGTAAACAAACTCTGTGCTCTCCCAACGGGCCACCCATATTCCACTTTACATAAACATTTGCTCATCCAAAACTCTGCTGTCTGTATCTTGACTCACTCCCAAGTCTTGTTCAACCATCACCCCTGTGTTTACAGACTTGAACCTTGTCTTACATTGTCTCAATTTTAAAATCCTCATCTTTGTTTTCAAGGCGTTCCATGGCCCCACCCCTCCCTATCTCTCTAATCTCCTCCAGCCCTAAAACCCTCCGGGATCTCTGCACTCCTTCAATTCTCGCCTCTTGAGCACCCCCAATTTTAATCACTCCACCATTGGTGGCGGTGCCTTTCACTGCCTGGACCCCAAGCTCTGGAATTCCCTTCTTAAACCTCTCTGCCTGTCTACCACTCTCTCTCCTCCTTTAAGATCCTGTTTAAACCCTACCTCATTGAACAGGTTTTTGATCATCTGTACTGATATCTCCTTCCGTGGCTTGGTGTCAAACAATATTTTTAATGCTAACGCTCCTGTGAAGCATCTTGGAACATTTTGCTACATTACATCGCAACATAAATGCAAGATGTTTTCTTGAGACACCCTTAGGTTGTAAAAGATGCTATATAAATGCAAGTCCTTCCTTTTTCTCTCCTTTAGCTGACCAAGGTAAAGGGAAAAAGATTCCAACTATAAAAATATCGCATTGCTGCAGGAACTAGTGAAGTCCGTGCCCTGGGGAGATTATTTTTGCAAAAAAAAGTTCAGATTTCCCGTCTGCTTGGTGTTGACACGTTACAGTGACAGGCCATATGGTTTGCTATTGTTCACAGCTGCTACAGGAGCTCCCACGCTCTTTAATAATTATATGTTTTATCTATTTCTGGCCTTTGTTCCATACACATAGTCACCCATGTCAAGTCCCACTGGTTTCTTCTGATGATTCATGAAATATACAATTAATTTTGTTTTAAATTTTAACTTGTGAACTTTTGGGTGTGGGGTGCCAGCTAGTGTCAGGATTGGGGTACAGATCATGATCTTTGGTGTCGTACCCAGCACTCTTTTGTCTGGCACAGCATGGGTTAAATTGCAAATTTAAGCTCCCCCTACATCAGCCCTCTTGTGACAGTCCTGTTTATAACGAGAGGACTAGAATATAAAGGGGAGAAAGTTTTGCTATTGTTGTACAAAGCCCCTAATGAGACCACACCTAGAATACCGTACAGTTCTGGGCACTGTATATGTTGGCTTTGGGGGGGGCGGGGGGGAGTGTTGTGCAGATTCACCAGAATTAAACCTGGACTCCAAGGGTTGGGTTATGAGGGGAGATTACACAAACTAGGCTTGTATTCACTGAAGTACAGGAGGTTAAGAAATGACTTGACTGTGCTTTTTCGAATTTTGGAAGGAATTGAAAGGGTAGATGGAGAGAAAATGTTTCCGCTGGTGGAGGAAGTTTAGGACAAGAAACATAATCTTAAAATCAGAGCCAGGCCATTCAGGAGAAAAGTTAGAAACGCTTCTTCACACAAAAGGTGGTGAAAGTGTGGAACTGCCACAGAAAGCAGTCGATACTACCTCAATTAATAATTTTAGACAAGAGATTGATAAATTCTTGCTAGGCAAGGCTATTGGGGACATGGGGCCAAGGTGGGTGATAGAATTAGGGTACAGACCAGCCATGACCTCATTGAATGATAGAACAGACTCAAAGGGCTGAATGGTCTCCTCTTGTTCCTATGTTCCTCTAAGTCAACCATTCTGTAAGGGACGACCCTAATTTCGACTCAGTTTGGACAACTTAGTGCTACTCACCCATGGCTGGGACATTTCTAAGCTCCATGTGGGTGTTATACCTGGATTTAGAGTGTCAAAGAACAGTGGAACATTATAACAACTACTTGTAATTATATAGCCCCTTTAATGGAGCAAATTGTCCAAAGGCACTTCACAGGACATTATTAAGCAAGTATTTAACACTGAGCCACCTAAGGAGACATTAACATAGATGACCAAAAACTTGGCCAAAGAGTTTGGTTTTAAGGGGCATCTTAAGAGAAGAGAGAGAGGTAGAGAAGCAGTGAGGTTTAGGGAGAAAATTTCAGAGCTTAGGGCCAAGGCAGCTGAAAGCACGGCCACCAAAAGTGGAGCAATTAAAATGGATAATGCACAATAGACCAGAATTGGAGGAGCACAGAGATCTCAGAGGGCTGTAGGGCTAAAGGAGGCTACAGAGATAGGGAGGGGTGAGACCATGGAGGAATTTGAACACAAGGATAAGAATTTTGTAATTGAAAGTGAATGTCAAATATCATGAAATGTAACTTTGGCAGCACATGAATTTCCAGTTGGGTTGTGGAGACAATGATCTTTGGAAACATTTAAGAAACAGCTAGGCACTGGATTAGGTGAATATAGAGTTCCTCTGGTTGGCTGGGCAGAGATAAAAGAAAAGAATGTCTTGTGTTTATTTCGCACCTTTAATTGACCACTGGACAAATCAAAGTGCTTTACAGCCAATGAAATGCTTTTAAAAGTGTAGTTACTGTTGTAAGTAAGAAGCATGGGAGCCAATTTGCGCACAGCAAGCTCCCACAAACAGCAATGGTGATAATGACTAGATAATCTGTTTTTGCAATGTCAATTGAGGAATAAATATTGGCCAAGACACCAGGGCGAACTCCCCTGCTCTTATTTGAAATAGTGCCATGGGATCTTTTACATTCACCTGAGCAGGCCAATGTGGCCTCTGTTTAACATCTCATTCAAAAGACGGCACCTCCGACAGTGAAGCACTCCCTCAGTACTGTACTGGAGTGTCACAGGCTTCCTCATTCATGCTCAGCTTGTATGCTCAGATCCAAATGGTGGAAGAACAGTGTTCTAACTCATAGTTTCACACAGTGTTGAGGCTGCATCTTTCCCTGATTTAGTCTGAACACCTAGGTGAGCTGTACTCAATGACTGAAGCTAGACCAATATCCTTGTAACACCATAACCATGGCCACCGGTGCCTATACTAAGCCAATGGCAGTGCTCAGCCCTAGTAATTCGCTCCCTGGAGAGTGAAGCCATGAGGTTGTTGTCTGGTGGAGCAGACTTGTGAAGTTCCATTGAGCCCATGGCCTGGAGCAATAGTGCAGCAATGGAACAAGACTGGCCTTCTTCAAATATGTAGCTATTTAATTATTTATCATTTCACTTGTCAGTCAAGCAATGTGGCGAGACACTTCTTCATTTATTTAACTTCTCAGTCATGATGCTCACAAGATTCTTGTGCACAACTGTGTTGTAATCAAGTTGAAGACTATCTGCCTCTTTTGCAGATGCAGTGCGTCTATCTTTATTCCTGTTTGCATCAGTGTTTTAACAGCCCATCTTGTT
The DNA here is from genome assembly GCF_036365525.1 of Heterodontus francisci. Taxonomy (NCBI): domain Eukaryota; kingdom Metazoa; phylum Chordata; class Chondrichthyes; order Heterodontiformes; family Heterodontidae; genus Heterodontus; species Heterodontus francisci. Next base: position 7,997,245 of record NC_090387.1, on the reverse strand, counting down.
CTTCTATATTTTAAGCAAGAACTCATCATCAAGTCCAGTTTCTGACTTTTCCACATTACAATTGCATGATACAGCCTTAAATACAGGAACAAGAATAGGGCCATTCAGCCCTTCAGACTTGTTCTACCATTCAATTCAATCATGGCTGATCTGTACTTCAACACCATTTACCTGCCTTAGCTCCACATCCCTTGATACTCTTACCCAACAAAAACTATTTATTTCAATCTTGAAATTTTTAATTGACTCCCAACATGCATTGCCTTTTTGAGGAAAGAGTTTTAGACTTTCATTACCCTTTGTGTGGAAAACTGCTTCCTGATTTCATTCCTGAACAACTTAACTCTAATTTTAAGGTTAGGCCACTTTGGATGCTCTCACAAGAGGAAATAGCTTCCCTCTATCTACGCAACCAAATCCCTTTATCATTTCAAACACCTTGATTGGATCCCCACTCAACCTACTAAACTTAAGGGAATACAAGACAAGTATATGCAAGCTGTCCTCATAAATAAATCTTTTAACCTTTTTAGCCCGGTTATTCTGGTGAATCTGTGCTGCATCACCCCTCCAATGCCTCTTACTATCACCTTCTAAACTGTTTTTCTCAGCAAATGTACCTCATACTGGACAGAAAACTTCATGGTACAACCTGTTATGTGGTTGCCTTTAAGAGTAACCTTAAGGTCTTAGTATGCCAATGAGCTACGTGCCAGAATGTAGTCATGTGACTGCATGCTAATCTCATTTTGTAACTGTAACACCAAGAGGCAAGACCTGTAAATAGGTAGCTCTGCACTGCATATACTTGTTAGCTGTTAAATAAACTTGTTTGAGATCTCCAATCAAATTATCTCATTTATGTTGCATCAGACACCATAAAAAGCTTCTCATTCCATGGTGGCAACTGTGGTGAGAAGACAGATTTCCAGATTGAAGACCACTGGAAAACAGCTTTGAAAAGTACCGACAGCTAAAAGAGAGAAAGCTAAAAGAAACACTGACTCAAACACTGTAAAGAAAAAAAAATCACCTCAAGCTATGGAAGACAGAGTGCTGAACGACAGGCTGCAAATCAGTCACAGTGATTGGATGAGTCAGGATCCCCGTTGAACAAAAAAAGCTATGAGGTGCTTGCAAAGTTGATTTACTTTAAAGGCTCAGTAAAAGATAAAAACAGGTAAAACCCAATCCCTATTTTAGGCTGATCGATTGTTTTCAAAGGTTCCCCCACACTGATCAGGTCCACACCATTATAGGAGGTGTCCAACAGCAAAAAGTGCAGGAATCCTCCATTCACGCAGCTCACTGCTAGAGCTATAAAAAGAAACCATTAAGCTACTCAAACATTGAAGAGCTTTCATGCACTCAGCCAAAGTTAAAAAAAACTCATAAAATCAGTCAACTGTGAAGAATTGCCTCTTGAATGACTGTATAACCAAACCCTAGTAGAAAAAAAACATTTGAAATGCCTATTGCTCGCCTGTATAAACAAACAGACTAGAGTGCTGGAAACTAGGTAAACAGACAAGCTGCTCCTGTCAATCAAACAGCCAAGGGTTTTTTTTAAAAGGGAAAGCTGTACAGAGTCACAGAACCAGGTGTTAACGAAAACTTTAAAGCACAAGAACAGCAGGAACTGGAAAGCCTTGGATATCCTATCCGAGTTCAAACTGTTCCAACAGAGAATGCAATTATGCTTTACAGACCAAGTAATTGCAGAACCAGAAAAACAGGCTGTAAAAATAATGATAGCAATTGTAAATGAAGGATTGCACAGAACCAATACCTCAGGCATATCTGAAGAGGACCAGAAAGATCCTGTTAAGAGTTGGAACATGCTAGAAGATCAGCTCCAATTGAGAGTGATTTTTTTGAATTCACCACCTGGAATTGATGTCCAAAAGGCAACAGCCACAGAAATCAATAGACAAGTTCATCAGTAGATGCCAAAGTAAGGGCAACAAATGTGTTTTCTCAGAAACTGAGCTGTCAGACCGAATAATGGAGTTGGTGATTGCATCAACACCCATTGAAACATTCCAGTAAGAACTCTTGGAGAAAAAGAAAGGTCACAGCATCGATGTGCTGCTGGAAGATGACAGGAAATATGAAGCCATTATAGCTGGACAGCACTTGCAAGCACTGGGGGCAACCTATAGCATTGGCACCATAACCCAGGTCGAAAAGAGCAAGCAAGCTGTGTGGTAAGTGCAGTCTGTCCCACTCACGGCGAAATTGCCTTGCATTCTGAGTCCTGTGCAAAGTGTGTGGTGCAAAAGGACACTGGGCCCACCGATGCAAGAATTCTGACTCAAAATACGGAGCCAGAAGCCATGGCAAGGCACAAGCCAACAGCAAGAAAAGCACCAGAGACCCACATAATCACAAGCCAATACATGAGGTCCACAGCAAAACAGTCTTGAGACAAGACTCAGAGAGAAGCAGTTCGCAAACAGAAGACGAACAGGCTTTCCACATAGTTAACCTGACACACCGGGCAGAATTTTACTGACCCCCTGACATTAGGGGCTGTGGCAGGGTGGCCTGGAAAATGCCTCTGGGAGAGGCCCGCCACTAGCCTCGACATTGGGAAGGCACAGCCCCATATTTCAGGCGGTGCCTCGTGGCCGCACTAACCCCCACCCACGCGCGCCCCCCCACCCCCCCCGGCCGATCGGTGACGGGAGAAGAATTTAAATATGCTAATTAATGCAAAGTAATGAATCAATGACTTACCTGCTCCTGCCGGCCATTCCGCTCCAATATTGTGGTCGGTTGCCACAACGCCCATGCCTTTGGATCGCTGTCTGGAGACACTGGCGGGGAGTGGGGAGGAGGTAAGCATTTCAGTGTGGGAGGGGGGAGTGGATCAAACCAATGTGATTGGTGTAGGGGATGGTGGGAAGGGTAAACGATAAAAGTTTGCGAATTTTGTGGTGCGGGGGAAGGTCGGGTACACTAAGTAAGTATTTTTTGGGGAGGAGAGGGTAAGGAATGAGTTGTCTGGTTATCGGGAGGTTGGAAGAGGGGCTAGAAACATTCATTTATGCCTTTTCATTAAATTTAAAATGCATGTAACTTTAAAAATTTAAATTAAATGTAAGGACTTGAAGCCCTTGAAAAATGGCGTCGGCATCTGCGAAGTGGTGCCGGACACCATTGCCGGGGACGGTCTGCCCACCCCCTACACGTCATCAGAGAGCGGGGGTGGTCCGCCCTGGCCAAGATTGGCAGCGAGCTTGTAAAATGCTGCCCACCATGTTGATGAAGTCAAACAGCTGGAAGCTTTCACCGCTATCAACATCATGTGTCCAAGGAAAGCTAGCAAACATACACTCAGTGCCAATATCCTACTAGTCCAAATTTTCAAAGATATGTACCAGAGTTGTTGGAAATCAATAATACAACCGACAACTGCCAAGTGTACCAGCAATGGCAGAACTACCAGCGTGTAAGGACCTCAACATCATAACCATCCACAAGAGCATTGACAAGGGAAATCTCCAAGGATCGGAACCCGCTCGCAGACTCTGGCCAGTATCAAACGGTGCAGTCTGGAAACTCAGCCACAGCGCAACTATGCCGCACCTTGACTTCTGCCCTCGAGAGAACCACCAGCACCACAATGAGCCAGAACGGACAGGTATCTCCATGAGAACAAGTACTCGTCACCCAACAAGTCCTTGACCTTGAGCCCCAAGCCTTCAGACGCGAAGGATGAGGAGAGGCGAAGGATACGCAATGTCCTGAAGAGGCCGAGGAGGAATGAGTTGAAGGATTGTCTGTTGGCACTTCGAGATGAGGTGCCGCAACTTTCCAAGAATGACAAGGCCTCAAAAGTGGTCATTTTGAGAAAAGCAACAGAGTATGTTCGCAGGCTGAAGGCAGAGCAACAGAAACTGAATGCAGAGAGGGAGAAACTTCAGAAAGAACAGCAACAGATGAGGCACAAATTCCCTGAGCAAGAGTTGTCAAACCACCCAGATGATACATGGACTTTTGAGCCTCTATATTTGTAAAGTTCATAATCCCTATCCATGTGAAATAATTTTGATGTTATCTAATTGTATATGTTTTTGCTTTTAGCATATGAGACTTATCTTTAGAAAGAAGGGGAATGTTGTGTGATTGCCTTTAAGAGGAATGTACCTTTAAGATCTTAGTATGCAAATGAGCTATGTGCCAGAATGCACCAAGAGACAAGACTTGTAAATAGGTAGCTCCGCACTGTAAATACTTGTTAGTTGTTGATAAATCTATTTGAGATCTTTAATCAACTGAACACCACAAATCTCATTTATGTTGCATCAAACAACATAAAAAAACTTCTTATTACCGACAATAGTACTGAAGTCCTGTGCTCCAGAACTTGCCGCGTCCCTAGCCAAGCTGTTCCAGTACATTTACCCAGCAATGTGGAAAATTGCCCAGGCATGTCCTGTACACAAAAAGCAGGACAAGTCCAACCCGGCCAATTACCACTTCATCAGCCTGCTCTCAATCATCAGCAAAGTGATGGAAGGTATCGTCGATAGTGCTATCAAGCGGCACTTGCTTAGTAATAACCTGCTCAGTGATGCTCAGTTTGGGTTCCGCCAGGGCCACTCAGCTCCTGACCTCATTACAGCCTTGGTTCAAACATGGACAAAAAAGCAGAACACAAAAGGTGAGGTGAGAGTGACTGCCCTTAACATCAAGGCAGCATTTGACCGAGTATGGCATCAAGGAGCCCTAGCAAAACTGGAGTCAATGGGAATCAGGGGGAAAACTCTCCGCTGGTTGGAGTCATACCTAGCACAAAGGACGATGGCTGTGATTGTTGGAGGTCAATCATCTGAGCTCCACGACATCAGTACAGGAGTTCCACAGGGTAGTGTCCTATGCCCAACCATCTTCAGCTGCTTCATCAATGACCTTCCTTCAATCATAAGGTCAGAAGTGGGGATGTTCGCTGATGATTGCACAACGTTCAGCACCATTCGTGACTCCTCAGATACTGAAGTAGTCCGTGTAGAAATGCAGCAAGACCTGGACAATATCCAGGCTTGGGCTGATAAGTGGCAAGTAACATTCGCTCCACACAAGTGCCAGGCAATGACCATCTCCAACAAGAGAGAATCTAACCATCTCCCCTTGACATTCAATGGCATTATGATCGCTGAATCCCCCACTATCAACATACTGGGGGTTACCATTGACCAGAAACTGAACTGCAGTAGCCATATAAATACTGTGGCTACAAGAGCAGGTCAGAGACTAGGAATCCTGTGGCGAGTTACTCACCTCCTGACTCTCCAAAGCCTGTCCACCATCTACAAGGCACAAGTCAGGAGTGTGATGGAATACCCTCCACTTGCCCGGATGGGTGCAGCTCCAACAACACTCAAGAAGATCGGCACCATCCAGGACAAAGCAGACCACTTGATTGGCACCCCATCTACAAATATTCACTCCCTCCACCACCAACGCACACTGGCGTCAGTGTGTACCATCTACAAGATGCACTGCAGCAATGCACCAACGCTCCTAAGACAGCACCTTCCAAACCTACAACCTCTACCACCTAGAAGGACAAGGGCAGCAAATGCATGGGAACACCATCACCTGCAAGATCCCCTCCAAGCCACACACCAACTTGACTTGAAAATATATCGCCGTTCCTTCACTGTCACTATGTCAAAATCCTGGAACTCCCTTCCCAACAGCACTGTGGATGTATCTACCCAACATGGACTGCAGCGGTTCAAGAAGGCAGCTCACCACAAGCTTCTCAAGGGCAATTAGGGATGGGCAATAAATGCTGGTCTGGCCAGTGACGCCCACATCCCACAAACGAATAAAACAAAATTACGCAGCCAATTTTCAACATCTCAATCCTTATTCCCTTCCACAGCCTACTATTAGAAACTTAGGAACATGAAATGGTCATTCAGCTCCTCGAGCCTGTTCTGTCATTCAATCAGATCAAGGCTTATGAGGGGTCTGGACAGAATAGATAGGGAGAAACTGTTCACATTAGCGCAAGGATCTAGAACCAGATGGAACTCATTTGAGGCGCTTGGCAAAGGAAACAACGGCGACATGAAGAAAATTTTTTTTACGCAGTGTTATGGACAGGTGGGAAGTGGTGTGGATGACTTTCAGTTTTCATCTCTCAACTGACCGCAGATAGTGTTTTAAAAACAGCGTTTTAGTCCTTAAGTGTTTTTAAGGGTCAAATAAATAGACACGACAGGTTTTCTCGTAGGATAAAAGAGAAAGATTAATATTTATTTTCACAAGAAACGAAAAATGTTCATGACTTCACCCACTCACACCTTTTCTCACACACACACACACAAACACAAGAAAAGATAGAAAGAGTAGAGTGGTAGCATGGAATTAGAGTCCAATTGTGGTAAAAGAGTTTGTTGTTGTAAGAAAACCTTTAGAAGGTTTTCGGGAGGAAATTTTTCAACACTGCAGGCCTGAAAGTTCTTTGTCTTGAAAAGGATGAAGAGTTGCAGGCTCCTTGTGGTTAAGCCTCAATTCGAAGTCACTGGTAGAAATCCTGGTTCACTTTCGCAGGTGGAGGAGTTCCAAAGTCATCTTGCAATTGCTCTGCTGCATTAGTTAAAGGATGTTATCAGCAGGGCTCCTGCTTAGCTGAAACAGTCTCACAGCTGTTCTGGCTGGAAAAGACCGTCACTAGCTATTCTCTCCCCTCTCTCCAGAGAGATACCTTTTAAGGCAGAAATTTAGCAGGTTGGGGTCTCAGTCAGGTGAATAAGGGCTCTCTCCCCTGGGGTGATTCATATAATGTTCCAGGATATGGGAACCATTGTTACCTGATGATGTCTGAATGTGGTCCATTCTGATAAATAGGTGTTATTTCACACTTAGTATGTTGGCCTTGGCTTCGGAGTGAGTCTGTCTGTAAAAGTCTCAATTAGCTCTATTCCTACAGATTGGAGTTATTAGAATGGGATGAAATATTTTCCGTTTCAATGTGTTTTCCCCAAAGCTAATTCAGATGTGGATAATGGGTTTCATCTACAGCTGACAAATATGTTTATTGGCAGTACAGGAGGGGTCACCTGACCTCCACTCCATTTTGTCTGTGGCACAAATGTGTCCATTTTCTTGTAGTTCAGTTCGACTTTTATTTCATAATTCCTCCAGTTCATTTCATAATTCATCACTGTCCCCTTTGTGAGCATGACAGCAGTGCGTGGTTAGGATCTGGAATGCACTGCCTGAGTATGTGGTAGAATCAGATTCAATCTAGGCTTTCAAAAGAGAATTAGATATTTATCTGAAGAAAACAATTTGCAGGGCTACGGGGAAAAGACAGTAGAGTGGGACCAGATGAGTTGATCTTGCAGAGAACCAGCACAGACATGATAGGCCGAATAGCCTCCTTCTGTGCTGTAACCATTCTATGATTCTATGTATCTTATCTCTATTTACCCACCTTGGTTCCATGACCCTTCATGCTCTTGCCAAACAAAAATCTATCAGTCTCTCAAGGTTTTGAATTTTTCATTGACCACCAGCCTCAACAGCTTTTTGGACAAAAGAGACAGACAGATTTCCACTACCCTTTGGGTGAAGAAGTGCATCCTGTTATGACCCCTGAACAGCCTGGTTCTAATTTTAATAAAAATCAATTACAATAGACCCCTCCCTCCTGAAATTTTGATTATGTTGTCTCGTTAAGGGAGAGACATGTTAGGTGGGAAAGTAAGTGGTGAAGGGCGGCACAGTGGCGCAGTGGTTAGCACCGCAGCCTCACAGCTCCAGTGACCTGGGTTCAATTCTGGGTACTGCCTGTGTGGAGCTTGCAAGTTCTCCCTGTGTCTATGTGGGTTTCCTCCGGGTGCTCTGGTTTCCTCCCACAGCCAAAGACTTGCAGGTTGATAGGTAAATTGGCCATTGTAAATTGCCCCTAGTATATGTAGGTGGGAGGGGAATATAGGGACAGGTGAGGATGTGGTAGGAATATGGGATTAATGTAGGATTAGTATAAATGTCGTCCATGTCTCCGCTTTAAAGACGTCTGCAAACGCGACATGAAATCCTGTGGCATTGATCACAAGTGGTGGGAATCAGTTGCCAGCGTTCGCCAGAGCTGGCGGGCAGCCATAAAGACGGGGCTAAAATGTGGCGAGTCAAAGAGACTTAGTAGTTGGCAGGAAAAAAGACAGAGGCGCAAGGGGAGAGCCAACTGTGCAACAGCCCCGACAAACAAATTTCTCTGCAGCACCTGGGGAAGAGCCAGTCACTCTAGAATTGGCCTTTATAGTCACTCCAGGCGCTGCTTCACAAACCACTGACCACCTCCAGGCGCTTACCCATTGTCTCTCGAGATAAGGAGGCCCAAGAAGTATAAATGGGTGGATAATGGTTGGCACAGACTCGGTGGCCCAAATGGCCTGTTTCAGTGCTGTATCTATAAATAAAAATAAATAAAGAGGACTCAAAGAGGTTACAGAGAGATATAGATAGGTTGGGTGAGTGGGTAAGAACATGGCAGATGGAATATAATGTGACGAAGTGTTGAAGTTATCCACTTCGGTAGAAAAAATGAAAAAAACAGAATTTTTTTTTGAATGATGAGAGTCTGGGAAAGGTTTGCATTCAGAGACACCTGGGCGTTCTTGTACATAAATCACAGAAAGTTAACATGCAGCTACAGCAAACAATTAGGAAGGCAAATGGTATGTTAGCTTTTGTTACCAATGCGTATGAGAATAAAGCAGACTTACTACAGTCATGCAGACCTTGCCCTAGATGGAGTGCAACAAAGAGTTCACTCGATCAGGGGATTGTCCTATGCGGAGAGATTGAGTAGACTAGGCTTATGTTCCCTGGAGTTTAGAAGAATGAGAGGTGATCTAATTGAAATATATAAAATTCCTAAGAGGCGTCACAAGGTAGGTGCTGAGAAAATGTTGCCCTGGCTGGTGAATCTAGAATACTGTCATAGTCTTGGAATAAGAGATCGGTCATTTAGGACTGAGATGAGGAGAAATTTCTTCACTCAAAGGGTTGTGAGTCTTTGGAATTCTCTACCCCAGAGAGCTGTGGATGCTTTAGTGGTTGAGTATATTCAAGATGGAAATTGATGGATTGTTAGAATCGAGGGATATGGGAATAGTGTGGGAAAGTGGAGTTGGGGTAGAAGAGCAGCTACAATTTTATTGAATGATGGAGCAGACTCGAAGGGCCAAATGGCCTCATCCAGCTCTTATTTCTTATGTTCTTATGTTGAATTCTGGTATGGTCATACTTTGCACAATCCCATTAAAGAAGGCCTTTTCATGTTAAATTTGTTTTAAGAATCAGTTTGGAATCAAGCTGACCTTGTTTGAATCTCTAGTGGATTCTGTTTTAAAGCACTTTATGTATTCTTAGTTCAATACCACAACCTCATTGGCCTACCTCAAAATAGGACTCTTTCATGCAATACACAGGTTTACTGTTACTTCATCCAATATGCATTACCCTACATTTATCCACATTAAGGTCTATCTGACACATTCTAGCTCATGTATTTAATTGGTCCAATTCTCCCTAAAAATAATCAATTCATTACCTGCCCACACATCTTAATAAAAGGATTACAGATATTGCAAATGCATTAAATTGCACAGGGGCCCCAGAACAGATCCCTGTGGAACTCCACTGATTACTTTTTCCTGAAGCAGAAATGTTTCCATTTATCACCACACTCTGCTCTGTTGCCAAGTCAGTTTTCAATCCAACTGGGTAGTTGGTTAATGGTCCCATGAGGTTTAAGCTTTCTTAACAATATCACGTAAGGGTATTTTGTCAAATGCCATCTGAGAACAAGAACATAAAAAATAGGAGCAGGGATAAGACATTTGGCCCCTCAAGCCTGCTCTGTCATTCAACAAGATCATGGCTGATCTTCCACCTCAATACTTTCCCATCCTATCCCCTTAATTTTGTGTCATACCCAAAAATCTATCGATCTCATTCTTGAATATACTAAATGACTGAGCATTCACAGGTCTCTGAGCTAGAGAATTCCAAAAATCCACAACCATCTGAGTGAATAAATTTCTCCCCATCTCAGTCCTAAATGGCCAATCCTTTGTCCTGAGACTATGACCCCTCATTCTAAACTCTCCAGCCTCTCAGCATCTACCCTGTCAAGCCCTCCAAGAATGTTATACATCTCAATGAGATCACCTGTAAACTCCAGATAGTATAAGCCCATTCAACTCAATCTTTCCTCATAGGACAACCCTCTGATCCCAGGAACGAGTCTAGTGAACCTTAGTTACACTCGCTCTGAGGCAAGTATATCCCTTCTTAGATATGGAGACCAAAACTGGTCAAAATACTCCCATTGTGGTCTCTCCAAGCCCCTATGTAATTTCAGTAAGACTTCTTTGCTCTTATACACCAATCCCAAGGAAAAAACAAAGTAAAATAAAGAACATGGGGCGGCACGGTGGCGCAGTGGTTCGCACCGCAGCCTCACAGCTCCAGGGACCCGGGTTCAATTCTGGGTACTGCCTGTGCGGAGTTTGCAAGTTCTCCCTGTGACTGTGGGTTTTCGTCGGGTGCTCCGGTTTCCTCCCACCGCCAAAGACTTGCAGGTGATAGGTAAATTGGCCATTGTAAATTGCCCCTAGTGTAGGTAGGTGGTAGGGAATATGGGATTACTGTAGGGTTAGTATAAATGGGTGGTTCTTGGTCGACACAGACTTGGTGGGCCAAAGGGCCTGTTTCAGTGCTGTATAAATAAATAAACGTATGAGAATGGCGGGCAGGGAAAAGACAGCTGATCCATACACCATGATGGCTGGAGTACCAGACTCAACACTTCCTTCCTCCACACCCTTCCCCGTCCTTCCTGCACCTCACCTCACAGTCAGGTAATCTCCTGGATGGGGCACAGAGGAAAATATCAGTGGCAATAAAGAAAATAATACTCTGGAAAATTCCACTTTGGCTCCCTCAAGCAATTGTCTTTAACAATCTAAGGATATCCTAAAGCACTTTACAGCCAGTGAAGTGCTTTTGATGTGTAGTTATTGTTGTAATGAACTGGTTTAGCTTCCTCTACTACTCAACCTTGGCTTAGTGTGTAGCCTTCTCGCCTCTTCACTGAGCAAGTCATGGGATCAACATCCCACTCCAGAGACTTGAGCACATTAATGCAACTGACCCTCCCAGTGCAGTCCTGAGGGAGTATTGCACTGTCAAAGGGACAATATGAGGAAGTGCTGAATTTTTGGAGGGCCAGTACTGAGGGAGTGCTGCACTGACGGAGATGCCATCTTCTAGATGAGAAGATAAACAGAGGCCCTACCTACCTTCGCAGGTAGAAGTAAAAAAACCTACAGCACTATTTTGAAGAAGAGCAGAGACATTCTCCCTAGTGTCCTGGCCAATATTTATCCCTCAACCAACATCACTAAAACATATTATCACTTTGCTCTGTGAAAATTGCTTGCCACATTTCCTACATTGCAACAGTGACTATTCTTCAAAGAGTATTTCAGTGGCTGTTCAATACTTTGAGACATCCTAAGTTTGTGTTTGCGGTGTATGAATGCAAGTTCTATCTTTATTTTAATTAACCCTCCTAAGAAGGTTTGGAAGGTTTAACTGATGACTGGGAAACCATTTATTTCTGACAGTGTCTGTGCTCTTTACATTGTTTATAGCCACCTGCTGCTTCTAGACCCACAAAGGACAGTCAAAGACATTCCTGAAGGAGCTTCCAACTTCCTGATCCGAATCACGCTGCTCCTCAGCTGGCTGGAACGAGAAGCTTTTTATGTTGTCTGATGCAACATAAAATGAGATGCGTGGGGTTCAGTTGATTGAAGATCTCAAACAGGTTTATTAACAGCTAACAAGTATATCCAGTGCAGAACTAACTATTTGCCGGACTTGCCTCTTGGTGTTCCAGTTCCAGAGTGAGACTGGAGTGTAGTCACATGACTGCATCCTGGTACTCAGCTCATTAGCATACTAAGATGTTAAAGGTACAGTACTCTTAAAGGCCATCACACAACACTCCTCTTGCTCAGAAGTTAAAATTGGCACGATTGGCGCATGTGAATTAAAATGAAATTCCATGGTAAGCCATGGTGAGCATATCTGCATGAGTTTAAGTAAATAAAAGGAAGATTAAGAAGGTTCCTCAAGTTTAGAAGAGATTGTAGCCAAGTTACTAGAGAGACTTCAGATACTAGCTGCCTGAGGAAAAAAAGTTCACACAAAGGAAGCTGAAGATGTAAAATGCACTGCCCTAAAAGGATATCGCTGCCAAATGACTTGAGATAGATCAAAGGGAAATTGATACTTAAATTCAAAGTAAGGATATGAGGGCAAATTCAGTGCGAGAGCGCTCCAACAGGAAGCTATACTCAGAATCATACAATAATACTGCACAGAACAAGGCTATCAGCTGATTAGTCTGTGCAGGAGAGAGAGACGTGTTGCAGATAATGCCACAACACTTCTTCTTTGGCCTCCTTGTCTCGAGAGACAATGGGTAAGCGCCTGGAGGTGGTCAGTGGTGTGTGGAGCAGCGCCTGGAGTGGCTATAAAGGCCAATTCTAGAGTGACAGACTCTTCCACAGGCGCTGCAGATAAAATTGGTTGTCGGGGCTGTTACACAGTTGGCTCTCCCCCTTGCGCTTCTGTCTTTTTTCCTGCCAGCTGCTAAGTCTCTTCGACTCGCCACACTTTAGCCCCGTCTTTATGACTGCCCGCCAGCTCTGGCGAACGCTGGCAACTGACTCCCACGACTTGTGATCAATGTCACAGGATTTCTTGTCGCGTTTGCCGACGTCTTTAAAGCAGAGACATGGACGGCCGGTGGGTCTGATACCAGTGGCGAGCTCGCTGTACAATGTGTATTTGGGGATCCTGCCATTTTCCAAGCGGCTCACATGGCCAAGCCATCTCAAACGCCGCTGACTCAGTAGGGTGTATAAGCTGGGGATGTTGGCTGCCTCGAGGACTTCTGTGTTGGAGATACGGTCCTGCCACCTGATGCCAAGGATTCTCTGGAGGCAGCGAAGATGGAATGAATTGAGACATCGCTCTTGGCTGACATACGTTGTCCAGGCCTCGCTGCCGTAGAGCAAGGTACTGAGGACACAGGCTTGATACACGCAGACTTTTGTGTTCACAACACTGCAGTACCATTATTCCATTTCAACTGGAGTGAGGCTTTGGCCATATTTCTGCAGAGGTGGCAGAAGTCCTGCCACTCAGACCGGAAGCGGGGGGACCCCACAGAGTCATAGAGAGATACAGCACTGAAACAGGTCCTTCGGCCCACCGAGTCTGTGCCGACCATCAACCACCCATTTATACTAATCTTACATTAATCCCATATTCCCTACCACATCCCCATCCTCCCTCAATTTTCCTACTACCTACCGACTCTAGGGGCAATTTATAATGGCCAATTTACCTATCAACCGGCAAGTCTTTGGCTGTGGGAGGAAACCAGAGCACCCGACGTAAACCCACGCAGACACAGGGAGAACTTGCAAACTACACACAGGCAGTCCCCAGAACTGAACCCGGGTCGCTGGAGCAGTGAGGCTGCGGTGCTAACCACTGCGCCACTGTGCACTTCACAGGGTGATGGGATCCGGGGCCACATTTTGTGGCGGCAGCCAATTAAGTGACTGCTGTCGGGGCTGCCATCCCTATTAAGGATGGCGGTCCACCCCCAAGAGCTGCCAGTCCAATCAGAGTGCCAACAGCTCAGCAGACTCGGCATCGCTGCCACTTTCGGTAGCCAGTGCTGGGGCTGCACCTGGAGGATGAGGACACATCGATGACTGTGCACCCTCAAAGTCAGGTAAGCGGGATCTGGGGATCCCAGGGCCAGTCAGGCAGGTCCTAGAGAGGCAGAGATTCGGGGTTACCTAAGACAGCGGGGCGCAGCCATTGCCGCTGGAGGGGGGCGCTCCATCTGCCAAAGAGTGCCTGAAAATGAGGACTCCCCGGAGCCAGCTGGGAGGCTGCCAAGGTTTACCTGGCATTCTTCCCGCGTGGCAGTGGGCTCTTCCAGCCTGAGCAAAATGCCAGCGGAGGCGGGAAGTGACCCTTAGTTGGCCACTTAAGTGGCTCGATTGGGCTCTTGGCAAGCGGGCTGTCTGCTACCTTTCCCGCCGCTAGCAAAAAGGCATGGCAGTGGGAAGACACTGGGCACACCTTCCTGCGCCATTGTGCCACCCTTCTCACCTCCCAGTCCATCCCCAAAGGGCTGGTAAAACTCAGCCCTTTAACTCAATGGTAACATACTTGCCTCTGAGTCAGAAGGCTCAGTGTTCAAACCTCATGCCAGAGAGTCCCAGCTGATGGAGACAGGCTATCTGGCTCGAACTTTGGGGTTGAGATCCAGTGGGCATGTGTAGCCCCTCCTCATTGAAAGTGTTGTGGGAGCCCAAAGAGCCCTTCCATCTTTTTGATGAGATGTTAAGCTGGTCTGTCTTCTCAATTGGATGCACTATTTTGAAGAAGAGCAGTGGAGTTTCCCCTAGTGTCCTGTCCTCAAATAACACTATTAAAACTGATGATCTGGTCATTGTCACATTGCTGTTTGTGGGAGCTTACTGGATGTCATGTTTCAAACGAACATACGAATTAGTGGTGACACTTCAAAATTACTTCATTGGTTGTAATGTACGTTGGAGCATCATGAAAGGCACTATATAAATGCAAGTCTATCTTTTCTTTCTCACTGGTGTAACGGTAGATATGGCCATGAAGGAGTGTTTACATTTCAGCCTGTCAGGCTGTTCATCAGCCTTCAAATCCTTCCACTGCTTCACACTACTTTTTCAGGGTATAAATACAAAAACTGTAACAGCTCCTTTCAGCCTGCTTGCCCATTGGGAGCAATGAGGTTTACCTGTGGAGAATTAACATTTGTGCCACACAAGTACCGGGCAACGACCATCTCCAACAAGAGGGAATCTAGCCATCCCGTCTTGACATTCAAGGGCATTACCATCACTGAATAGGATGGGAATAGAGGGATACGGTCCCTGGAAGTGCAGAAGGTCTTAGTTTAGGCAGGCATCAAGATCGGCGCAGGCTTGGAGAGCCGAATGGCCTGTTCCTGTGCTGTACTGTTTTGTTTTTTGTTCTTTGAATCCCCTGCCATCAACATCCTGGGGATTACCATTGACCAGAAACTTAACTGGACCAGCCATTTAAATACTGTAGCTGCAAGAACAGGTCAGAGGCTGGGAATTCTGTGGTGAACAACCCACCTCCTGACTCTCCAAAGCCTGTCCACCATCTATAAGGCACAAGTCAGGAGTGTGATGGAATACTCTCCACTTACCTGGATGGGTGTAGCTCCAACAACACTCAAGACACTTGACGCATTCCAGAACAAAGCAGTCTGCTTGATCAGCACCCCATCCACCACCTTCAACATTCACTCCCGCAACCACCAGTGCATAGTGGCAGCAGTGTGTACCATCTACAAGATGCACTGCAGCAACTCACCAAGCCTCCTTCCACAGCACCTTCCTAACCCACGACCTCTATTACCTAGAAGGACAAGGGCAGCAGATGCATGGGAACATCACCACCTGCAATTTCCTCTCCAAGCCACACATCATCCTGACTTGGAACTATATCGCCGTTCCTTCACTGTCGCTGGGTCAAAATCCTGGAACTCCCTTCCTAACAGCACTGTGGGTGTACCTACACCTGATGGACTGCAGTGGTTCAAGATGGCAGCTCACCACCACCTTCTCAAGGGCAATTAGGGATGGGCAGCAAAAGCTGCCAGAGACACTCAAATCCCATGAACAAATGAAAGAAAGGCAAAGGAGTTGGCATTAAAAAGTTGGAGCTATTGGTATCTAGCAAAATAATAGAGTAGGCTTGATTGGTGGAAATGACCCAGTCATGTCCCTAAAATAAAAGCAAAATACTGCAGATGCTGGAAATCTGAAATAAAAACAAGAAATGCTGGAAATACTCAGCAGGTGTGGCAGCATCTGTGGAGAGAGAAGCAGAGTTAACGTTTCAGGTCAGTGACCCTTCTTCGGGTCATGTTCCTACTGTCCTATTCTCTCACAGATGACAACAATTCAAGGCATGGAGAGAAAGTGGGATAGGGTTTATTTTCTTCAATTTTTTTTTCAAATTATGAGCCGGAGTAGGCCAGTGTACCCCTCGAGCCTGCTCTACCATTAAATAAGATCATGGTAACCTCGACTCCACATTCCTGCCTACCCTGATAATCTTTCACCCCCTTGCATACCAAAAATCTATCTACCTCTGCCTTAAAAATATTAAAAGACTCTGCTTACTCTGCATTTTGAGGAAAGAGTTCCAAAGACTCACAACCCTCCGAGAGAAAACATTTCTCCTCATCTCTGTTTTAAATGGGCAAATCCTTATTTTTAAATAGTGGCTTAGTTCTAGATTCTCACACAAGGGGAAACATCCTTTCCACATCCACCCTGTCAAGACCCCTCAGGATCTTATATGTTTCAGTCAAGTCACCTCTTACTCTTCTAAACTCCAGCGGATACAAGCCTAGCCTGTCCAACCTTTCCTCATAAGACAACCCGCCCATTCCAGGTATTAGTCAAGTAAACCTTCTCTGAACTGCTTCCAACGCATTTACACCTTCCTTACATAAGGAGACAGTACTGTACACAGTACTTCAGATGTGGTCTCACCAATGCCCTGTTTAACAGAAATATAACCTCCCTACTTTTGTATTCAATTCCCCTTGCAATAAATGATAACATTTTATTAGCTTTCCTAAATACTTGCTGAACCTGCATACTCAACTTTTGTGATTCATGCACTGGGACATCAGATTCCTCTGCATCTCAGAGCTCTGCAATCTCTCACCAGTTAGATAATATGCTTCTTTTTTATTCTTCCTGCCAAAATGGACAGTTTCACATTTTCCCACATTATACTCCATTTGCCAGGTCTTTGGCCACTCACTTAACCTAACTATATCCCTTTGTAGCCTCCTTATGTCCTGATCACAACTTACTTTCCTACCTATCTTTGTGTCATCAGCAAATTTAGCAAACATACCTTCAGTGCCTTCATCCAAGTTATTTATATAAATTGTAAAAAGTTGAGGCCCCAGCACTGATCCCTGTGGCACACCACTCATTACATCTTGCCAACCAGAAAATGACCCATTTATGCCTTCTCTCTGTTTCTGTTAGCTAGCCAATCTTCTATCCATGCCAATATGGTACATAGAAACATAGAAAATAGGAGCAGGAGTAGGCCATTTGGCCCTTCGAGCCTGCTCCGCCATTCATTATGATCATGGCTGATCATCCAACTCAGTAGCCTGTTCCTGCTTTCTCCCCATATCCTTTGATCCCTTTAGACCCAAGAGCTATATCTAACTCCTTCTTGAAAACATTCAATGTTTTGGCCTCAACTGCTTTCTGTGGTAGTGAATTCCACAAGCTCACCACTCCCTGGGTGAAGAAATTTCTCCTCATCTCAGTCCTGAAAGGTTTACCCTGTATCCTTAGACTATGACCCCTGGTTCTGGACTCCCCCACCATTGGGAACATCCTTCCTGCATCTACCCTGTCAAGTCCTGTTAGAATTTTATAGGTTTCTATGAGATCCCCCCTCACTCTTCTGAACTCCAGCGAATATAATCCTAACTGACTCAATCTCTCCTCATATGTCAGTCCCGCCATCCCAGGAATCAGTCTGGTAAACCTTCGCTGCACTCCCTCTACAGCAAGAACATCCTTCCTCAGATAAGGAAACCAAAACTGCACACAATATTCCAGGTGTGGCCTCACCAAGGCCCTGTATAATTGCAGCAAGACATCCCTGCTTCTGTACTCGAATCCTCTCGCTATGAAGGCCAACATACCATTTGCCTTTTTTACCACCTGTTGCACCTGCATGCTTACCTTCAGTGACTGGTGTACGAGAACACCCAGGTCTCACTGCATATTCCCCTCTCTCAGTTTATAGCCGTTCAGATAATAATCTGTCTTCCTGTTTTTGCTACCAAAGTGGATAACCTCACATTTATCCACATTATACTGCATCTGTCGTGCATTTGCCCACTCACTCAACTTGTCCAAATCACCCTGAAGCCTCTCTGCATCCTCCTCACAACTCACCTTCCCACCCAGTTTTGTGTCATCTGCAAATTTGGAGATATTACATTTAGTTCCCTCATCTAAATCATGAATATATATTGTGAATAGCTGGGGTCCTAGCACCGATCCCTGTGGTACCCCACTAGTCACTGCCTGCCATTCGGAAAAAGACCCATTTATCCCTACTCTTTGTTTCCTGTCCGCCAACCAATTTTCTATCCATCGCAATACACTACCTCCAATTCCATGTGCTTTAATTTTACACGCTAATCTCTTATGTGGGACTTTGTCGAAAGCCTTCTGAAAGTCCAAATAAACCACATCCACTGGCTCCCCCTCATCAACTCTACTGGTTACATCCTCAAGAATTCTCGTAGATTTGTCAAGCATAATTTCCCTTTCATACATCCATGCTGACTCTGTCCGATTCTACCACTGTTCTCCAAGTGCTTTGCTCCAAAATCTTTGAAAATGTACTCTAGAATTTTCCCCACTACCGACGTCAGGCTGACTGGTCTATAATTCCCTGCTTTCTCTCTACCTCCCTTTTTAAATAATGAGGTTACATTAGCTACCCACTAATCTGTAGGAAATGTTCCAGAGTCTACAGAATCTTGGAAGATGACCACCAATGCATCCACTATTTCTAGGACCACTTCCTTAAGTACTCTGGGATGCAGACCATCAGGCCCTGGGGATTTATCGGCCTTCAATCCCATCAATTTCCCCAACACCATTTCTCTACTAATACTGATTCCCTTCAGTTCCTCTCTCTCACTAAACCCTGTGTTCCCCAACATTTCTAATCTGATATTTGTGTCCTCCTTTGTGAAGACAGAACCAAAGTATGCATTTAGTTGGTCAGCCATTTCTTTATCCCCCATAATAAATTCCCCTGTTTCTGACTGTAAGGGACCTACACTTGGCTTCACCAATCTTTTTCTCTTCACATACCTATAGAAACTTTTACAGTCAGTTTTTATGTTCCCCGGAAGCTTGCTCTCATACTCTATTTTTCCCTTCTTAATCAATCCCTTGGTCCTCCTTTGCTGAATTCTAAACTGCTCCCAATCCTCAGGTCTGTTGTTTTACCTGGCAAATTTATATGCCTCTTCCTTGGATCTAATGCTATCTCTAATTTCCTTTTAAGCCATGGTTAGGCTACCTTTCCCATTTTACTTCTGTGCCAGACGGGGATAAACAATTGTACCAGTTCATCCATGCACTCTTTAAATGTTTGTCATTGCCTATCCAGTGTCATCCCTTTAAGTAACGTTTCCCAATCTGTCATGTCCAACTCACGCCTCATACCTTCGTAGTTTCTTTTACTAAGATTCAGGATCCTTGTCTCAGAATCAACTACGTCACTCTCCATCTTGATGAAGAATTCTATCATATTATGGTCGCTCGTCTCCAAGGGGTCTCACACCATCTAGATTGTCAATTATTCCTCTCTCATTACACAGTACCCAGTCTAGGATGGCCTGTTCTCGAGTTGGTTCCTCAACATATTGGTCGACAAAACCATCCCTGATACACTGCAACAATTCCTCCTTTACGGTATTGTGACTAATTTGATTTGCCCAATCTATATGCAGATTAAAGTTGCCCATAAGTACAGATGTTCCTTTATCGCATGCATCTCTAATTTCCTGTTAATGCCATTCCCAACATCACCACTGCAGTTTGGGTGTCGATATACAACCCCCACTAACGTTTTTTGCCCCTTAGTGTTTCTCAGCTCTACCCATACAGCTTCCACATCGTCAGAGCTAACATCTTTCCTCACTATTGCGTCAATTTCCTCTTTAACCAACAACGCAACTTTTGCTTTTTGTCTGTCGTTTCTAAATACTGAATATCCCTGGATGTTCATTTACCATTTTACCCCCTACACAATGAGCTTTTATTTTCTGCAATAACCTTTGATACTTTGGTACTTTATCAAATGCCTTCTGGAAATCTAAGTACTATACATCCACTGGTTCCCCTTTATCCACAGCCATCTTACTTCTTCAAAGAACGCCAATAAATTGCTTAAATATGATTTCCCTTTCACAAAATCATGTTGACTCTTCCTGATTACCTTGAATTTTTCGAAGTGGCCTGCGATAACGTCTTTAATAATAGCTTCTAGCATTTTCACAAAGACAGATGTTAAGTTAACTGGCCTGTAGTTTCCAGCTTTCTGTCTCCCTCCTTTTTGAATAAAAGAGTTACATTCGTAATGTTTGTACCTGGCCATGTCCCAAGGAAATGATTTATTCTGAGCATCTTTCCATTGCTAATTCCAAAATTCAGGTGCTCATTACTCCGGTGTGGGAGTAGATAATGAGTTAGACATCTTTTAGGTCTTGTTGAAGGCACTTATAATTTTGTTCAGTGCTCTTCACAAATTCATTTATAATGTGGCTATGCCTTCGTAACCAAAGTCGTTCTTACCTCGCTAAGTGTTGCATGATAAGTCCAGCATCGCTCTCAAACCACTCCTAATCGTTCCCTGATCTAGGTTTTAACATATACTTTCCAGCCAGGTTCACTAGGTAGGGATACAGAAGAAAATTTCTCTCTAATTTTTCTTTCATCATCCTGCTTTAGAAGACACAGAGACCAAGTATAGGAACAGGAGGCCATTCAGCCCCTCAAGTTTGTCCCACATTCTAATTTATTTTTTTATTTTTTCATGGGATGTGGGCAAGACCAGAATTTGTTGCCCATCCTTAACTGCCCAGAAAGACTGAGTGATTTGCTCAGCCTTTTCAGAGGACATTTAAGAATCGATCACATTGGTGTGGGTCTGGAGTCACACAGAGGCCAGACAATTTGTTTTCCTTAAGGACACTAGTGAACCAGATATGTTTTTACAATAATCAAGGATATCTTCATGGTACCATTACCAAGACTAACTGCCACTTCCAAATCTTTATTAATTGAATTTGAACTTCAGTAACTGCCATGGTGGGATTTGAACCCAGATCCCCAGGGTATTTACCCAGATTTCAAGTTTAGTGACATTACCACTATGCCATCATCTCCATGGCTAAGCTGCAGCTTATCTCCATCTACCCATCTTGGTTCTGTATCCCTTCTATCAATCACAGTTTTGACATTTTCAGTAGACCCCCAGCCTCAATGACTTTTTGGAGGAAAGAATTTGAGATTTCCACTACCTTTTGTGTGAAGAAGTGCTTCCTGACATCTCTCCTGAGCGGGCTTGTTCTAATTTCAAGGTTATTTCCCATTGATCTGGACTCCCCCACTAGAGGAAATAGTTGCTCTCTATCTTACCTATCAAATCCCTTAGTCATCTTAAACACCTCAATTAAATCACACCTTATCCTTCTATATTCAAGGGAATACAAACCTAGTCTATACCACATCCTCATAATTTTAGTCCAGATATCATTCTATTATCGCAGCCTTACTACTTTCTGAGATCGGATTAGCTAAACTCAGCACAGACCAGGGCATCAAGCGCCACGTTTACTTGACTAATTTTCGTATTCATCTCATTACAGTTGTCATGGCAGTCAGAATTGATCGTGTGATGATGTAAACACGTCACTAACCTGAATCTTCCTCTGCTGATCTCACTTCAGGTCCCATGTGCCTTGTTACTGGATGACAGTAATCCTCTAAGAAAGGCAATTGCACAGAAGTAAGCAGCAGCTCTTTCAGAGGCATGCGTCACTCCATTTTCCGACATGGTTTTCATGTCAAGTGCTAAATTCCTCGTAGTTTATATTACAGCAGCTAATTGCCATTGTAGAATTGGAAGAGGGAGGAAAAGAGGTTTCCAGATAATTATCATTACTAAGTTTCTCATTTTATTCAGGTTCCAATAAATATACACACGGATGAGCAGATTGTAAAAATTGTTTATGATTCAGAGGCAGCATATGGTAGCAAATATAACCATTTATTAATCCGCTCGCTCCAAGTGATTTCTCAGTATGAAGCTCCCTAGCTCTCAGTATATTTAATGTGTTCTATTTAATTACCCACATCACTGCATCAAAGATGGAGAAACAGGGCCGGAGTGCCTCAGATTAGTCGTAGAACAGGCCTCTGCACAGATGTATTATTCAAATTGATTTTTAATTGCACACAATATTAGAAATGCCTATGGGCACGTGGGGCAGCTGAGTCAAAATTTGGTTCTGTCTGTTTTGTTTTTCCTGCAGCCATGGCTCAGTTGTAGAACTTCTGCTGCTACCAGTCTCCATGGATTCAGCATGGTATGAGATAGCTCCTTGAGGAATCAAGAAATAATTTATACAGTGTCTTTCACAACATTTGGACTTCCCAAACAACTTTGCAACCAACAAAGTACTTTTGAAATGCTTGCCATTTTAATTCTCCACCTTGTTCACATGCCCACATTCCTATCCTCGGCCTGCTGCAGTGTTCCAGTGAACATTAACACAAGCTCGAGGAACAGCATCTCATTTACCGATTAGGCACGCTACAGCCTTCTGGATTCACAAGTGAGTTCAATAATTTCAGACCGTGAGCTCCATTATTTTTGTTTATTTTTTGTTTATATATATTTTCTTCTTTTTGTATGTATTTATTTGTTTATTTTTTAACCATGTCTTAACTTACTTTTCATGTTTTTGCTTTCGTACAGAGATGTTCATTATTCTGCAATTAGCACTCTCTCTGGACTCGTGCTTTGTCATTCCGTATAACTATTTGGCACTCCGTTTGCATTCCGTTTCATGACATCTGTCAATTAATTTTTCCCCCCCTTCGTCCTATCACAGTCCTTCCTTCTTGTTCTTCTTCCCCCTCCCCCCTCTCACTTGCTCAAAGACTTGTTACATTTCTAAATTTTGCCAGTTCTGATGAAGGGTCACAAACCTGAAACATTAACTCTGTTTCTCTCTACACAGATGCTGCCAGACCTACTGAGTATTTCCGGCACTTTCCATTTTCATTTCACAATGTGGAATGCTTGCTGGTCTTCTGACTGAGACTTGCTCCTACCTGAGTCTTGTCTCAGGTCTGTTTTGCTGTGGACTTCATGTATCGGCTCGTGTTTACGCAGTCTCTGGCACTTTCCTTGCTGCTGTTGCCGTGTTGCCGCACCTGTCTTCTGTTGGCTCGTATCCTACCATGGCTTCTGGCTGTGTCTTCGGAGCCAGAATTCCTGCATAGGTGGGCCCAATGTCCTTTTGCACTGCACGCTAAAGGCCTGCTCAGGGCAGGAAAAAAAAACCCAACCCGAACCCGACAGAACCACATCAGACCCGAGCCGACTTGGCCCGATTCCTTCCATTTTTTACCACCCGACCCGACCTGAGCCCAACCCGACCACCAAAATGTTCACTTTACCTACCTTCCGATTCCAAACCTGCAGGAAGCTGCAGCATGAGCGCGGTGACATCATAGAGACGTTCACTCGCTCACTGCACAGACTCAGAATTTCCCTCCTTGACGTCCCGGACTCACAGCTCAGGAAGGCTTTTCAACTTTTGACGCTTACTAAACTCAACTTCCCAGCAGAGCAAAATATAATACTTACTGTGTGTGTCGGACCTGGAATCGGCCCGACCCGACCTGACCCGACCCGAGTCTGAAAGTGGGACCCGGAAGAGCAACCCAACCCCACCCAAACCCGACGGGTTCGGGTCGGGTCGCAGGCCTTTACTGCACGCCTTGCACAGGTCTCACACAATCAAATTTTATTTTATTACACTGCTGTGAAGTGCCTTTGAAAATTTTATGGCATTAAAATCACTATATAAATGCAAGTTGTTGCTATTGCCTACTGATCCCACTTTCTGTTCTCTTCCATCTTTGATGGTGTTTTTCACTCTGGGCCTTGGTTTTGTGTTGTTTTATTTTACGCTTGAGTTTCTAACTATCCAGCACTGAATTATCAAGGCAAAATAACCAGACTTGTTATAGAAAGAAAGAAAGACTTGCATTTCTATAGCGCCTTTCATAACCACTGGATGTCTCTAAGCACTTACAGCCAATGAAGTATTTTTGAAGAGTGGTCACTGTTGTAATGTAGGAAACGTGGCAGGCAATTTACGCACAGCAAGTTCCCACAAACAGTAATGTGATAATGACCAGATAATCTGTTTTTGAGATGTTGATTGAGGGCTAAATATTGGCCAGGAGACGGGGGAGAACTCCCCTGCTTTTCTTCAAAATAGTGCCCGAGAGGGCAGATGGGGCCTCAGTTTAGCGTCTCACCTGAAAAACGGCACCTCTGTCAGTGTAGTGCTGCCTCAGTACTGCACTGGAGGTTCAAACTGGATTTTTGTGCTCAAGTTGTAAACAACTTTGTCTGTGACTGTTTACTGCCAGTTTACAATCTGCACCTTGCAAGCTGATGAACCCTGAAATTTCAGGGGCCAGAAAGAATGTTTCTTTTGTACTGGGGAAGTTAGGGCTCAACTTTGGGACAGGCGTAGATGACTCTTGCTCAGAACTTGTCCCCTCACCCCCTACCATTCTCTCCAAGTCCTTCATGGAGCATTCACATAACTCTTGTGCCTGGTCCCCTTTTCTGTTGCAGAATGTGACTGATAAAAGAGACCTTCATTTGCACCTAGCAACAGGAATTGAAACAACAAGGCCTTTTGTCATCCACAGATGGACAGTTCACAACTAGAACTCTTGTTTACTTCTTTTCTGAAAGAAAGTCTTGAATTTGATCCCACTTCCTTGGTCAATGGAAACCTTATGTGTCGCTAAGAGAATATGCAGACCAGGTGCTGAAGTACAAACGTTTTGTTTGTTTTCATCTGAAGAGACTATGGGCTCAAACAATTAACGTGGGCTGCAACTAGTGAGATTGCTGATGGTATTAGCACAGGCGTCCCAGTGCGGGCGTGCTATAAGGTGGTCTCGCACACACTCCCCTCCCCTCACCCCTTCCCAGCTGCGTATGAATGGGTTGGAAACAGGAGATTTTAGGATTTCGAGGCTATTGGGATGCATCCAAAATCACTGTAGCAGCTGCCAAAACAGTAAACAGTCACTGACCCATCTTCTTACACCTTCCCCAGCGCAACGCACTGGAGCGAGAGCTCAATATGTCGGTTCTGTCGAGCGAAGTGCATGATTTGCTGACTTTATCTCGACTTTCTTGACATCCTGTCTTCACAGTCTTCCTTCGTTTAAACAGAGCTTTGATGAATCTGTCCATAAATGAATTCCAGGACAGGGCCTTTTTAAAGAGAGGAAGAAAAAGATTGCATTTATATAGCATCTTTCACAACCTCAGGATGTCCCAAAGCACTTTACAGCCAATAAACTACTTTTTGAAGTGTAGTCACTATTATAATATGGGAAGCTCAGCAGCCAATTTGCACACAGCAAGCTCCCACAAACAGCAAAGAGATAAATGACAAAATAATCTTTTATTTTAGTGTTGTTGGTTGAGGGTAAAATATTGGCTCAGGGCACCAATGAGAACTACCCTGTTCTTCTTCGAAATAGGACCCGCCTGAGAGATCAGACTGGGTTCTCAGTTACATCCAAAAAACTGCTTTCTCAGCCTGAGAGTTGAACATTGTGCTCAGCACATTTCCCTCGGGTTCAGATAGAGGGCCAGAGTCAGCCTAGGAGCCAGTTTGTTTAGTGGAAAACCACATCAAATTTCTTCTTAGCATTATACAGTACTGAGCCTATTAGGTCACAGGTTATCTTGTCTTGGTAATAGGCCTGCCATGCAGCATGTTAGATCAAGACTTGCCTCGGGCTTCTCTACAATATTTTACTACTCCAGCCTGCTGGCTTTTACACGGAAGTCGGATTGCGATTTTCAAAATATTCCAACACTTTAATTTCTTCTTGTTTCATATCTTCAACTCAAAGCAGGCCTCCCACAGAGCAGAGCTCCACCTTTCTCCAGCAATTAGATGGAGAATTGGGTGTTAACAGTCTCATCTCCAAGTCAAAATGTTATGCGTTCAAGAACCAGCACCAGGGACTTCAGCACAAAATCTCTGCTGATGATCCAGTGCCAATACTGAGAGAGTGCTGCATGGTTGGAGGCACTGACTCCTGAATAAGACATTACACTGAGATCATGTCTGCCCTCTTGGGTGGATGCAAAAAAAATTTTATCCAACTGTTTTCAGGAAAAACAGGGGCGTTCTCCCCAGTATCCTGGTCCAATATTTATCCCTCAGCTAACACCACTAAAAAAAAATAGATTATCTGGTCATTTATTTAATTTCTCTTTGTGGGATCCTGCTGTACATAAATTGGCTTTTGTTCTGGGATGACCGTAAGAAGAGATCACCTTAAGAGAGGACCACCTTAAGAGCTGTAAGTGAAGGTCACTGGAGGAAGCGATGTCGCATCAGACATGACCCGGGAGTTGTGGGTGTAGCTCGACAGCGTGAGATGTGTTTAGATGTGGCTCATGCATTAACTGGTTGTATATATATGATCCTGTTAAGTTATAATAAAAATCCACGCCTTCTTTGGATATTACTTGTAGTCCTGTGGCCAAAGGAACAAGTAATGCTACAGCTTCCACCATTACAATAGTAACCACACTTTGAAAAGTAGTGCATCATGAATGTAATGGTGCCCCTGACACATGATGGCAGTGAGGACAGCCTGCTACTTGAACATGGCAGTGTGCTCATAAGCCACCACGGGCAAGTATTTTTCCAGAGACGTGTAGGGTATATATCTTCCCCCTCTCCACACACCCACCACACCCCTCCTCTCACCCCCTACAGCCCCTGACATTGCAAAAGGCCAGGTTACACTTCATTTTGTAGAATTATACCTAAACATGTTGGTTCTGTCTTGACTGGAGGTCCCCATCTTTTAGCAAGTTCAAAAACTGGACTGGCACAAAATAGAATTGAGGGATCAAAATTTATGCTCCTTCTGTCAAAGGTCACAGATGTGGGTGGACAGACAGAGGTCCTGTTGAATGTTCCCTTTATAGGGTCCAGTTCCCATCTTTGACATTCACAATGCCCAACCTAAAGAAAAACCCTTTCTTCATCTAATTCTGCAGCTAAATGCTCAAAATAAAGGAATGCAAGAGAAATACATCCAAACCCTTTGGAAATGTCCATCGGGGAAAATGTTCAAGCATGTTGATGTTGGAAACCTCTCTCAATGTGACTGTTCGGCTCTTCTCAATGATCCAAGTTATCTCAAGGCTGGCCAATGGGGCGAACTTCCCTCCTGTCAGAAAAAGAGAAAGATTTGCATTTATTTAGCATCTTTCACAACCTCAGGATGTCCCAAAACACTTTACTTTACTGCTGTAACGGTGAAATGCAGCAGCCAATTTGTGCACAGCAAGATCCCACAAACAGCAATGTGAGAATGGCCAGATAATCTGTCTTTGTGATGTTGATTGAGGGGTAAATATTGTCCAGGACACCGGGGAGAACTCCCCTGCTTTTCTTCGAAGTAAGTGGCTGTGGAATCTTTTACGCCCACCTGAGAAGGCGGCTGGGACCTCAGTTTAATGTTTCATCCAAAAGGTAGCAGCTTCGACAGGGTTGCACTGCCTCAGTACTGTACTGGGGGAGTGCCAGGAGAGGAACTTGAACCTATGACCTCATGATTCAGAACAAGAGTGCTAACCACTGAGCCACAGCTGACACCAGGCATAATGACGAATTAGCAAGAGGACGGGTCTGGAGAAGGACATCTGGGCCATTGGGTCCAATACTCGTACAGTTCACATGGAATCAACCCCTGTGCTCACTGCCCTACACTGACTACTCATTAAGCAACGCCTTCATTTTAAAATTTTCGTCCTTGTTTTCAAAACCTTTCCCCACCTCTCCCTATCCCTGTAACCTCCTCCTGGCTATAAACATCAGCAATCTCTGCACTCATCTAATTCTGGCCTCTTGAGCATCCCTGAATTTAATTGCTCCACCACTGGTGAGCCCTAACCTCTGGAATTCCGTCCCTAAACCTCGCTGTTTCTTTATATCACTTTCCTCCTTTAAGACACTCCTTAAAGCCTACCTCTTTAACCAAGCTTTTAATTATCAGCCCTAATATCTCCTTATGTGGCTCGGTGCCATATTTTGTGTTATATTGCCTCTGTGAAGCACCTTCAGACTTTTTTTTTACATTAAAGGCACCATATAAATATAAGTTTTTGTTGCTGTTGTTGTTTATTATCAACCCGACCCACTTAAAGGATCCACAAAAGTCCTTTCCCTTCCCTCCACCCCTCAAAGTAAAATCAAGCAAACTGCAGAACATCTCATCTCTGCCCACACTTACTCACCCTCTAACTGGGCACTGCCACCCACCTCCACCACCCTGGCAGTAGCTAAGCTAAGATTCAGCCATTTACTAGCCCCATGCCACTAAGGTGCTGTCATTTGCGGCTGGATTTCTGTTGATAAAGCATTCATCCCACTCCTCAATCAGCTCCTGTGTTAATTGACTCAGTGTTAGCCATGAATCTATTCCATAGTTCCACCAGTCTGTGTGCAGAAAATCAAAAAAGAAATTCCCTCTAATCTCTGGCCTTGCCTGAGGCAGTTTTATTTTATATTCATGTCCTCTGGTGCTGGCAATCACGGCTCAAGCTAAATAATTTGCCTCTTCATGAAAGCCGACCTGGTTTTTATTTCCCCGTGAAATTATCAAGGGTGTTTAGTCTCAGCATGCACATTCTCAGAAAGAACAAGGTAAGTCACTTCACACTTCATCAAAAAGAAATCCACGCTGTTAAAGATGGGGTTAAGCACTGGTTGCTCTGCCTTTTAAACACAAGGGGTTATGTTTAAGTGCAGATGAACACATCGCATCCAGGAGGCTTCTCCGGTCTCCTGCCATTGAGGAGGATTTGCAATGGTTTAGATCATTGCCTCTGCACTGTCGGTCGTGCTCTGCTAATTGTTCTACATGGCTTGCTCACAGTTCTGCATTTGCATGTAAATTGTCTGACAGATGAGGAGGGCTTGACTAAAGAGGCAGTCTGGAAGACAGATGCTGTCTCACTCCCCAGAACGTTTGACTTGCACCTGAACTGTGAAGCACAGGGTGTTCTCACAGCAACACTTCAGCCCGTTACCTGAATACTATATAAGAAAAATCACATAGAGGCAATCAAAGAGAATTAGCTCACCGAATGGATAAGCAAATGACCTTTATCTTTTCCAATGAGTCCTGTAAAGAATCATTAATACGCTCTCTGTCTTCCTGTATTTGTATCTTTAACCGAGGTCAATAAGGAGCCGAGTATTTTGTCCACCTGGGATTCATTTTGTAACGTGTCAGACCAAAAGTACAAACCATTAAGGTCAACCTGCCACTAACTCAAGCTTGCGAATGGTCAAAAACAAAACTTATTGTCACAGATTTGGAACTCTATCAAATTGTCCTTAAGGAAGACACAGAAACCTCTTAAATCTATTCAACATTGGCTTGTCCACATTTATGGATCTGATCCAGCCCCATTCACTTTCCAACTTCCCAGTGTTAACAATGTCTAATGGAGTTGATGCAGACTAAAGCTCTCTCGACACTGTCCCAACACCCACCTCAGAAGATTGCCGCCTGCAGCCATTCTGAAACCAGACTCAGTGTAGAGATACGTTGGTCTCAGGAAGTAGTTTAAAACGTGGGATAACGGATCAGCCGTCCTTTGTACACACATTGGGCTGAAATTTATAATTGCTCTGCTGAAAACGTCGGCGGGCGAAAACAGTGGCGGGCCGCACATCGCGGCACCAGCGCGATCCTAAGTGTGGCGGCTCATTTAAATAGCCGGGGGAGGGTGGGCGGTCCGTCCCCGGCAATGGTGTCAGCTGACTTTACGCAGGCGCTGACGCCATTTTTAAAGGGCTTTGACCCCCTACCTTTAAATTTAAATATTTAAAGACACAATGGGCTGGATTTTATGTGGCCCCACCGAGTGTGGCAGCGGCCGTAAAAGATGGTGGCCCGAACGCGTGGCATTCACTGCACGGAGCCGCTGCAATCTTAAACGCAGCAGCTCATTAACGTGCCCGAGGCGGATCACCGCGCCCCCCCCCACCAATGATGTGGCGAGGGTGGGCAAGCCATCCCGGCAATGGCGTCCGGCGCCACTGCACAGACGTTGGCGCCATTTATAAAGGGCTCAGAGCCCTAAATGACAATTTAAATTTTTAAAGGAACAGTTAATTTACAATTATTAAAAGTAATTACAAACATATTTCCAGGTCCTCTCCCAGCCCCCCCCCAATAGCATTACATGTCATTCCTGTCACCCCCGAAATATTTACCTTGAATATATGACCTTATCCCCACAAAGTTCAGATACTTTTACCTTTACCCCTTCCCATTACCCGCTAGACAAATCAAGTAAGTTTGACCCCACTGCCCCCTCCCCCGCATTGATAAACCTACCTCCTCCCCTCTCCCCACAAGTGTCCTACCTCGTTTCCCCAGGCAGGGATCCAAAGGCACAGGAGTGCCGTCCAGCGGCAGGAAGATCACAGCAGTATGGAAGGTGGCAGCATAAGTATGATTAATTCATTTATTTTAATTTATTTAAATATGTAAATAAGGGTCCCTTATTGAGGGGGGCCACCACGAGACCTCACCACCAGCGGCCCCAGACCCTCCCAGTGGCGGGGTGCTAGCGGCCCTCTTCTGGAGGTATTTTCTGCCCCACTCCCTTCCCCCCTCCCCCCCCCCCCCCCCCCGCCACAGAACCTGACGTGGGGGGGGGGGGGGTGTCTGTAAAATCCAGCCCATTGAAACGCAGAATCTTACAGCACAGATAGAGGCCATTCAGCCCATCATGTTTGTGCCAACTTGCTGAAATAGCTAGCCTATTGGTGCCACTCCCCTGCTCTTTCCCCATAGCCCCACAAAGTTCCCCCCTCAAGTATTTATCCAATTCCCTTTTGAAAGATACTGTTGAATCTGCTTCCACCGCCCTTTCAGGCAGTGCAATCCAGATCACAACAACTCGCTGTGTAAAAACAATTTCTCCTCATCTCCCCTCTGGTATTTTTGCCAACTACCTTAAATCTGAGCCCTCTGGTTACCAGCCCTCCTGCCACTGGAAATAGTTTCTCCTTACTTACTCAATCCAAGCCCCTTCATAATTTTGAACACCTCCATTTAGTTTCCTAATAACCTTCTCTGTTATAAGGAGAACAACTCCAGATTCTCCAGTCTCTCCATGTAACTAAGGTTCCTCATTCCTTGCACCATTCCAGTAAGTCTCCTCTGCAACGAGCTACCATGCCCTATATTTCCCAGCGGGGTTTAAACTGGGCTGCCGGTTGGCTAGTGCCTGTTATTGTACTGCTGCCAAAAACTGATCCTACTCCCATTGAGCCTAAACTAATCCCAATGACTGGTGAATTTTCAGAGGTTTTATGCTGTGGCTGCCTAAGAGGAACAAAGTTGAAGATGACCCTTACAGGTGGAAGAGATTTTGGCGTAGGAATATAGGAATTCCTCAAATGGAGAGAAGACCGAGGTCCATCGAGTTCTCCACCAACCATGCTGCCAGCCACGTGGTACACCAATACTTGAGTTGTTGCCAAATCAAACTCAATTAACCAGTCTACAACAGACACAATTGGCCCATGTCAGATTTGAATTCTAAACCATGCTCAGAGGTCAAAATTCCAACTCAATGAGCTAACAAAAAGTAACCAGCACCTTTCAAAGAGTTGGCACACTTCCCGTGCACCCCCGCACCCCCCCACTGCCACGTCAACCCTCCTCCCCCACCCCCCTCAAATCTCCCCATAACAGCTAATAACTCAAATATTGGCCCGAGGAGAAACATGAAGTGAAAGCAAATAACTACACTGAAAGTGCAGTGGGACCTGGGTTTGTAAGTTAAGGTGTAAATATATCCAATGGTTTCTTCACTTTAAGTACCTGAATTTATTTTTATTCCTTTCATGGGATGCGGGCATCACTGACAAGGTCAGCATTTGCCCTTGAGAAGGTGGCGGTGAGCTGCCTTCTTGAACCGCTGCAGTCCATCAGGTGCGGGTACACCCGCAGTGCTGTTAAGGAGGGAGTTCCAGCATTTTGACCCAGCGACAGTGAAGGAACTGCGATACATTTCCAAGTCAGAATGACGTGTGACTTGGAGGGGGACTTGTAGATAGTGGTGTTCTTAAAAAATAGACAAGTGTTGAGAGCACATGATTTGTTTTCATGGGGGAGGAGGTAGTCTAAAGGGCATGTCCTCAAAATAATGTTTGTCATTGAAACTTTATTTTAACCTAATAAACCTAATTAGGGGCATCTAATTTTTTTTTCTTCTAAAGGCTTGGGTGGAGCCTAAACTCCAGCAGAGACCAGTTGGGCCGAATGTGCTGTAAACTCCTGTGTAGTTCTATGTAAAAAGGGACATTTGCTGAATTTTCCCGATGAAGTCTCTAGTTGCCATCTTTGGGATTTTATTCCTCTTTGTTATATTTTCAAGTTTCTTTCTCCCGGTTGCAGATATTGCAGGTAGAAAAAAAACTTTTTTTCTCCCTATAAAAATAAGAAGGTGTCCAAAACTATCTAAGGGGAACCCAATTTTTTTTATTCATTCATTAGATGTGGGCATTGCTGGCAATGTTCCCTCTAAGCTGCACCACACAGCAATCCCAAATATACCGTGCATTGTAATAAATAGGCAGCTCACACCAGCGAGCTTGAGAGGAAGACGCAGGCCCGAAGGCCAAAAACACCCACAGCTGGAGAGAGCGTGGGAAAAAATACAGCTCTAATTGGTGGAACAGCCACCACGGAAGGGAGAGAATCTGTGATTGGAGGAGCAGCAAGCTCTAGTGGGGGGGGGGGGTGAGGAAGAGGGATGTCTGGAAGCGAGCAGCACACAGCGAGAAGGGCGGAACTCAAGGAGCCAAACCAGGCCTCAGAGCCCAGGAGGGGCTGTGTTGCAGAAGGTTCATCACTCAAGGATCTGGGAGGGGGAGAGACTCAGAAAAATTCCCTGTTAGCCGGTCAGTCTGTGAGGGAGGGGCAGAGCTGAATGAAAATTATGGGGACCACAGAGTGTCTGGTTTCCAGCCCTGTATTCGAGTAAGACTCGGAAGTGCTCACCTTTCAGCAGCTTTCAATGGCCCAGATCTCAGCCTGGAAGCAAATGACCCCGAAAGACCCTCAGCAACTAACGGTCACAAATCCAGTGGGTTTAGCCAATCATGGCCAGATAAACACACATAGTCTGAGGCGAAGTTGATCAATAGGTTTAGTCTCAAAGAACACCCTCTGATCGGCAGTTTTATGATGCAGATTAGGTCATTGATTATATATGGAGCATGTCCCCCCCTTTTTATTTTTATTTTTAGTTATTTCTTCTTTTTTTCTTTTTTATGTGTTTATTTTATTTTAGTTTGTTTAGTTTAGTTTGTTTCTACTGTGCCTACCCACTGTTTTTTTCCATGTTTGTGCTTGGGGCCAGGCTGTTCAGTTTTCTGTCAATTAACACCTTCTCTGTACTAAAGCTTTGTCTTTCAGCACACCATTAACATACCATTTGCCTTTGCTCCATGATCTTCTGTTCAGTTATTCTCTGTGACCTTGTCCTATCAACACCTTATCTTTTGTTATCTCTTGCCTCACCCCCGCTTTACTTGCTTAAAACCTATTACATTTCTGGCATCTGCCAGTTTTGATAAAGTGTCACTGACCTGAAACGTTAACTCTGCTTCTCTTTCCGCAGATGCTGCCGGACCTGCTGAGTATTTCCAGCGTTTCTTGTTTTTATTTCAGATTTCCAGCATCTGCAGTATTTTGCTTTTATTTTAGGCTTGCTGTATTACCAGCTCAGCAACATAACCACTATGGTACGATTCCTGACTACAATTCTTACTGACTCATTTTCAATCGAAGTTATCAATGGCAAGTTCCAAATGCCTTCTTTCAGCCACTTCCCAGCTGTTAGTACATTTCTGGGGTTGGGGATATTGGGGAGGGGCAAATTGTCTGGGAGCTCATATACAAAATATAAAAGTTTTACATTAATTCTCATTAATTTCTCACCAACGATCAATTTAATTTTATTGGAAGGTTGAAAAGGTAACCAGATGACACAGATAGCAACATGAGGAGAATTTTCTATAAGCAGTGAGTTGTTGTGATCTGGAACGCGCTGCCTGAAAGGGCGGTGGAAGCAGATTCAATAGTAACTTTCAAAAGGGAATTGGATAAATACTTAGAATCAGAGAATCATAGAATGATACAGCATAGAAGGAGACCATTTGGCCCATTTCGACTTTGCTGGCTCTTAGGTAGCAGAAGCAGATTCATTAATAACTTTCAAAAGGATAAATACTTGTTAAGGAAGAAGTTTCTGGGTTATAGGGAAAGGGAGCAGGGTGAGTGGGATTAACTGAATAGCTCTTTCAAAGAGACGACACAGGCACAATGGGGTAAGTGGCCTGCTTTCTGTGCTCTATATTTTCTATGTATTTGGCTTTTCAAAAAATGTTTTCTGTTTTTTTTCTCTGTCAAACACACTGGAATTGTTCCCCACGACCACTGATTGTCCCTCGCCCTAGTGCTGCCTCTGATATTCGTGCTGTACACAACGAGCAGATCCAAGGAAAATGATACCCCAGTCCATCACCTTTAACCAACTAAGAGAGCTAGCTAATTGGAGCTCAAGAGGGTCTCTTCCTGGGAGAAGGGGCTTGGGTCGCGCAGTGATCGGTGCTCCTAGCTCCCCATATGGGGCCAAGGTGGCATAGTAGTAATGTCACTGAGCTAGTAATCCAGAGGCCCAGGCTAATGCCCTAGGGACATCGGTTCAAATACAACCACGCCAGCTGGTGGAATTTAAATTCAATTAATTCATAAATTCATTTAATGATTTGATGAAACTATCATGGACTGTCTTAAAAACCCATCTGGTTCATTTTAGGGAAGGAAATCTACTGTCCTTACCTGGTCTGGCCTACAAGTAGCTGCAGACCCACAGCAATGTGGTTGACTCTTAACTCTCCTCTGAAATGGCCTAGCGAACCATTCAGTTGTCAAGGGCAATTAGGGAAGGACAACAGTGGTGGTCTTGCCAGTGACACCCACATCCCATGAAAGAGTAAAAAAAAACACAGGTCAAACACAGGGCAGTTAGCGTGCATTCAATGCATTTAGTGCATTGGCCCAACTAGTATTTGAAAGGTTAGCCTTTTGACCTGGGATGTACTGTACATCATCAGGAGTTGAAGCCAAGAGTTTAAAAGAATGAGAGGTGACCTCATTGAAAAGTATAAAATTCTTCCCTTCACAGGGTAGATGCCGAGATCTCTTTCGCTTGTCTGAAGAGTCTAAAATTAGGGGTCATAGTCTCAGGATAAGGGGTCAGCTATTTAGGACTGAGATGAGGAGAAATTTCTTCACTCAGAAGGTTGTGAATCTTTGGAATTTTCTATCCCAGAGTCTGTAAATACTCAGGCATTGAGTATATTCAAGAAGGACATCAATAGATTTTTGAGCACTAAGAGAATCAAGGGATATGTGGACAGGGCGGGAAAGTGGAGTTGAGGCAGAAGATCAGCCATGATCTTATTGAATGGTGGAGCAGGCTCGAGGGGCTCGGTGGCCTACTCCTGCTCCTATTCCTTATATTCTTACGTACCAGACCAATTGAGTACTTGGACATGAATGAATTGTTCCAGTTTACTAACTGTGTATCATGCAGCTGTTTAATTCAGTTGGAAGTCTGTCTGCTGATCCACGGGTCTGATTAATCACAGTGGCGACTGATACTCCATCTCCCTTTGTGTACTTGTGAAGTTTCAATAAGTCCCCTCAGACAGGAACCTATTCTGGGTCATGTAGAACTAACGGTCTCATCATTAGCACAAGCTGAGGACAGCCATTGTTCTTTTCATTGAGAAACCCAAATGAAGAACCATTATAGAAGACACTGCCAGGGGGGAAAAGAGTAGAAGAGATGAGTTAAATCAAGAAGTAATGATCAGTTAACACCTACCTTAGGTTTTTGTAAACTTAAATTAGAATAGGAATGAGATACAGAGAGATATAAAGTGTTCCACAAACTAGGCATTTAGAAGATTAAGGGGTGATTTGATCGAAGTTTTCGAGATATTAAGGGGAGTAGATGCAGCAGATAGAGAGAAACTGGTTGGGGAATTTAGTTCCTGTGCTCCTATGTTCTGAGAGGATGAAATGATTCTTGATTTTGACACAGTGATGAAAGAGGAGGACGAGTGTGTAATTGGAGTCGGTGTTGGAATATTAGGAGAAATAATTGAGACATTTTCAAAGAAGCAGTGACCATAATAATACTGATAACACACAGTAAGCAGTGATGGAGAGAGAAAAACATTTCTATAAAGCATTTCTATAGCGCCTTTCACAACCACCAGATGTCAAAAAGTGCTTTACAGCCAATGAATTACTTTTAACGTGCAGTCTCTTTTGTAATTGTAATGCAGTAGCCAATTTGTGCACAACAAGTTCCCACAACAGCAATGAGATAATGACCAGATAATATGTTTAGTGAAGTTGGTTGGCAGATAAATATTGTCCCAGGACACCATGGCGAACTCCCCTGTTCTTCCTTAAAATAGTGCCATTGGAGGCTTTCACATCAAAAAAATGACACCTTCAAC